>NC_138371.1:83036920-83078914 GCF_054177405.1 Leptonychotes weddellii | reverse complement strand
CTCCCTCCCCCCTCCCCCCCCCCCCCCCGTAGCAAGTCCCTTATCAGTGAAAATTTCATCATCAAGTTGTATAATGAAATCAGTATTTCTTCCTTGCAAAGTATATAACCAAGTTTATTTGAACATGGGTCTGAGAAACTGACAGTAGTGTAAAGGTATTTTCATAGGATTTTCTTGTAGATCATTATGGTTAAAAAGGAAGAACTGCCGTTTTTAAAGCACTTGTACTGACACTGTGTCAAGTATGTAAGATATTTTACCCCATTAGGTATAGATAATACCATAATTTTTTGAAATGAACTTGCCTTGAGTTACCAGATGCACCATTATTTATGTACCCCAAAGAGAGAAAACACTATCAATTACAATTGTAAAATGCCATCGATTTTAGAAATGTTGAAATATGGGAGAAAGTGGGTATCTTAGAATTAATGAAATGTGGCATTAATGCTGCCTTGTTTTATGCTTATCACCCAAATTCCTCAAAATAACTAACCTCCTAACATGAAGTGAAAATTTATCCTGCTTTACCTTAGAGCTTTCTGAATTCTAAAATTCTGCTTTACTTCAGAGCTTCTAAGCAGCATAGCACAGAGATTAAGAGCATGTAACCAGACTGCTATCTAACAGCTTTGTGAATTTAAGCAGTTACTTAGTATCTCTGTCTCAACATTCTCATCTGTAAAATGGAAATGGTAACAGTATTTACTTTGAAAGAGTTATATAAGAATGAAGAAATGAGTTATATTTACATTTAGGATAGTGCTTTATACATAATTAAATGCTTTGTGTAAATGTTGGTTAATTAAGAACAATATTGCTATTTCTGATCTAGGATATATAAGTAAATGATGTGTTTAAAAGGGAGGGACAAGGGGCCTTACCAAATGAGGCATTGGTATTTTGGGCACCCAGTGAAGATTAAAATATTTTGTTGATTTGTCTTTTTTTTTTTTTCTGTGTCTTTTAAAACTAATGTGAGATAGCAGTCTTGACAAATTTGATATCTAAGTTGCATTTTTATTTTCGTAAAAATAATACTGTATAAAGGTTCAGCTGAAATGTGCTTTTCTTTCATCTGTGTTATGACATAGTTAGTCAGAATATTGACGTGCTATGATGGATGTCTTGAAAATAACCTGTGATATACTTATGATTCCTGTCAACCTCATAAGGAATTCATTCAGAAATATTTTTAAAGAGTTTCAAATTAAAGAACAATGTTTTAATTTTAGTTAAAGCATCCTACTTCTACATTGTGAAGTGTATGGAGGAAAAATAATGGGGCAGTTTTTGTTTATGGTTTTATATGTTCATGATTTTCTTGGTTCATTTGAGATTTAAAATCTTGTCATATACTTTAATAATAAAAATAGGTTAAGACCTTCCTTTGAACTTCTTGATAGTTTTCTTCATTTTCACTTTTGCTTTGTTTTTACTTTTTATGTTTTGAGCTCACATCATTCATTTATTCCAAAAGTGGTTATTGACCAACTGTTAAATATCAGGTTCTGTGTTTACACTGATGAATTGGAAATAGCCCTTGACCTGGAAGCCTCATTATTTGCGATATATTAATGCTGTCTAGTCTTTGAGTGCTTAGGCACAGTGCTGCAAATTATATATGCTCTCTTTGTTTTAATGCTCATAATTACCTGCTAGCGTAGGTTATTACTTTTCAAATGTTTCTTCTAAGTAATTGGCAGAAGAGTGAACTCTTTGCTGATGGAAGGGAGATGAAGGTCTGAATGGTCAAGGTAGTGGTGGAGGGGGAGAGTTTTAGTGTTAAAATTTTTTTCAAAAATTTTAGTGTTGGTGCCTGGATGGCTCCATCATTAAGCATCTGCCTTCGGCTCAGGTCATGATCCCAGGGTCCTGGGATCGAGCCCCACATTGGGCTCCCTGCTTGGCGGGGAGCCAGCTTCTTCCTCTCCCACTCCCCTTGCTTGTATTCCTGCTCTCGCTATCTCTTTCTCTGTCAAATAAATAAATAAAGTCTTTAAAAAAAATTTTTTTTAGTGTTTTCTCCTAAAAAGGATTTGACTTTTGCATTCTATAACCTTAATACAGACTTCTTTGTTTTAATATAAAAATGGTTTCAAATTAGCATGAGGGAAGATTCAAAAAAGTGTTCTGTCCCAATTTTAGACTGGAAGGAACATGGCACTGGGAACAGGATTTTATTATATCTAGGCATCAAGCTGCTTATTTATTTATTAAATATTTATTTGGGTTTTTTTAAGGTAAATTTTTTATTGACGTTTAATATACATTTGAAGACATGCATACTGCATCATACAGCATGTATACCCCTGTGTCTGGCTTCTTACCCAAAAGATTTATTTGTATCTATTTTTATTATTTATTTATTTGTTTTTGAGAGAGAAAAAGTGTGCGTGTGTGTGCAGGGGGTGGTGGGAGAGGGAGAGGGAGAGGGAATCTCAAGTGGGCTTCACTCCCAATGCAGGGCTCAGTCCCACTACCCTGAGATCATGACTTGAGCCGAAATCAAGAGTCAGACGCTTAACCCACTGAGCCACCCAGGTGCCCCCAAAGCATTTATTTTTATATGATCCATTCATGTAGTGTGTAGCAGTAGCTTATTTATTCTCATTGCTCTGTAGTATTCTGTTTCACTGTATAACTGTATATATATCATAAGTTATCCACTCTACTGTTAATGAACATCTAGGTTGTTTCCAGTTTTGAGCTGCAGTGAATAGTGCTCCTATAGAATATTCTTCTTGTATGTGTCGTATACATTTCTGTAGTATATGTTCCTTGTAGTGCAACCTTTGGGTCATGGTATGTGCTTGTATTCAGTTTTAGTATGTATTACCCAGTGTTTTCCAAAGTGGTTGTATCAGTTTATGCTTTCATCAGTAGTGAATGAGAGTTCCATTTGTCCACATACTCTGCAACATTTGCTTGATACTGTCTCATTTATTTAGCCATTCTGGTGGGTGTAAAGTGGCATTGCACTGTGGATAGCCTAGGTTTTCAAAATAAACATGATTCCCTTCCCCACTCATACCCACATAACCTTCCACGTGCACACCAAGGAAAAGTGGAATAGAGACATGTTTATTTTCACAAAACCCATCAGATGATTCTGGCTGCCTTGTCAGTTGATAAGATGCAGAATATAAAGCAAATTTAAGTATAATTTATGGAAAATGAGAATGTCATGAAAATGATAGCTTCACTGTATAGTTCACTGACTTTCTGACAGATGGCACATTTCTGCCTAACTATTGCTAAACGTAGGGAAGGTTTTAAGATTTTGCAAGCTGGTGAAAAGTTTTGTAGGCTAGTTTATTGAGTGAGTCTGCAACATTGGCTCAAAGCTCTCATTACACAATGCTGGAATGCACTTGCTCTTACTTGACTGTCTACCCAGATTGTAGGTTGTGTAGGGTTTTTGTTTTTGTTTTTGTTTGTTTGTTTTTTTGAGGCTCTGCTACCTCTTAAATAAGGGAAACATTGTCTACACAGCAGGTCTTACTCAGTTTTCAGATCTTGAAAGTTGAGAAAATTTTACCATATGCCCACAGCATGCTATGTGCTGTTTTATATTTAATTTCTTGCTATATATGGAGTTTTTTCTTGGGTCAACAGAAGGCAATGTTGCCAATATATTTTTTATTATCAAATTGTGTAGTGAAAACCAAGGATGCAAAAAGTATTTCTACCTGTGTATCCTTTTCAGTATTAGAAATGTGGTTATTCCTCATTCCTCAATGAATCTAGATCCTTAGAATTTATGTAGGGAAGTGCCATTCCTGTACCTTTTATTCTTAATTAGTTGTTGACTTCTTTTAAAACACACATATGAACTTATAACTGCAGATAAGATAGTTTTACCTTTATAACATTTTCATATGCCTTTTTATAGCTAATATTTTTACATCTGACTTCATTTCTTACTGCTGCAAAATACTGTTCCTCGGTAGAGCAGCCATTTGATAAATACTTGTGCTCTACATATTTGTAAGTAGTTACTGATTATTGCTAGTCATAAGAATCATGGAATTATTCGCTCATCAGAAGGGTTGAGATGGCATTCATGCCTTAAAGTGTTCCCATGAGGTATAAAAACGATTCAGTTTATTGTGCAAAGCATTTCCTTGTGAGAGAGGTAGGGCTGGTAGGTGGATGGCAATAACCTTTTATTAAGTCCAGTTCGACCATGTGCTACATCATTTCAGAAAAGACTGGTTAAAATTTAGGATCTCCTAACACATTGTTCTTCATGGATCATTTTGCTTTATTTCTTTCTCGTTCCCTTTTGATTTCTTTTTCTTTCTTTCTTTCTTTTTTTTTTTTTTTCCTGTAAACTAAGCAGCTATGTGAAATGTTTTTCTTGGAGAAAATATTTTTAAGGAAAATAAAGTCATTTTAATGGTGATGTACATGCAGGGTGTAATGATTAGACATATGGATCCCTACTACCCTTTATCCTAAAGCATACTATTTTGCCAATTTTTTCCAGTAGATTTTAATAACTGAAAGGCCCAATAAGTGTAGTGTTTCTTAGCTTTTTCAAGGATGATGGTTTATCCTGCTTTTACTTAAGATAATACTAATTTATGTCTTGTGTCATTGCATCCTTGTCTTATTCAGCATTTGTAGTATTTAATTTTTAATGAAATACTATTTATTAATAGTTCACTTAAAATAAGCCTGGGTGGCTTTGGTAGATTTTTACTTCTAGCTACTCCCACGGTCTAGTGTAGTGGTGTGTGAGATACATGTATAATAATGAGTTCTGTTTTCAACAGGTGGTAAAATCTGAAAGGAATATACTAAGTACACCCCTCTTTTTCTAACCCTTCTCAGATACAGTGTAACCAGCACCTTCCTTTAATTTCAGAATGGGGATTTCCATGATTAGAAGTGGGCTGGGATGCAAATGACTAGGAGCAACAAACCCCTTTTGGTCTCAGGTGATGATAAGAGATAGGTATGATGCCACTGCCGTTATTGACTACTTTAGGTACCAACCTGTTCCATGTCGGGTGCTATAGCTTGCAAGATTGAAGTCACAAAGATGGCAATAGATAGTGGGAAATTATAGGCTATATGAGCCGAAATAGTGACTGAGTAGTCCTCCCATGGAATGTGTGGAACAGCAGTGTTTAATAAAGCTTTGTGCAATGGTGGCAGTGTTCTATAAGCTCCACTTTCCATGTGGTAGCCACTAGCTACTTATGTCTATTGGGCACTTAAAATGGGTCTAGTACAACTGAGGAGCTGAATTTCTAATATAATGTAATTTAATTGTTTCATTATTTGTTAAGACTTATTTTGCAACAAACCCTTCTGACAACAAATAGTTAAAAATAGAAATACGTACTTAATGAAAGCATCCACTTAAGAAACTACTCTTCTGCTTATAAAGATTTTTTACATGCTCAGAAACCTAAATAAAGGGGCAGACTGTGGGTGGTTAGATTGACATGGAGTAGAGGGTTTACAGAATGGTTGTAGTAAAAGAGCAGGGAGTGAAATATGAAGCATGCTTGCTAGAGAGTGTTTGAAATTAGGCATTGTGGGTTTTGAGTTTGATACAGAAGGAAGTGAGGCCAAAATGGGCATAATGACTTATGAATGGGGAGGGCTCAGTGAAGTGTTGAGAATAAGTATTGGGGGATTAAATTGGTGACAGATGGGAATAAGTTCTATTATAAAAATGATATACTGAGGTTTAATTTTCATAGTTGGCTTAAGCTATTTTAGGTCATAAGTTCCAAGTCAGATCTTTGAAAAAGATTGCTAAAATTTCAAGTGGGTGAGATCATTCAGGAAGGTGAAGGAACTCTGATGCTGGTAGATTGGAAGTCAGCAGGAGTGCAGCGATCCAGGGTGATGGCAGGAACTGTGAAGAAGACATGGAGACAAGTGTTGAAGTCCTCCACTGTAAAGGAGCTAACTGGAAGAGGGGCGAGAAGATGATAGAAGGGAAAAGAGGGTAAGAGAATATAACATTGGAATCAAGCAGTTGTCATACAGTTTTGGCAGAAGGTTAGAAAAGTGGTTTGGAAGCAATAGTGGGAGATTGGAAGAACTCTACTTCCAACTCCTTTTTCTAGATTCTTCTCAGGTGTAAGGAAAGGACCTTATTTTAGCAATTCTATTTTATCTGCTTTAGTTGGGTATTTATCTCTCTGACATATGTTTGTTTCTCCAGTGCCTGACCTATTTAGGTACTTAATAAATGTTTGTTCAGGGGGCGCCTGGGTGGCTCAGTCATTAAGCATCTGCCTTCATCTCGGGTCATAGTCCCAGGGTCCTTGGATCAAGCCCCACATCGGGCTCCCTGCTCCATGGGAAGCCTGCTTCTTCCTCTCCCAGTCCCTCTGCTTGTGTTCCCTTTCTCGCTGTCTCTTCTTTGTCAAATAAATAAATAAAATCTTTAAAAATAAATAAATAAATGTTTGTTCAGTAAATGCTAGATGAATGTGAAATTGTTCCAGTGTGCTGGAATTCTAGAACAAAGAGCATTGCTTAGACACTTACAAAAAATGATTTGAAAACTAGTAAAAGGAACTGTTACTTTAACACAATTGTATTTTCTTTTCTTTTTTTTTTTGTTAAGATTTTATTATTTGACAGAGAGAGAGAGGGAACACAAGCAGGGGGAGTGGGAGAGGGAGAAGCAGGCTTCCCGCCGAGCAGGGAGCCCGATGCGGGGCTCGATCCCAGGACCCTGGGATCATGACCTGAGCCGAAGGCAGACACTTAACGACTGAGCCACCCAGGCACCCCAACACAGTTGTATTTTCTTTTTTTTTTTTTTTAAGCTTTTATTTATTTATTTGAGAGAGAGAGAGAATGAGAGACAAAGAGCATGAGAGGGAGGAGGGTCAGAGGGAGAAGCAGACTCCCTGCCAAGCAGGGAGCCCGATGCGGGACTCGATCCCGGGACTCCAGGATCATGACCTGAGCCGAAGGCGGTCGCTTAACCAACTGAGCCACCCAGACACCCACACAGTTGTATTTTCAAAGAATGGAATTGATTACCCCAATTTTAATTAGACATGTTTATATTTGAAAGGGTAATACCGGAAATAAATTATATAACTTTACATAAATCAATGGATGGTAGTTTCTTAATGGGTTATTAAGGGTAGTTAAAATAGTTGAGGGACCATTTTTGATTTTAAGAGGTTGATAAGAGGACATTGCAAAATTGATGTATATCTTTCAGATCTTTAGACGATTATTAAAATTCTAATCTCTGGCAATGGGTTACTGTGTTGTTTTGTCATTGGAGCATTAAACTCTTGGAGGAAGGAGTTGTAGCAGATTGATTAACTTTGCACAAGATGGGTAAAGAAGTCTTCACTTATTTAAGGTAAAAAATTTTTGATCCTTGCTAAATGAGCAGGAGGAGAAATATGAAAGCAAAGATTCTATTATGACTTTGTAAACAAACAAAACACAACTGGGGGCAAAAACTTGAATCAAACAAAGTTGGGGGGAAAGTAGGAAAAGGGAAATATAGCTTTTATTTTGGATACATGTTTTAGGACTTAGGAAAATTTGAAAGGGTTAATTTTAGTGGATCTAGAATTGGCAACTAACTGCAGAAACTACTGTAAGTTCTTTTCAGACCTTCTCTCCTTACTACTCAGTAAGATCTTCCTGGGTGAGTAATTACTCCCTTTCTGAAGATGAGAACGCTAAGGGTCAGAAAAGGAAAGTAACTTGTTCAAGGCTTATAAGTCCTAATTTTTTTTTAATTTGCATTGTTTTATATACAGGTCTTTCAGTTATATTTCAATGAGTTTTAACAAATGTATTCACCTGTGTAACAAGAGCCCAGTCAAGATATAGGTCATTTTCATTACTCAAGAAAGTTCCCTTGAAAGTTACGTAATTCCTAAGAGACATATGGACATCAGTCTTATCTTTTTTCAGCTATACCTCCACATTACTTGCATTAAAAGGGAACTGAAACTGTTAGAGATAAGCAATGTGAGAGCAACAGAGTTAATAGTTGATGTAATATTTGTTGGAGAGCCAGGTGATAAAGGTTGAAAAAACAAAAATAGAACCTGAAAATACATTTAGGGAAATTTCACTCTGCTCTTAACAGTTCATGAGATTATTACTGTTTTGTAAACTACTATTATCCTTGAGTTTCATATTGATATTCATACACATTAAACTAATTTATTGAGTGCTTTCTGTGTAGCAGACACTATCCTAGGTGTTTTCTATACACTCCTACTCAACACACCAGTCATTTGAGGTAATTACTATTTATTTTATTCCATTTGTTGAGGTATTACCATTTATTATTATTACTATTATTATTATTATTATACAAACAAGAAAACTGAGGCCCAGAGTCCTCACACAACTTTAGGATTTGAACTTAAGTCTAATATCAGAAACCAAATTTTTAACCCTGATGGTAGTCCCTGGATCATTCTGTAATACTAAATTATATTTGGTACTTTGCTTTTTAGGAGGCAATAAGTTATACACTGCCTAGGAAATATGTAATACTTTTCCAATAGCTAACTTCATATCCAGTCAGTATGTCTTTCCTTACTACCTGCTGCCTTCTGTATGAGGCAGTGGTTACATAAATGTGAAAATATAGTACTTAGCATATTTGATTAATTAGAAAAATTGTATTATCAACTAAAACTCTTGGATTTAATTTTTTACTAACTGGTTGTTTTTGTTGTTGCTGTTTCTTAACTGTATCACCTTAGAGCACATAACTTCTGTGTTTCAGTTTCCCTACCTGTAAAATAGAAGTGACTACTTCACAGGGTTGGTTAGAGGATCCAGTGAGATAAAAGTTCAGTTTCTAAAGTGTGAAGTAAAATCTTATGGATTATTGTACTAATAACTACAATAAATTTGATTAATTTTTTTTTTTAAGATTTTATTTATTAGAGCTAGCACAAGCAGGGGGAGAGGCAGAGGGAGAGGGAGAAGCAGGCTCCGCTGAGCAGGGAGCCAGCGTGGGGCTCGATCCTAGGACCCTGGGATCATGACCTGAGCTGAAGGCAGATGCTTAACCAGCTGAACCACCCAGATGCCCCTAAATTTGATTAATTCTGTGCAACAGGCATTGGTTATAAAAGTACTTGAGTAGCTAGAGAATAATTCATTTTACTGGAAAAAATGTCATGGGGTTATAGATTTCTTAGTAAAAGTTTTATAGAAGAGGTGGCAACTAAGATGGACAGATTAAAAAGTGATGGTGCTTAAAGAAGGGAAAAGATTAAATTATCATTTGTTAATTGAGATAATTTACTATCCTGAGTTGGGTAAAAAAAGTGTGATATGGTACTGTAACTTATAAATTATTGCTTGAATTAAATAAATTAACTTAAAAATTTTTTAAATTGTATCAGAAGTTTAATATTGCCATGCTGTCACACATGTTTTAAACAAAACAAATTGTGCATTGGTAATTTCTGATTAAGTGTCTTGTTCGGACCTTTAAGCCATTGCTAAAATTTTCAAAATTTAGGCTAATGCCTAAGTAAACTTGCTTTTAGGGACTATAGTGAACTCAAAGGTAATGCTTCAGTATTAAGAGTATCTGGACGATCTTGTTCCCTTAATCATGCTTGTGCTGCTTAAAAATACTATGGGGGCACCTGGGTGGCTCAGTCAGTTAAGCGTCTGACTTTTGATCTCAGCTCAGGTCTTAAACTCAGGATGGTGAGTTGAAGCCCTGTCTTGGGCTCCACGCCCCTACTTAAAAAAAAAAAAAAAAAAAAAAAAAAATTCACACACACACACATATTTGGGTAACAACATTTAGTTTTAGCTTTTTGAATTTTACCAAAAAAGACATGATCAAGTTTTTGCTTTTTTGTTTGTTCTCTTAAGCACATTTGAAATTATAGAAGATTTTCCCTAGGAGACCTATAATATCTAGTTCAAATGATGAGGTTAGGGGCTGTCTGTCATCCTTCTTTGTTTCCACAGGGTCTAACTAAGTGTAGGTTCCCCAGCGGGTCAGTAATTAAGGAAGGTGACTAAAGGAAGGAATGAATGATTAAAAAAAAAAAAAACCTGAGACATTTTGCAGTTTGGCCATATTGAATGAATAGTCTCCTGACTGCTGGTCTCACCCTTTTTTAGTTCACCACAGTTTATATATACCGTCTTTATGAGATGTCTGGAAATAACCTCTTTTTAAAAAGTGAAATATTTATTTGCAGATAGACTTCTATTTTTCTTATTGTGTCTTGTATATGACAAATTACATAAGTGATAAGAAAACAATTGAACTTGCAGCAACTAACAGGACATATAATTGTAGTTGTTTGCAAATGATGATTTTTAAAAAGTGGCTTCCAAAGATCCACAGTGTCCTTAATATGTTATGCTGTAGAAAAAGCAATCAGGGCGCCTGGGTGGCTCAGTTGGTTAAGCGACTGCCTTCGGCTCAGGTCACGATCCTGGAGTCCCTGGATCGAGTCCCGCATCGGGCTCCCTGCTCGGCGGGGAGTCTGCTTCTCCCTCTCCCACTCCCCGTTTGTGTTCCCTCTCTCGCTGTGTCTTTCTCTGTCAAATAAATAAAATCTTTAAAAAAAAAAAAAAAAAAAAATAGAAAAAGCAATCAGGTTCTGAAATGATCTGTAGTTGATTTTTTTTTTAAAGACATTCATTGCGATATGTGGAAGTTAATGTGCCTCAAGTAAGTCTTAGTCTGCAGGGTATGAGTCTTACTGTATTAAGTTGTTGTAGAACTAGATGGGACTTAATGATTCTTGCCTCAAACTCTCTGTATAGCTAAAGCTCAGTGCTGTGCAAAAGGGCATGTGGCCTGAAACCTAAAATGGCTAGGAATAGAATCCAGATTTCTCAACACCTGGGCCCCAGGGCTTCCCCCCACCCCATTTTTACCATTGTTAAGGAAAATGACGTATCTGTCTCTAGAAATGTTGTTAAATGACTTCTTGCCTTTAGTCCTTTCTTTGAAATTACAATAAAGCAACAGAAATGCAGTGATTTTTGTGGAGTTACAATGTGTGTACCCAGGGATTGACTTTTAGTTTGTTTTTGGTTTTTGTTTGTTTTAAGGGAGAACTTTGGTGTTGAATGAAAAGGCAGCAGTAAGCAGAGGCTTTAATTCCCTGTAGAAACCTTCACCAGCATGTATTAATGGCCTTTAGGAATTATCAAATAGAAAAAGTTGGCATTAAATGTCTATATAAGTCTTGTGCCTATCCTTGTAAAGTTTCTATGTATGTATGCAATTAAAATTACCTGCTTACTTTCAGTGTTCAGATGTTGAGGATTTCAAAAGAGATTCCGTAACATTGGAATAAGACCTGGAACAAAGAAATTGAAAGCTAGCCAGCCCCACAGGATAACACTCAGGTAAAATAGAAGATTCAGTCAGAGCTGAAGGACACATGGATGGTCAGGGCAGTGATGATGGATTTTTGTATTTATGGTATTAATAGCTTTCTGGTCTAACCCTCAGACTAGAACAGTGGTTCTCAAGGTGAGATCCCTAGATCAGCAGCACCAGCACCATCTGAGATCTTTGTTAGAAATGCACATTTTAGGGCCCAATTCAGGCTCACTAAGTTATTAACTCTGGGTTTAGGGCCTAGCATTCTGGCTTAACAACCCTTCCAGGTGATTCTAATGCATACTTAAATTTGAGAATCCCTGCCCTAGAGAAATATAACCTATAAGTACCATTTGTCAGCCCTTAGAGACTGAGACTATTAAACTGGACCACATAAGGGGCGCCTGGGTGGCTCAGTTGGTTAAGGGACTGCCTTCGGCTCGGGTCATGATCCTGGAGTCTTGGGATCGAGTCCCGCATCGGGCTCCCTGCTCAATGGGGAGTCTGCTTCTCCCTCTGACCCTCCCCCCTCTCATGCTCTCTCTCAAATAAATAAATAAATAAAATCTTAAAAAAAAAAAACTGGACCATATAAAATTACTAGTATTCTGCTTTTGACTTATAAAAAGTTCAAACTGTAAGACCCGCTATTTTACTTACGCCTCTCAACAGTCAAAGTAGGAAAGAATTAAGAGCCTAGGTAAGTAGACTATAAGGTAAACAAAGGTATTGGCTCAACAACCCCATGCATTTTTTTTTTTTTTCCTTTTTTAAGACTAAGGCCCTGTGTAATCATTAGCAGCAGCCATGGCTCCTGGGTGCCCATGTACACCTCCTACTCCGTGCAGCTCTTTTGGTTTTCCCGTTATAGCCAGGAAGAAGGAATTATCTTCCCATCCTTAGTCAGTTTTTTTTCTTGAGGGCTTTTTATCACTGCCTGTTCCTTCCCCGTACGATTCTTCTCAGTAGCACCTGTGTCCAGATACACTGCCACTGAGTCAAATTATTCTACTGAGAGTCATAGCTGTTTCTGTTTGGAAGAAGAGACTTTCTCTCATGGTATACACATTTTAGTGAACTTTAGATTTTTAAGCAATGGGAACTACAGGATGTCTTTTCTCTTTTCATGTATATGTATTATAGCTATAATTAGCTATTCCATTAATCCCTTAGACCATGTAATGAATCCTCCTCCGTCTTTCTTTTAAACACTGAGGCTTTGCAGTACAGAAATAGATAAAACACAAAAAACCTTCATAGAGATCATAGTAGACTAAGTAGTAAAATGCACTAAATGAAGGGGGTGATGGAGGTGATGGAGTAGTAGGAGTGTTTAATGTGAGCTGACTATCTGGCAATGAGTAACCAATTTCAGTTTTCTAAATAGGCATACTAAAAAAAATAATAATAATAAAACAAATGGGCATACTGTGTTATATACAACTTCCCCCTCCTGGCTAATAATACTTTTCAAAAATAGAAGCCCTGATTGTGTTGAGATTCATGTTACACGAGAGTGAAAAGGATAGGAAGTCATTGTCCCACTCCCAGTTCCACTTTTCACTGTAAATGGTGCCTGCTTTTATTTCTGTTGGTGGTTTTTATTAATATTATCTTTTATTTATTAGCTCTAGACAGTATTACCTCTGGGAATGATAGTCTTGGTCCTCTCCTTACTCCCCCATCTCCCAGTTATTCATTGTTAATTTTATATCATCAAGGTATTTACATTTTGTTTTATAACTATAAATTCTTCTTTGCTTTATTTACACATCAATTCTAAAAATTTTAAACCTTGAAATATTTACAGTGTGATTATATAACTTACTGTAGAACAAAGTGAGAGTAGGTCTCACAGAGAACAAAATGTAATCCTATGTACATTAAAACTTTACAATTGAAAATTGTCCAAATATCAAATTCTGGTGGATTCTCCTTTAGTATTTTTCAGTTTCTTTCTCTTCTTCTGAGACCTGTTCAGTTGTTTCTTCAATTCCATGTTTTTTTCCCCTTGGATTTCTTTTTCATTTGGTTTAGAGCTGTGGTCTTCAAAATGAGGCATCCATCCACATTAAAGATGGTACGTGCCGTAATTTTGGGGGGTGTTGGAATATATTTGAAATTAAATTATGTGTTTTTATCGGATTATTTTTTAATTTTTATTTTGATGTGCTTTATAATACACAAACATTAGTAGCATAATGGTATGTTAATTTATAAATATAAAAATTATAAAATATTTATAAATATTGAGAGCAAATGTTCAAATGGTTTTTACTCATAAAGGTGTGTCATACAAAAACATTTGGATTTCTTTAGGTTCAGAATACCTCACTGAGTAATCAATATAGGCTGGCAAACTTTTCAAGTATTTGCTGTCTGAAAATACCCTGTATTTGGCTCGCATTCATGAATAAATTTTAGTATGGAATTCTAATTAGTTTACATTTTTTCTTCTTATAAATCTTTTTTTTTTAAAGATTTTATTTTATTTATTTGACAGAGACACAGCGAGAGAGGAAACACAAGCAGGGGGAGTGGGAGAGGGAGAAGCAGGCTTCCCTGGGATCATGACCTGAGCCGAAGGCAGATGCTTAACGACTGAGGCACCCAGCCTCACAAATCTTAAAAGCATTAATTCTGTGTCTTAACAGCATTTAGATTTCAATGTGACTTGTTTCTTTGTAGATAACATGGTGAAACTGAACAGTTTTACTAAGATGCGTCTATGTATAGATATTTTTTTCAGTAAGCATTTTGGTACTTGGTGAGACCTGTCTATGAACTTGTGTCTTCCTTCAGATCATGGTAGTAGCTTTGTTTTTTTTTGTTTTTATATGTCCCTATTTTTTCCTGTTTTAATCCCCTTCAGGAGGACCTATTAGCTGTATTGTATCTCAATCTGACCTTCAGGTCCCTAGTTTCTTTTATTTCCTCTATTCTTTGTGTTTTAGTCTGTCTCCTTAAAAGTAGTCTTTATCTTTTATTTTGCTCTCATGTATCAGTTATGGCCATTTACAAGAATTTACAAGAATTAATCTTTTCTGACCACTTTTTCAAAGCAGCTTATTCTTGTTTTATTCAAGCATACTTTATGAGACATTTTTTTGAGTGTACCATTCTGCCCCCTGTATTGTCTCCATTTCTATCAGTTGTTTTGTTTTCATTTTTGGATCTTTTCCCAAATGTCTATTGTCTTTGGTTTTCCATTAATATTTTGGGACAAAGAGCTAGGTTACTAAATAATGGTGTTTGGCTGGCATGGTTTTCCCTGAAGTTGCATAGGTCTCTTCCCCATCAGGCTTCTTCCCTGAATGGGAAGGCTGTGGATAAATTCAGTGTTAAGTGGGCAGAGTGTTTCAACATTACCTACTTCTCTGTAGGTTGCACATGTGGATAGGTTGGGGACTCCCACCTCCCCTGTCCCACACATGTCAAAATAAGGAGGGCTTTATTTCATGTGGTAGAGTATTTAACTTCTGTTAGAAATTATCTCTTCTCCCTGCCACATTCCTGAGGTCTCTTATTATATTCAGAGTTAGTCCAGTCTGTGTCCTGTTTGTCTCTCAAACACTGATACTGTTTTTTTTTTTCTTTTTTAAAGATTTTATTTATTTGACAGACAGTGAGAGAGGGAACACAAGCAGGGGGAGTGGGAGAGGGAGAAGCAGGCTCCCCGCTGAGCAGGGAGCCCGATGCGGGGCTTGATCCCAGGACCCTGAGATCATGACCTGAGCCGAAGGCAGAGGCTTAACGACTGAGCCACCCAGGCGCCCCAGACACTGATACTGTTAAGGAATGTATCCAGACAGGTGGCCAACTTCCCTTAGGGAGCAGTTCTTGGGCTTTGGCATGATGGTAAAAGCCACAACTAACAGCTTTCAGAAAGGGGAGGGTCCCAGCTGTCTCAGCTAGCCTAAATACAGTTTCTAAAATAATATAACCTGATGATTGCCACTTGGCCTTTTCCTGCTTTTTGTATTTGATGAAAGGTTGGTTCTTCTTTGGGCCTCTTTGAAAGAACTGTGGATACTTCTACTGTCTTGGATTGTGATTTTTCTTCCTTAATTTCTCCATAATTTGTTCCCATCTAATTGATGTCTTTGCTGATTTATTCCCATTTATGTGCCTTGACTTTTTCAAAATTTCTGATCCATCATTATCACCCTTATTTTCTAGCCCTATTAGTGTCTTTATTCTTTTGTAAATAACTTGTCATTTCATTGATAATATTGGAAAATAAAAGAGATAAATGTACTCACTTCTCTGCCTAGAACCACATTCTGTTTTCAAAGTTCCATCCTAGGTACAGTATTTGATCTAGGTATTTAGAAATTAGAAAATTGATAGAAGGCTATATATCTTTCACTTGAGTTTGGAAGAGGGTATGAATCTCCTTTGTTCTGGGTTTTGTTTTGTTTTTTAAGTATTTTTATTCATTTATTTTTGCAAGAGAAAGAGAGAATGAGTGGCGGGGGTGGGGGGCAGAGAGAAGCAGGCTCCCTGATGATCTGGGAGCCTGATGCGGGACTAGATCCCAGGAGCCTGGGATCATGATCTGAGCCGAAGGCAGACGCTTAACCCACTGAGTCACCCAAGCACCCAGTGTTCTGGGTTTTTTAAACCAGGTTTAAAATTACTTGAAAAAACATAACTTAACCAAAACTGACACACAATATGAAAGAGAAAATCATAAGCAGTCCTATTTTTATTAAAAGTGAATTCATTATTAAAAACACTCCTGCAGTGAAAACTTACACAGATGGCTTCACTGCATAAGCTCTTCCGCAGAATAGGAGACAAAAACAAACTTCACAGTAGTAGGTTTGATGAAACCAGTGTTAATTTTTATACCAAAACCTGTCAAGCACATTATAAGAAAGGAAGATAAGGAAAATCTCTCCTAACACAGTTGTAAGACCCCTAAATAAACTAACAGCAAATCAAACCTAGCACTGCATAAAAAGTATACAACTTCATGACCAATGGGGTTTTATTTGAGGAATGCAAGGGTGATAAACATTAGAATCTATTAATGTAATCATCCTGTTAACAGAGGAAAAATAAATCACCTTGATAAATGTAGAAAAAGTGTTTGATAAAATTCAATACCCGTTCAGAACAAAAAACTCTTTACAATTAGGAATTAAAAAAACTTCCTTAATTTTACAAGTGTGTTAAAACATACACCTACACCCCTACAGTAAAAGTTCCCACTGAGATAAGGGACCACTATCAATGCTTTCATTCAACACTGTACTGGAATTCTAGCCTTAAGGCAAGAAAAAAAAAAGGTTGTAAAAGAAAAAAGAAAAGAAAATGATCATCATTCATAGATAACATGGTTGTATACAAAGTAATGAAATTAACAAGCAGTTTTGTACATACTGTTGCACACAAGGTCAACATACAAAAATCTATTTTATTTCTATAGGTTAGTAACAAATCACAAAATAAAAATGTTAAAAGATGCCATTTATAGCATAATTTAAAAACCCACTTCTAGAAATAATATCTAATTAAGGATGCTCACAATCTCTACACAGAAAACTACAAAATGCTTTAAGAGAATAAAGATAAGTGTCATACTCTGATTGCAATTTCAGTGACCTGAAATTTGTTTGCAAGGCTTTCTTTATCGTGCAATAATATGGGTTAGTTTCGGTGAATGTTACCTGTGTAGTTGAGACAAATTTTTATTCTTTTGCTATTGGGTGTTGTGTTCTCTGTCATATATGTATGTATACATGTCATTAGGTTGTTCTTTCATTTGTTGAGGGAATTAAAGTCTCCTGCTGTGATTTTTAGAAGCAATCCTATTGCATACAGACATATTTAGAATTATGTTCTTGTGTGGCTCAGTGGGTTGAGCATTCAATTCTTGGTTTCCAGCTCAGGTTTTGATCTCAGGGTCTTAAGATTGAGCCGCTTCAGTTCTGTGCCCAGGGCAGAGTCTGCTTGGAATTCTTTCCCTCTATCCCTCCCCCCATGCCTGAGCATGTTCTTTCTCTCTCAAATAAATCTTTAAAAAAAAAAGAATTACGTTCTTGTGATTGACCTTTTTTTCTCTTTTTATTACTTTCCTTTTTATCTTTCCTAATGCTTCTTGCTTTAAAAGTCTATTTTGTCTGATCCTGGTGTAGCTGTACCTGCTTTGTTTTGGGTAGGATTTGTAAGGTATGCATTTTTCCATCCTCTTAAACCTTTCTTACCCTTATATTTAGGTCTTCTGCAAACAACAAATAGTGGAGTTTTTTCTTTCCTCACGTAACTTCCCATCATGTTAACACCATATTAAGCCCCATATTAAAATCAATTAAATGTAAATGCTTTGTTATTATTGAATAGAACAACAACGTTAAATTAAAACACTGGTATAATATACTGTTAACTAACTGTAGACTTGAATCAGGTTTTTGCCAGTATTCCTACTACTGTCTTTTTACCGTTCCAAGATCTGACATTGCACTTAGTAGTTATGTCTTTGAGTATGTTTAGTTAATCCAGTCTGATAATTGACATAGATAACATATTTATATATAAATGTAGTTATTTATATCATTATTTACCATCTTACTATTTCATTTTTATACTTTTCCTTTTTTTCTATATATTTTAAAGATTTATTTATTTTTAGAGAGAGAGAATGAGTGCATGTGCACAAGAGTTGGAGGGGCAGAAGGAGAGGGAGAGAGAATCTCAAGCAGACTATGCTTAGCAGAGCCCAATGAGGGAGGGCAAGGCTTGACTCTGGGTTCCATCTTACAACGTTGAGATCACAACCTGAGCCGAAACCAGGAGTCTGAGACCATAACCCACTGCGCCAGCTAGGCCCCCTTGTTTATCATATTTTTAGTTAAGCTATGTCACTTCTCTTTTAGTGGTTACCTTAATGATTACAGTATGTTTCATTGAATTATTACAGCTAATACCAGTACTTACGTTTACCATTTCCCCAAGAATGTTAGAACCTTGGAACACTTTTTATTCCATTTATCCTGATGTCTTTTACATTGTTGTTGTTTTGCATTTTATTTGTACATATATTTAAGTCCTAAAAAACATTACAGTTATTGTTTTGTTGACCAGTTTTGGAAAATTCTGTTATCTTTTCAAATATTGCTGATCCACTCACACATATGTTAGACTTTCACTGTGTCTCATGTTTGTCCTAGCTCCTTTTGTATTTTCCATAATTTTGTGTGTGTTTCAGTGCAACTATCTTTTATTGCTTTTTAAAAAAGTTTTCTAGTCCGGGGCACCTGGGTGGCTCAGTCGTTAAGTGTCTGCCTTCGGCTCAGGTCATGATCCCGGGGTCCTGGGATCGAGCCCCGCATCGGGCTCCCTGCTCGGCGGGAAGCCTGCTTCTCCCTCTCTCACTCCCCCTGCTTGTGTTCCCTCTCTAGCTGTCTCTCTCTCTCAAATAAATAAAATCTTAAAAAAAAAAAAGTTTTCTAGTCCTATTTTTTGCTGTTTAGTCTGCTGTTAAACTTACATATTAAATTGTTAATTTCAGTTATTTTCTAGTTCTAGAATTTCCACCTGACTGTTTCTTAAGGAATTAGATAAAAACACTATTTTCATCTACTTTCTCCATCTTTCAACCTACCTTCTCAGGCCTTCCAAATGAGAACCTGATGTTTTTATTCAGGTCCCTTTCTCTGGCAGATCCTGAACTCTAGTCCTTAGGTCCTCAGCAGTATGAAATAACTGAAATTTGTTACACTTTTTGGAGGCTTTTTTCTTGGCTTCCTGCTCCATGCAAGGTCAGCATTTGGCAGAAATCTTAAAGGATGCTTTTCATCAGGGTCTTAACCCCTCAGGTATCCTATTTTTATCTCCCACCCCACGAGGGGAACAGAATCTTTATTTCTGTCACTTGGCAGCAGCCCCTGGGCTGAACAAAGCCTGGATTCTCACTCTGCATTTTAGCTAGACTGAGCAGCAGATACGGTTAGAGAAAAATGTAGCTAGAATCTTATCAGCTTACCTTTAGATTATTCCCTCTTCTCTGGGATTTTGGGATCCCCTGTCCTGATTGCCTGAGCAGCCGTAGATAGATGCCTTTACACAGATATTTTATTTTTATTTCAAGTTTTCTACTTAACAGCAGAACTTAAGTTGCCTGCCAGGTACTCCAGTATGCTCAAAACAGAAGACCCTGTGTTACCTTTAAATACTTTTTATATCCATTAATTATTTGTTTTGGTTATTACCACCCTTATCACCACTGCCCTTACCACCACTTATCCTCAAATGTCACTTGGGAAGTTTTCATTATTATATGTGTATTCTAGTATGCAATTTGTGCAAAGTGTAAGCATGCACACACCCACCCACATACAATTTCATTTTACAAACCAAGGAAAATGAGAAAGGAAATAAATTTAAAAATCCCTTTAATAGAGAAAGGAAAGGCCCAATGTCTGTAAGATTACAGAATCCATAACAAAACAATGATACAAGCTGGTCTCAACATAGAACACTTGCTATTAAAATCAGTGCTGTAGTTTGTGGTCTTCCTATATCATTTATTTGCTTCCTCCAGAATCCACCTCAGGGACTATCTTCAGGATATCCTTCTTGTCCTGAAAGTGTTCATTATTACTGTGTATATTCCTCTATCACATTATCTATTAAAAGTATGCTACCATGTATCTCTCTGTCCTACAATATTATAATCTTCTCCAGAGTAGAGACTGTATGTTATTTATCTTTGTAGTCAAAGGTCCATTATAGTGCATGACGTATCTAAACATATAATAAATACTTATTGTACTCCCATTAAGTCATCATATGCTTAATTCAAAGATATTTAAGAAATTTATGATACATGTATTATTATTTTATCATTTTTATAAACATTTACTAGTCTAGTTATTCTTCCTAATAACCGTCCTAGCAAAACTGTTGAACATGATATATTAAGTCACATATTAACTCATCCTTTCATTTTGTAATCATAGTCATCATGTATATAAAATGCTTTGGAAATTTCAGGCTATTTTCAGTTACAACTTCATGATGCAGTTCAGAAAACTTTAAGCATAAATATGGTAGTATTTCACAGTTGAAGAATGATTTACATTTTTTTAGTTGAAGAATTAATACAAATGCTTCCTATGTGTGCATATGTTGTTTTCAATAAATTTGGGAAGTTTTCAGTCATTCTTCAAATCTTTTTCTCCTTTTTGTCTCTTTTCTCCTTTTTTATGTCATTGTGCTTAATAGTGTCCTACATTTCTCTGAGTCTCTGTTCATCTTTCTTCATTCTTTTATCTTTACATTGTATAATCTCTATTGATTACTTAGCAAATTTAATAATTCTCCAAGTTCATATCTGCTGTATATGAACATAGCCCCTTATGTGAAATTTTAATTTTAGTTATAGTACTTTTCAACTCCAGAATTTCCTTTTTGTGTATATATAACTTTTGACTCTTGATGTTCTCTATTTAATCAGTTTCCTTTAGTTCTTGTCTGTTAAATTCAAGATCTTGCAATCAGTTTCTTTTATCTCCTTTTTTCCTGTTATATGAGCCATACTTTCTTATTTTTTAGTATGTCTCATAATTTTTGTTAAAAACTGGACTTTTTATATAATGTAGAAATTCTTGGAGCTGGTTTTTCCCTTCTAGCGCATGTTAACTGTATCTCGCTTGTTTGTTTGTTTAGTGACTGCCTGGGTTATTTTAGTGGAGTCTACATTCCTCTTCTTCTACCCCCAAATCCCCTTATGCACACACACACAGAGTCAACCTTCGGATGTTACACACACACAGACACACACTCAACCTTCAGATGTTACACACACTCACACAAACACACACACTCAGCCTTCAGATGTTTCACCTGAAGGGCACAACCTTGAGTTTTCCTACAGTTACCCTGGGATGACAGTAGTGTCAGTAGTTTGGGCAGGACTCTCTTAGACTATCTTCCTGACTGCATATAACTGTTAAAGATCCCCTAATCTAGTGCTAATTACACTCCTTTTTTCAGCAGTCCCTCAGGCATTAATTGCTCCACAGATTAAACTAATCAAATTTGAGTTCCTTTGGATGGATGGTTTTTTAAATCAGTGCTTGAGGTTTCTTCTGACTCGCAGGCAGGTTACTTCTACCTATCTCCCTTTTTTGTTCTCTCTGGCAAACGAGCCAACAAACCAACTGTGGTTTAATCTTTATGTCCAATGATTTCTCCAGTCTCCTCTCAATTGCCTTTTATCAAGGCCTCCACTGTTTTTCAGAGCACCTTTGTCCATTCCCTTGCAAATGAAGTCAGTATTTCTCAGGGAAGAGATTTGATTCCAGAGTTCCAAAAAAGTTTTTCCCAGCTTATTCATTGCTTTTGTGAAGGGATGGAGTTTTGGAGTTCCCTGCTTTGCCATTTTTGGTGACATCTGTGTACATATACTTTATTATATTATCTGTGAGCTTCTATCTATATAGTTTAGAGATTCATAAGTGGATAATAAGAATGTGAAGAAATTCATCGGTATGATGACAAATTCAGGATACAGATAACTTCTCAGAGGGAGAGGAGATTTGATGCTGGGAGGGCACACAAGGATAGTGGGAAGATGGTTGACATTTTCTGAATATTTGAAATTCTTTATAATTTATGAAGTTCTGTGTATGTCTATGACATATACATTTTTTTTAAGATTTTATTTATTTGACAGAGAGACAGCGAGAGAGGGAATACAAGCAGGGGGAGTGGTTGAGGGAGAAGCAGACTTCCGCAGAGCAGGGAGCCCAATGCGGGGCTCCATCCCAGGACCCTGGGATCATGACCTGAGGTGAAGGCAGTCGCTTAATGACTGAGCCACCCAGGCGCCCCGACATATACATTTGAACACTAATTTGGCACTTAAACAAACATATTATTAAAGTAGAAAATTACATGTGTTTATTTCAATAACAAGAGTCTTGTTTTCCTTTAATAAGTAAAACTAGGAAACACTACTTAAAATTTTTAAAAGCCTATGTAGAATATGGAAGAAATCTTTACTTATTTGTTAATATGTGCTGATTGATTATCTTGTATTATTCTCTAGATCTTATTTTAGTTTTGCTCTCTCTTTCTACAAGCTTTTCTGTAAGAACAAGATTAGGAAGTCCTGAACGTCCTGGATGTAATTGATAGTCTGCTGTTCTTTTTTTTTTTTTTTGAAGAGAGAAAAAAAATAGAATACTGGAAACAGCACTGAAATGGAACTTGGGAGTTCTTTTTCTTCTAATATTTATCTAACAGTATAAACTTGGACAGTTTATTTCTCTAGCCATCTCTCTCTTCTTGGTCCTCATCTATAAAATGAGAGTTGGACCAGTTAGGTACAGGCTGTTTCAGCTCTGTAATATCAGAAAGAGCAGCTGATTCCATGGAAAGAGTATATATAGACTTCAGAGCCTGTTAAATTTGTGTTCAACCATTTTCTGGTTATCTACAGTCTAAGCTTTCTCACCTCTCTGATCATTTTCTCATGGGTAAGATGGAATTATTACCACACATCTTACAGATTTGTTTGAAGAATAACAAGGTATGTAATGTCTTGTAAGTGCTCACCAGCATTCTCCATACCCCCATTCCATCAGTGCATCATTTGCAAGAGTAGTTAGAAAAAAAACAAATCTTAGTTGGCTTTATATATGAATTATATTGTGAATTACACTTGAGGAGGGTAGTAGCTCTTGTGGAGGCATTAAAGAAATTCCTGTTCTTTACTCTTCTGGTTTTTTAAACTTTTTTATGCATTTTATTAATGTTAAATTAGTTGGTATCTTACAAAAATTTAAATATTAGGAAGATTAACATTAACGTTTTCTTTGACTAAACATCTCTCAATCTCTACTACTTAGAAAGTAATACACGCACATACACACATACATGTTTTCTGTGGGTTCATATGGTATCCAAATAACTGTATTTTCTACTTTTAAAAATAATGACTTAAGGGACGCTTGGGTGGCTCAGATGGTTGGGCGTCTGCCTTCGGCTCAGGTCATGATCCCGGGGTCCTGGGATCGAGCCCCGCATCGGGCTCCCTGCTCAGTGGGGACCTGCTTCTTCCTCTCCCTCTGCCTGTCACTCCCCCTGCTTGTGCTCTCTCTCTCTCTCTGACAAATAAATAAAATCTTAAAAAAAAATGACTTAAATTTCTTTATTAATATAAAGAAAAATTAGAAAATCTCACCACCCAGATATAGCCTCTATTAATATTTAGGTGTGTATCTTATCAGTGTTGACACTGCAGTGCCAGAGTGCAACTCAGTGATTTTTGTGCCAGTCTGGTTTTTTTCATGCATCTGTACTTCTATTGACTCTGACTCTCTATGCTATTTATATTTATATAAGTGAGATCCTTTTATATATGTATATTCATTTGTATATGTATATATAGAAGTATAAAATTATATATTATTAAATATATTACATTAATTAAGATTGTATATACCCACACACAACAGATCTTGAATACTTTCCCTGTCATTAAGAAAATTTAATACTGCTAATGGTTGTATAGTTTTACATGTATATGACAAAAACATACTGTATTTATACTTATGTTTTTCCACAGTTGTAATACTTTTCCCAGGATAAATATCTAGGCTGAATCTGGTAAAGAATTTCTTGTGATACTAATTGTAAAATTGTTTGACGGGAAAGGCTAACCGGGGCACCTGGGTGGCTCAGTCATTGAAGCTGCTGCCTCTTTGGCTCAGGTCATGATTCTGGGGTCCTGGGATCAAGCCCTGGCATCAGTCTCCCTGCTCAGCGGGGACCCTGCTTCTCTCTCTGCTTGTGCGCTCTCCTCGCTCGTGTGCGCTCTCTCTCATAAATAAATAAAATCTTTTAAAAAAATTAAAAAAAAGACTTACCAGTAATGTCTGCCTCTCTGAAGTTTTGTTGGCTGTACAGAGATTAATGATTTAAAATAATCTTTAACCATACTATAGGTAAAAAATTGTATGTGTTCTTTTTGTATTTCATTGATTATAAATGAGGTTAATTTTTTTCTTTTCATGTGAATTGCTTGTATATCTCGCTATTTTTCTGAATGTTTTTTGAAATCATTCTTAGTTGCCAGAAATGATATAAATTGTTCTCACGGCCATCAAATGCCATAGGTATTCTCATACTTATAATAAAACTAGTAGCTTTTTTATTAGCATTATTTCCTTCTCTTTTGTCAGGAATTTCACCATAAAAAATGAGAAGGGAGTTTATTAAAACAACTTTATAATTTATATTCCCACTAGAACTGTATGAGAGTGTCTGTCCTTACACTGTCAGTCTTTTGGATTGTTGTTGCCAGTCTAATAGGTTAAAAAATGGCTTCTTAATTTTCTTTTAATTTGTATTTCTCCAATAAGTAAAGTTCTTTTTCTGTGAATTATTTGTATTCATTACTTTTTCTAATTTTCAGGAATTTCTTACATACTAGGGAAATTAACCCCTCATGTGATGTAATGCAGTGCAAATACTTTTCTTGGTTTGTGTTTTTGAAATTGTTCATGATGGTTTGTCAGCTTGCTTTAGAGTAACTGGCAAAGTATTAACTAGGATAGGGCCCTTTCACATATTTCTAACAGGTAACTCTGATAATCATTGCTCTTTTAGTACATTTATTAATTGAATTTGCTTAAGAGAAATATCCAATTCATATTTCTGCTCATATTTCCTCTCCCAGCCCAGTAGACAACAGTGGTAGTTTTATCAGTCTGGGCCTAGCCAGGAAAACTGCAGCTTTGCTGCCAGGTCGGGTGGATCTGTGCATCTTTCCGATAGCTTTCTTCCGTCTTTGTTTTCCTTGTTTCATACTATGGCTTCATTGTTTGTAGACACAGAACAAATATTTTCTTACGAATTTTGGGTGATGTGCCTGTGTTTGAATGTAATCTTGAAACACCCCCACCCACACCCCTGCAAACTACACTACTTATGTCCTCTTGAGTTTCGCTTTTCTTTTATAGACTTTCCACGTTGCAAAGTACCATCCTTTAGTCACTAGTGTTCTGACAAGATTATGCTGAATTAATTATGTGTCCAAATGAATGTAGTAAGAGAACAGCTAACTAGGAGGAAATTTTATAAGTACATATCTGGTAGGGGGCACTCTGATAGAGACAAAATCTTCAACGGAGACCTGTTTATCTGAGATAGAGGTAGACTTCTGTGGAAATCTTTGTAATTCTTCACATAAAATATTGCTGTTAGTTGCCACTCTGTTTTGACCAAAACTTGGACAGATGAGTGACTAATATTTGTAGTTTTCAGGACTGTTTTAACTTTGCAACCCTTTTGATTTTTGTGAATATATCAGAAGATAAAGGTGAATCAGATACTAGTTGACCCTTGAATAACATGGGTTTGAACTGTGCAGGTCCACTTATACGCAGATTTTTTTTCAATCAATATTGTACAGTAAATGTATTTTCTTTATGATTTTCTTAATAACTTTTTCTCTAGCTTTATTATAAGAATACAGTATAAAACACATATATAAAATATGTGTTACTCAGCTGTCATGTTATCAGTAAGGCTTCTGGTCAATAGTAGGCTATTAGTAGTTAAGTTTCTAGGGAGTCAAAAGTTATATGTGGATTTTTGACTGCCTGGAGGTTCAGTGCTCCTAACCCCCACCTTATTCAAGGCACAATGACAATTGTTGTCAGTAAGCGTCCATGTCATTTTGTGATTTTATGTTTATACTCTTACTATTAAACTATATTTTTTGGTTTGTGCTATTTTGGTAAGTATACCTTTATAAAATAATATCTATAAGCATTAAGTTTGTTTAGATTTTAAGTGTTACATGTCACAAAGGATTATGATTTCTTTTTTTAATTATTGAAATAATGAAACCCTTGCATGTTCCCTCATAATCAAATTTGGAAAACTGATTGTTTTATTTACTTCCTCTTGACTCAGTCTAACCTTTTGATCAGTAAATGAAACTTCTTTTCTTTTTAGTAAAGTATTCATCTGTGTGGGATATTGCATAAATCTTGGAAGACTGCAGTAAAGTGGCAATGTCTCGGGAACCCAGCCCACCTCTCCCTGGAGATATGTCTACTGGTCCTATAGCAGAAAGCTGGTGTTATACACAGGTACATGCTGTTAAAAATGCCTTACTCTATGCCATTTACAAATTTTATAGTATTTTGAAAATATCGTAAAGCATTTTGTTATAGTTATTCCAGGTGTTAGAAAAGTGGGTCACAGAATTTTTAACATGTGACAAGTTAAAAGCAAAAAAGTCATCATTGTAAAAGTGGTTTTCTGAATCTCTTAGGTTAAAGTAGTAAAATTTTCCTACATGTGGACCATTAATAACTTCAGTTTTTGTCGAGAGGAAATGGGTGAAGTGTTAAAAAGTTCAACATTCTCATCTAGCCCCAGTGACAAAATGAAATGGTAAGATTTTTGTTTTGAATTTTTGTTTTTGATATAGTCTTCAGCTACTTTATGGTTTTGATATTGATTCTTAATGGGTTATATTAGATTTATAATTTCCTAATAGTATTGAGAATTATAAAGAACTGGAGATATTGATAGGAGTGCTATTTGTGCTATTTAACAACTAATTTCAGTATTGCGTCTCTTTTTGAATGTTTTAAGTTTTATATTCCTCCATATGAGTCTGTTGTTTTATTTTAGGTGCCTGAGGGTAAATCCAAAGGGATTAGATGATGAAAGTAAAGACTACTTGTCCTTATATTTGCTTTTAGTCAGCTGCCCAAAAAGTGAAGTTCGAGCAAAATTCAAATTTTCCCTTCTAAACGCTAAAAGGGAAGAAACAAAAGCAATGGGTAAGTGATTTGAAGTAAAGAAGTCTCTGAGTAACTGCATGTTAACTTATGTACTTTTACCTAAAAAAGGATATATTTTTTCCCCCATTGAAATCTGCTTAACCTCAAACATGCAGTGTGGCCATTGTTTAATTTTAAATGCTGGTCTGGAGTTGTGGTTGTTTTAATAAATCTTAGACTTCATAAGACATGTAAAATTTGTTAAAAATAATATTAATTTTACTTTTTCATGTCCTAAAACAATATTTACTTGTCACTTAGAAAAATAGTTGCTTTTAGGGCAAGGTGCCTGGTTTAGTTCTGGCAGATATAATTGGTGTTCAGGAAATAGTTCTCCCTTACTGTTTTTCCAGATAATAAAATCGGAGGAACAATGTGAAAGGAGATTGAATGTTCTGGTATTCTATCACTAGAATTTTTTTGAGCAGTGGACTGAACACTGACCAAAAGGAAATCAGTTTTCCTTAGTCTCCGGGCCTATTAAATTCATTTCAAAGCTTCATATATATAGTCAGCTGAAACCATGTGGCCTAGAACTTCATAATAGAAGAGCATTGTAGGAAACGTACAGTGTGCATAGTAGGAAAATATATCATAAACTGCCACATTAAATTTTAAGTGATTTCCAGAAGTGAATCACAGAATCAAGTAACGTCATTACAAAACAAACAAAAAAACTTCCTCCAGATAAAGTTTTAAATAATACTTTTTATTGCCTAAGTAATACATTGTTTTATATATATTTTCCTCATGTCTGACATTTATGGTAGTGGGGTGTCTTGGTTTAGGCTGCTGTAACAAAGTACCATAGACTGGGTTGCTTATAAACAACAGACGTTGGCTTCTCACAGATCTGAAGGCTGAAAGTCCAAGATCAGAGTGCCAGCATGGTCAAGTTCTGGTGAAAGCCTTCTTCTGGGTTGTAGACTGTTGACTTCTCACTGTCTTCACATGGCTGATTGAGCTCTAGGGAGCTTTGTGGAGGTCTCCACCCTCATGAACTCATCTAGTTCCAATCACTGACCTCTTAATACCATCCTTTTGGGGGATATGATCTCAACATAAGAATTTTGGGGAGATACAAACATTCAGTCCATAATGTGGAATCTTTCAATTAGGTTTATTACTGATTTTTCACCTCCAGTTAATACTTTGTATAACAGATTGTAAATATTTTCTGTTGACGATCTTGTTTATTTTATAATACACAATTCTACAGTATGCTAGCCATTTGAAACATTTGCCTCAGACTTTATTGTTTTTTTTACAAATTATACTAAAATCATCTTTTAGACTTTATGAAAGTTGTTTTTAGGGGTGAGGGAATTATGTCCAAAGATCTAGGAGTGATAAGAGACTTAAGTGTTTTTTGTTTTGTTTGTTTTCCCAGTTGATGGATTTTTCTCTAGTTCATTAAAACTTAAATTAGTGGGATAGATGCCCCAGGAAAGTTAAAGGATGCCTTGGAGATTCTGAGCGTCCATTTTTAGAGGGAGAAGCAAGAAATGAGGGGTATGTTTCTAATCAGATTTTGATGAGGAGGAATATGCCTATGCCAACGTGTTTTGTTCCTCCTCCATTACTCAAGGGCCTGCATTGTTAGAGAGATCTCTTCCTTCTCCAGGAGATTGGATACGGCTTTTCTTCTACTTAGAGATCCAGAAATCTGAAAGTGAGCTCATTGATGGTGGCCAAAATTTGAATACTGCTGTGAAATAATCTTGTCCTACGTGATGTAACTCTTAAGACATTTCATTTATGAACACATATATCTATATTTCTTATAACGGATGTATTGGCCAAGTTTTATTTTTGCATATTCATTTAACTGTGTTATCAATTAGATGATTTTTTTTATTTAAACTTCTATTCTATTTTCCACCAGAAAGCCAAAGAGCATATCGATTTGTACAAGGGAAAGACTGGGGTTTTAAAAAATTCATTCGAAGGGATTTTTTGCTTGATGAAGCTAATGGTCTTTTACCAGACGACAAGCTTACATTATTTTGTGAGGTGGGTATATTTTTTATTTCGAGGAACTCCAAAGTTATATTTCGTGATAAAGCAAAAATATAAAGTAGAACTATACTGGGTATACTTTTTTTTAATTGGGTATATTTTTAAAATTAAGTAATTGGTATAATTGATAAGGTTTCATTTGTAAATGTTTTTACCAGTAAGACTAGATTGTTTAAGAAATCAGGGTAGTAAGTAGCCCATCCTGAAAAATATCTGTCATGTCTATAGCTATAAATTATATATGGTAGTTATACTACCAAATACTAAATACTTCTTCCTCCTAGGAAGACTATAGATGTGTATATCTTTATATGAAAATTTGTAAGTATCTTCTTCATTCTGAATAATTGTAACATAGATGTTCATTATTTTTTGTCATATTCAGGTTGACCATATTAAACATGATTAGTATTGTATCAGTTTGAATACATACATAATGAAAGTTCCTGAAGAGATTGGGAAGCTTTTTGTTTATTCAGACAGTTGGATTCATTTAATTAAATAGATGTTAGCATTATAAGAAATAGCATCCCAAATTTTTAAGATTTGCCCATGTCTGTTCACGAACTTGTGAGGTATATTTATTTGTATAAAATGTCATATTTTAACAGTAACCAGCATAGCCCCTGTAATAATTTACACTTATGATTTGTCTTAATTTGAGACTGGAATTCACTTTTGTCATTGTTATCATTACATGGTTTTATCTATACAAATAGTTGAGATTCCTCTTTGTAGTGAATTCAAGGATTATGTTACCAATACAGTTTATAGAGAATATACATCAATAACATAGTTTCATCAAAATGTTTAAGGTAGTTGATAATTTTCATAGGAAAACTAATTGAAAGGTTATGATCAAGTAAACTCAATGTTAAATATATTTCAGTAAGCTATTATAGACCAGTGAGTGTCTTGGAAGCATGGTAACTTACCTTAACTGCTACTAAATTAGCTTTAATCTCTTTGTAGAAAATATGTAGAATTTCTTGGCAACATTATAAACTAATTGTATGTTTTTATGCTGTCAGAAAAATAATTGAAATGTGGCTCTAGAGACTACATAATGCAAATATAGTGCATCTTATTTTCACTTAGACAAGTTAAATGAACTGTAGGATGAATTTATGAATATAATTATTTGGTTGGTAAAGCACATACCACAGGTGTCTTCATCAGAGTTTATCATTAAATAATTTGTAAAACAAATACTAAAACATTTGTTGCCAATAGACATATATTCAGAGTAGTATTTTAAATACATACAGGTATTATTTAAAAATTTTAACATCCTTAATGTAGATTCTTCCAGAATTTTAGCAGTTATCTTAAATTCCAACATGTTAATTTTTTTAAATCATATAATCTTTGAATTTAAAGGACCTTAAAAAGCTATGTAATCCAATTTCAAAAATTTACTGCAGTTAAAAGTCTTTATGTAAATAAACTCTTTAAGAAAATATTTTTTTTTTTTAGAATTAAGATCGTGTTTACAGATATTTTCCTAAGCATGTTATATTGGAACCTAGTCAACCGAGAAATTCAGAATGAAGGCTGAAATTAAGATCTTTTTTCAATATATACTTTTGAAGTATGTTTTTTTATCCACATGCTAGTGACCTCCTAAAAATATAACCCACCATGACTTACATTTTAAGTTGGCATTGATCAGATTCAGTTTTGGATACTTGTAATATGTACCTTTTTACTGATGTAGAGACTTATACCCTGGGCACTGTATTTAGCATCGGTGGGCAAAAAGTACTTTGAACGAACATTCCTCATGCCCTCCACCATTTCTTCTATACCTCTCATTGATGCCCTTCCTTCTACAGCACCTCCAGCACTGCTTGCAGAAGAGGAGGAAGCATTGCACTGCCCTACCTAAAGAACTGCCTCCTCCCCCTCCCCTGCAAGTGGTGCTGTAGACAGGTAAGGCAGTTGGGTGCTACCCTTTTTCTGCAAGACCTAACTTCATCTTGCAAGTTCCACTATGAACCAAGTAGCCAGAGGTAGATATCTCTAGCAGTTTAAAGAGCTCTGCCCCTTCTCTCCCTCCCAAAGTGATGCAGAAGACAGGACTTGAGGAATACATTTGAAAAATAGAAAACTGTTTAGTTCATCTTTTTAAATCCAGTAGATTTTTAGTCTCATAGTCTGTAGACCCATAGTATTCCACGATTGCAGAAGATTATGCATATACAGATAGAATATATGTTATGTATTGAGTTTTTCATAAAGTTAATTCATCTAGAAGGATATACCGTTTTTCCCATCCTATTTTTTTGTTGCTAAGATATCACTTCTGTTTTAAAATACTTGTGATAATGGATGGAAGTTAGGTTTTATTCTTTAAAAAGCCCTTTTATGGCAAAATGAAAAGTTGACAGCCCTGTTTCTGTCACCCAAATTTTTGAGAAGGACGCCTATCTAGGACAGTCAAAAAGTCTAAGATCCACTATTTTAGAAGATGTGAAATTGGACTGTTGAAAGTTTCTCACTGTGGAGCCACTGTGAAGGATGGTTAGGTAGTTGATTAAGAGTGGCAAAATTTGTACTATGATGAACCATTATAAATTCCTAGTTTTTAAAACTAGTTTGGAGAATTGAGATTTTAAAACTGGAAACAGTAGTCACCTCAGTTCACACTATGGTAGACCCAGATTTCTAGGGTAGTCACAGTTGATTAGAATTTGTATATGTTCATCTTTAGTCTAAATTATATTCTCACAAGCTAAAACCACATTTGAAGAAGAGTTTTCAAATGTGTTTGAGGTTTTGTTTTGCAGCATTTGTCAATTTTGAATATTGTAACTTTGCCTTTTTATTTTGAAAGAACAATTTAACCCTAAGAAAGAATCTCAGACTTTTTTCTGAATTTTTTACTCTAGGTTCCATTCAGTAAGAATGTTCATTGCCTGTATTTGAATATGTGCTAGAGAAAACTAAAATTTTACCCGTTTCTTAAATATAGGTATCCAGAAAATAATCAGATTTTGTTCTGTATTAATTGTTAATTAATCATTAATTTTTCCTGCATAAATAGTCCCTTGAATACACCTTGAAGTATGAAATGTTAATTAAGTCTTAGTTAAAATTTGTGGTCGCCATGACAATACTATGTAGATGTATGTTAATAATAAAACTTCTTCTGAATTATGATTACATATACAAAATAAAAATATAACATCATCAGTAGCTATGCCTGATAAAAATGGCTTTGTTTTTTGATCATTTTATTTCTTCTGTCACCTGATTTTGGCCAAATTTTTATGTTTAATGTATTATTTTGAGTTACGATAATAGGTAATAAATAGAATTTAAAAAATCCTTTCCTAAAATTAAATATGTTGTCACATTTTTATGACTTGACTGCATACTTTATGCAAGTAATTGAACTGATCCACTTCCTAGTGTCTAGAAATTTTTAAGACCAGTGCTTGATAGGAAGAAATAAATATTGTCTATATGATAAAAAAGTGATCTCTAACTAAATCCTGAGTATCAACACCAGCATTTTTAAAGTATCATTAAGTTATAATGGGTAGCATAATAGGGTAATCAGGTAAGGATTAGTGAAGTTTTTCTTTTTTGTAGTCATTTTAGAAACAATTTGGATAATTAAAAAATTAATAGAATAGAGAACCTTTATTGCTAGAATTAATTAATTTATTAATTTATTATGTACACAATGTCTTGGCTTCTATATGTAGAAAATTATCTCAGTATTGTTCCAATAAATCCTTTTTGAACCATAGTTGCATTAAAGTAGTGCTAATGATTTTAAAAGATATCCAAAGAAGTATTTGTGTAGTACAAAGAATGATTTAAAAAAAAAAAAGAATCTGAGAATTATAGTCTCTAGTCTTCCTTTGATACTGATTGCCAGTGTGATTGACACATTAGTTACCTTCTTTGATCTTCCTTTGAAATCTTTCTATAAAATAAGGTGATTGGATTAGATGATTTCTATGATATATATGATGCCAAATAGTTAATAATGCAAGTTGAAAAAACAAAATGGCTAATAAAAATATCCTCAGAAAAATAAAGTTTTTCTTTAGAAGTATCCATCCATTCCCATGTGATACATGTTTATATACATCAGGATGAAGGAGAACTTCCTGAGATTTAATATTCTTGAGATATTTTATATTGGACCATTATTATATATTCTGTGTTAGCTAACAAATGACCACAAAACTTAGAAGCTTAAAACAGTAGATAACTAACACATAGTACTAATGCACTAATGGTTCATTTACTCTGAAATATTTGCTTTTTTTTTTTTTTTGAAATATTTGCTTTAATAATTGAGTAGTATTTTCTTCCACTTATTAAATGTAATATGAAATTTCTAATATTAGTAACATACTTTTTCTTAAAAGTGGTGCTCAAGACTCAATCGTGTTTTAAGATTTTATTCAGTATATAGTCCTCTTTAATGAGAGAAAATTTAATTCATATTATATTGAAATCTGTATAAAAGCATTGTTTTAATCATACTTTTATTATTTCATAAACAAAAGGTCTACAAATTGAACTAAATTGTATTATTATTACTGTTGATTATTATCAAAGATTTCCATGAATTTTAATGAGTACAATTGGTTTTGTGAGAATTCTTGTACTTTACAATTTAAATCAATATTACTAGATATTTAAATAAATTTAACTAGAATCAAAACATGTAGAAATCACACACCTACAGTACTTGCCAAGTCACATATCATAGACTGTAATTTTATAACCTTTTTTAATACTATAAAAAGTCCTTATGAGTGTGATGCCATGTTTATTACATGTGTAGTAATTTTTAAATGTTGATAGGTCTTTGGTGTGAGAAAATAAAAATTAAAGAAATTTCTTCCTTCACCTCACAAAAATGTTTCCTGCTTGTTTCAGTTTGACATCATCTTATGACTTTGTTTTTCCTGAGAAATAGTTTTTGTGATTACTTTAATAACCAAGCATTCCAACCAATCGATAATCCATTTATTTACATAAAATGTCACATGAAAATCAATATTTTCTATATTCTGTCCTTTAAATTGTATCCTTAAATTTAGTTCCCAGTATTAACATTTTTGATCAGGAGTACTTTGAATTGTCCAAATGATTTTAATGATAAGAAATTTAAGTATAGACTTAATAACTACTGATACTAATTTGTAAAAGTGTTTTTCTTGCTGTCCCTTTTTTATTAGGTGAGTGTGGTCCAAGATTCAGTAAATATATCAGGACATACTAATACAAATACTTTGAAGGTGCCTGAATGTCGACTAGCAGAAGATTTAGGTAATCTCTGGGAAAACACAAGATTTACAGATTGCAGTTTTTTTGTGAGAGGACAAGAATTTAAAGCTCATAAATCTGTACTTGCAGGTACTTTCAACTTTTGGGTAATATTGTACATTTTTCCCATAAATCTGTGCATTAAATAATGATGCATAATCTTGTTACAGCTCGATCCCCAGTTTTTAATGCAATGTTTGAACATGAAATGGAAGAAAGCAAAAAGGTAAACATGGTTTAAAGGCTAATATTTAATTTGTACTACTGTCAAATAGTGAAATGTATATTTTGAAAGTAATGGTGCATGTTCTCATTGTTACATTATGATTTTAGAAATAGAAGGATAGGAAAAAAATGTGTTCTGTAGTAGAACAATAGATGTAGCCTAATGTGGGTGAATATTCCAAATAATACCTATTTTGTTGTCCATCTGGTGGCAAACTAAGTGGGTAGTTGTTATCCAGAAGAGTGGTTCTGGTCCATAGCTATTTGAGAGTTTCCTGGTTAAGATGTTTATTCCTCTTTTCTAGACTATGTGTTGATTTTGGAATTCTACATTCTTTTTACCACTAAAATAAGAAGATATTTATTAGATTTTTTAAAAATGACATAAATTACATCATTGTTATTATATATTTAATCAATATATTACATCTTTGGTTTTCCCAAATGTTTCTCCTTCACCTGTCATCTTGAAATGTAGTCAGATTAAAGATCAGAGATTGATTCTTTGCTGGTTGCATTACATGTGAGCCTTCATGCTCTAACTGGGTAACTCCAAAGTTTATTTATGTGGCTCTCCTTCATTCTTTCTGTAGAACTAAAGGCTGCAGCAAATAGCTGCTTTCTTTCCTTGGATTGTTGTTCTGCCAGGTACTATGATTAGCCTTCTGATCACTTCCACATGAGGAGACATGAATAATGTCAAATGTTATTGTCAGCAAAGGGTCGGAAAAGTTTGGTATTGTTTAGTGTTAGATGTTTAGCTTCATTGATCCCGAGAGAAACCAAATACGAAGATGTAGGAGTAAAAAAGGAATTACTACTCATTGGACTCAAGTATGTTCTGAGCAGAGAGGTAATTTGCCAGTAGATAGTATGACATGTCATTTTTGCAAAAGGGAGAATTCCAAGGTAGTGGGCTGTGGAATTATTTGAAATAGCTGACCCTACTTTTGCTTAAAGATGGGAGTAGTACCATTGGTTGTGGGGTCTTAGGCATTGTACTATGACCTTGGAATTCAACAAAGAAAAAGTTAATAGCTGTCTTCTTCTAAGATAGAGGTTAAGAACTGAACGCGTGTATTTTGTTTGGCCTAAAGGCTTTCGTTTGTTTTTGTTTTACTCTTTATAATTGAGAAATTGAGGTTTTATATTTCTACATGGTAGTGCTTGACTGGGTATACTTCTGTTAGACCTGCCTGCTTCACTTTGCCTGCTTAGCTTACTGAAGATTTACTTACCTCCATTTTAAAGTAGAGTTTAAAATAGAGCACTTGGGTGCAGATTTAGTTAAATTATTATCCAAGTTTCGCTTTGGTTCATTTGTGTGTGTGTATGTTCTTTGAGTATAACTTTTTTATGTTGTTTTTAATATCAGAATCGAGTGGAAATAAATGATGTAGACCCTGAGGTTTTTAAAGAAATGATGAGATTCATTTACACAGGAAAAGCACCAAACCTTGACAAAATGGCTGACAACTTGTTGGCAGCTGCAGACAAAGTAAGTAAGTAGGTCTTAAAAAGCTGAAAAATCTCCTCAAGCTTATTGTATCTAGAAAGCTATCATCAAATGAAAACCCCAAATAACTTAAAATATTGAAGAATTAATTTGTACTATTTATAGATGGCTCTTGAGCATATTATGAAATAGCATACAGTGAAGATATGGAAATCAGATTTTTTTAATCAGTAAGGCATAAAAATATCTTGAACTAGTTAGAATATATAAAATAAAATAATAAAAAAGAAGATGATATTGGATTTTTTGTAACTTAATTCCCTGTATTCAGAGATTTATTTTTTAACATGATAGCATAGAAAAGAGAAAAAAATTGTTAATTTTATGATGTTCTTTTATAATGGTGATTTTTTTTTTTTTTAATTTTTGTTTTTATTTGAGAGAGAGAGTGCACGCACCCATGAACGGGGCTGGGGAAGGGGCAGAGAGAGGGGGAGAAACAGACTCCCCGCTGAGCAGGGAGCCCAACATGAGGCTTGATCCCAGGACCCCGAGATCATGACCCGAGACGAAGTCAGATGCCCAAACAATTGAGCCACCCAGGTGCCCCTATAATGGTGATTTCTTAAAGTTTGAGAAACAATGCAAAAATATCAGAAAATCTCAAAGCCAATAGTTCTCAGTCCTGTAAGCATATTTGGAGGTTTTTCTGAAAAGTATTGATGTTCATACCACTTATGTCCATGCGTATAATATGTAAGTTTATGCATATGCCTATGTGTGTGAATATGTGCATGTATATATACATACATGTATACATATATATACATACACAACACACATACTACACACAGAGAGGGAAGGAGAGAGTGTGTGATATTGTACTTTTTTTAAAGATTTTATTTATTTGACAAAGAGAGAGCACAAACTGGGGGGAATGGCAGAGGGAGAGGGAGAAGCAGGCTCCCTGCTGAACAGGGAGCCCAATGCGGACCTTGATCCCAGGACACTGGGATCATGACCCAAGCTGAAGGCAGACGCTTAACCAACTGAGCCACCCAGGCACCCCAATATTGCCAATATTGTACTTGTTTTGTAAAATACTACCAGTGGGGCCATTACCAGGCCAAGTGTATATAGAATCTGTTTTTTTTTCTCCAAGTTGTTATTTAAATTCCAGTTAGTTAACCTAGAGTGTAATATTAGTTTCAGGCGTACAGTATAACGGTTCAACAATTCCATACATCACCTGGTGCTCATCACAAGTGCCCTCCTTTATTCCCATCACCTATTTAACCCATCCCCCCACCCACTTCCCTTCTGGTAGCCATCAGTTTGTTCTCTATAGTTAAGACTTGTTTCTTGATTTGCCTCTCTGTTTTTTTTCCTCTTTGCTCATTTGTTTTGTTTCTTAAATTCACATATAAGTGAAATCATATGGTATTTGTCTTTTTCACTTAGTATACTATTCTCTAGCCCCATCCATGTCATTGCAAATGGCAAGATTTCATTCCTTTTTTGGCTAAGTAAAATTCCATTCCCCCTCTCTATTTCATATATATATATATATAAAATATCAACTTGGGCTATTTTCTTAATTTGACTTTTGAGTCAGTATTTTTGTATTTTCTATTTTTAACTTTTTGAGGAGATTCCATACTGTTTTCCAAAGTGGCTGCACCGGTTTGTATTCCCACCAACAGTGTAAGAGGGTTCCCCTTTCTCCACATCCTCACCAACACTTCTTGTTTCTTATGTTGTTGATTTTAGTTATTCTGACAGGTGTGAGGTGATATCTCATTGTAGTTTTGATTTGCATTTCCCTGATGATCAGTGATGTTAAACATCTTTTCATGTGTCTGTTGGCCATCCATATGTCATCTTTGGGAAAATGTATGTTCATGTCTTTTACCCATTTTTATTGGATTATTTGGTTTTGGGGTGTTGAGTTTTATAAGTTCTTCATCTATTTTGGATTTTAACCCCTCACTGGATATATCATTTGCAGATATCTTCTCCCATTCTGTAGGTTGCCTTTCAGTTTTGTGGATTGTTTCATTTGCTGTGCAGAAGCTTTTTATTTTGATGAAGTCCCAGTGCTTTTGCTTTTGTTTCCCTTGTGTTAGGAGACATATGCAGAAGGAAGTTGCTACGGCCAATGTCAAAGAGTTACTGCCTGTGTTCTCTTCCAGGATTTTTGTGGTTTCAGGTCTCACATTTAGGTCTTTCATTTTGAATTTATTTTTGTGTATGGTATAAGTAAGTGGTCCAGTTTCATTCTTTTGCATGTTGCTGTCAAGTTTCCCCAACACCATTTGTTGAAGAGGCAGTCTTTTTCCCATTGGATATTCTTTCCTGCTTTGTTGAAGATTAATTGACATATAGTCCTGGGTTCATTTCTGGGTTTCTCTTCTGTTCCATTGATCTATGTGGCTGTTTTTGTGCCAGTACCATACTGCTTTGATTATTACAGCTTTGTAATACAACTTGAAGTCCAGAATTGTGATGCCTCCAGCTTTGCTTTTCTGTTCCAAGATTGCTTTGGCTGTTCAGGGTCTTTTGTAGTTCTATATAAGTTTTATGATTGATTGTTCTAGCTCTGTGAAAAATGCTATTGATATTTTGATAGGGATTGCATTAAATGTGTAGATTGCTTTGGGTAATATGACATTTTAACAATATTTGTTCTTCCAATCCATGAGCATGGGATGTATTTCCATTTCTTTGTGTCATCTTAATTTTTTTCATTAGTGTTGTATATTCTTCAGAGTACAGGTCTTTCACTTCTTTGGTTAGGTTTATTCATAAGTATCTTATCGTTTTTGGTGCAGTTGTAAATGACATTGATTCCTTAATTTCTCTTTCTGTTGCTTCATTATTGGTATATTATAGAAATGCAACAGATTGTACGATGATTTTGTATCCTGAGACTTTACTGAATTCATGCATCAGTTCTAGCAGTTTCTTGGTGGAGTCATGTCTTCTGCAAATAGGGAAAGTTTTACTTCTTCCTTGCCAATTTGTATGCCTTTTATTTTTTTGTTGTTGTCTCACTGCCATGGCTGGAACTTCCAGTACTATGTTGGTGAGAGTGGACATCCTTGTCTTCTTGTTCCTGACCATAGGGGAAAGGCTCTCTGTTTTTCCCCTATGAGGGTGATATTAGCTGTGGGGTTTTCATATATGGTCATTGTATGTTGAAGTCTGTTCCCTCTAAACCTAATTTGTTAAGGGTTTTGTTTTTTTTTTTTTAATCATGAATGGATGTTGTACTTTGTCAAATGCCTTTTCTGCACCTATTGAATATGGTTCTTATCCTTTCTTTTATTAATGTGATCTGTCATGTTGATTGATTTATGAATACCGAACCACCCTTGCAGCCCAGGAATAAATCCTACTTGATTGTGGTGAATTATTTTTTTAGTGTATTGTTGGATTCAGTTTCCTAGTATTTTGTTGAGGATTTTTGCATCTATGTTCATCAGGGATATTGGCCTATAGTTCTCCTTTTTAGTGGTGTCTTTTTCTGGTTTTGGTATCAGAGTAATGCTGGCCTTATAGAATGAATTTGGAAGTTTTCCTTCCTTTTCTGTTTTTTAGAATAGTTTGAGAAGAATAGGTATTAACTCTTCTTTAAATGTTTGGTAGAATTTGCCTCTGAAGCCATCTGATCCTGGACTTTAGTTTGTTAGGAGTTTTTTGATTACTGATTCAATTTCTTTGCTGGTTATCCATCTGTTCAAGTTTTCTATTTTTTCCTATTTTAGTTTTGGCAATTTGTATGTTTCTAGGAATTTATCCATTTTTCCTAGTTGTCCAATTTGTTGGGCATATGGTTTTTCATAATACTCTCTTATAATTGTATTTCTGTGATGTTGATTGTTATTTCTCCTCTCTTTGTGATCTTATTTATTTGGGTCCTTTCTCTTTTTTGATAAGTCCGGCTAGAGGTTTATCAATTGTATTAATTTTCCCCAACTCCTGGATTCATTGATCTGTTCTACTGGGTTTTTTTGTTGTTGTTTTTTGTTTGTTTTAGTTTCTGTATCATTTCTGCTGTGATCTTTATTATTTCCTTCCTTCTGCTGCCTTTAAGCTTTGTTATCCTGTATCTAGCTCCTTTAGGTGAAAAGTTAGCTTGAGATTTTTCTTCCTTCTTGAGGTAGGCCTGTATATTGCTATATACTTCCATCTTAGGACTGCTTTTGCTGCATCCCAAAGGTTTTAGACCATACTGTTTTCACTTTCATTTGTTTCCATGTATTTTTTTTTTTTAATTTCTTCTTTGATTTCTTGGTTGACCCATCATTGTTTAATAGCGTGTTGTTTAACATCCTGTATTTGTGGTCTTTCCAGATTTTTATCTTGTGGTTGACTTGACTTGCAGTTTCATAGCATTGTGGTCAAAAAAGGTGCATTGTATGATTTTAGTTTTCTTGCGTTTGCCTCTTTATGGACTAATTTATGATTATTCAATTCTTGTATCTTGTTAGATTGTCCCCTTTATTATTATATAGTGTCCATCTTTGTCTCTTGTTAGTCTTTGTTTTAAAGTCTAGTTTGTCTGATGTAAGTATCACTACTCTGGCTTTCTTTTGACATTCATTTGCATGTTAATTTTCTCCATCCCCTCACTTTCAATCTGCAGGTATCTTTAGATCTAAAATGAATCTCTTATAAGCAGCATATATGGCTCTTGTTTTTTTTATCCATTCTGACACTCTGTGTCTTTTGATTAGAGTATTTAGTCCATTTACATTCAAAGTAATTATTGATAGCTATGTATTTATTGCCATTTTATTACTTGTTTTGTTACTGTTTCTGGAGATTTTCTCTGATCCTTTCTTGTCTTTGTTACTTTTGGACTGCCTTGCAAAGAGTACCCTTTAATATTTCTTGCAAGCGTTGGTTTAGTGGTTAAGAACTCCTTTAGTTTTTGTTTTTCTAAGAAACTCTTTATCTCTCCTTCTATTGTGAATGAATCCTTGCTGGATAGAGTATTCGTGGCTGCAGATTTTTCCCATTCAGCACTTTGAATATATCATGCCACCCTCTTCTGGCTTGCCAAAATTTCTGTTGAGAATCTCCAGCTAGCCTTAGGGGTCTTCCTTTGTAAGTTAAGGACTTCTTTTGTCTTGCTGCTTTTAAGACTTTTTTTTTAATTACTATATTTTGCAAATTTAATTATAATATGTCTTTGTGTGGGCCTGCTTTAGTTGATTTTGATGGGCGTTCTCTATGCCTCCTGGATCTGCAGGTCTTTTCCTTCCCCAGATTAAGGAAATTTTTATCTATTATTTCTTCAAGTAAATTTTCTGCCCCCTTTGCTCCCTATTCTTCTTCTGGACTCTTAGAATAGGAATGTTACACGTGATGGAGTCACTGAGTTTCCTAAGTCTGTTCTCATGCATAATTCTTTCTTTTGGTCAGTTTCATTATTTTCCATTATTTTGTCTTCTGGTTCACTAATCTGTTCCTCTGCTTCTTCCAGCCTGCTGTTCATTGCATCAAGCCTGTTTCTGACCCTGTTTATTATATTCTTCATCTCTGATTCTTTTTTAATTCTTTTATCTCTGTGGTAAGGGTCTCACTGATTTCTTCCATTCTTTTCTCAAGTCCAGTGAGTATCTTTATGATCATTGCTTTAAATTCATCAGGCATGTTACTTACATCTGTTTCACTTTGATCTCTGGCTATGACCTTATCTTGTTCTTTCATTTTGGGTAATTTTCTCTGTCTTCTCATTTTGTCTAAGTCTGGGCCTGCTTCTCTGTGTTAGAAAAGCCAGTTATGTCTCCTGTTCCTGAAAGTAATGCCCTAATGAAGAAGAGGTGATGTAGTGC
>NC_138371.1:82877853-83036420 GCF_054177405.1 Leptonychotes weddellii | reverse complement strand
CAGGGCCTGGCACTTCCAGGGAGTGTTTCCAGTGTGTTCCGTATGCACTGTTGTGTTCTGGCTACTCTGTCCTTTAGGCAGTTGTCCACAAGACTCTCCTTGCCTGAGGGAGGCAGTGTTTCATCCCTGGATGTGAATATGGTGAGTTTTAACTAGGTGTGCTCTGGGCTGCTTGTGAAATGAGACCTGACACCACTTCATCCAGAACTGAGGCCCTACAGAACTATGGGCAGGGTTTGTGCTGGTTTTCTGGAGGAATGGCCTGCTATGCTGGGACTGACGGAAGCTTGACTGAGAAGGGTGGTCCTGCTAGAGTGCAAGGGAGTGGGGCTTGATGTTAGCAATTAAGGCAGCCAGTGTCAGTGCAGTGCTGCCTCTGTATTTATGCTGAGGGGTGGGTGAGTTAATTGGCATTGGCTAGCTCCTTTGTTCTAGGAGAGGTGTCGCTGTGAATGCTCCCTCTCAGGGATGCGCTCAGAGAAGAGCAAATAATCTTACCCTGATATGTCCCAACATTCTTCAGATAGCTGTTTCCACACAGCCTGCCCCTGGGTTTTTTGTCTGCCTTCCGTCCAGGAGCAGGGCATTACCCTCTGAACTCTGTCCGAGCCAAAGCCCACAGATCTTTAAAACTCTAGGCTTTAAGCCCCACTTCTTGGAAGACATCATGAAATTCAGGTCCTCTCATTTTCAAGCCAGTATTTTTGGGGAAACATTCCCCTTTGCATTCTCCTGTGTGCTCCTCTCTTTCTCACCCTTCTCCACGACCGCAGCTCCCTCCCCTCCACAGCACCCAAATCCATTCTCCCCTAAACCAGGTCTCCACACTTCCTACCTTTATCAATATGGCCTCTTCTCTCCCTTTAGCTGTGGAGTTTGTTCTGTCAGTCTTCCAGTCTATTTCTGGGGTATTTAGGATGATTTGATAGTTATCTAACTGTGTTAATAGGACAGGAAGAGCCTAGAGTCCTCCTACTTTGTTGCCATATTTCTCTCAAGCTGGAATCTATTAATTTCTTATAACTGCACATGAACCTATAACTATCTCAATAAAAATTTAAATTAAAAATGACATTTGCAGTAGCATCAAAAATATTAAATATACAGGCATAATATATCTGGCAAAAGATGTCAAAAGACTGAACTGATAATTACAATATATTGATAAGTGAAATTCCCAGGTACTACCTAAATATAAATGGAAAGAGAAATTTTGTTCATGGGCTAGTAGTCTCAATATTAAAATTTCAGTTCTTAAAATTCGCTAGTAGAGGGGTGCCTGGGTGGCTCAGTCATTAAGCATCTGCCTTCGGCTCAGGTCATGATCCCAGGGTTCTGGGATCAAGCCCCGCATCTTCCTCTCCCACTCCTCCTGCTTGTGTTCCCTCTCTGTGTCTCACTCTGTCAAATAAATAAAATTAAAAATAAAATAAAATAAAATTCACTAGTAGAACCAGCATGTCCTTAGCAGGTTTTGTTTTGTTCTGGTTTTTTTTGACAAGTGGATATAAAATTTACATGCAAGTGCAAGAACCTAGAAGGTCAAAGTGGAGAGCTAAAACTGCATGGTAACAAGACTTAGTATAAAGCTTCAGGATTTAAGGGGCACCTGGGTGGCTCAGTAGGTTAAGTGTCTGCCTTCGGCTTAGGTCATGATACTGGGGTCCTGAGTTTGAGTCCCGCATGGGGCTCCCTGCTCAGCGGGAAGCCTGCTTCTCCCTCTCCCTCTGCTGCTCCCCCTGCTTGTGCTCTCTCCCTCCCCCTCTTCCTCAAGTAAATAAATTAAATCTTCTTAAAAAATAAATAAAAATAAATTAAGCTTCAGGATTTAAGAAGTGTTGTATTGGTTACAAGATAGACAACTTATTGGAACAGAATGGAAAGTACAGAAATAGACTGTCACATACACTGATACCTAATTTTTGATAAAGGTGGAAAGACAGTTCAGTAAAGAAGGGATTGGATACCTATATACCTGAAAAAAATGAACTTTTTATATGAACTTCAAGCCAAATACAAAAAGTAATGCAAAATGGATTATAGATCTAAAATTTAAAACTTTGAGAGAAAACATAGGATAAAGTCTTCACATCTTATTTTAGGCAGACTTCTTAGCTATGACACCAAAAAACATAATACATAAAAGAAAAATTGATAAATTAGGCTTAAGAAAAATTTAAGAACTTCAGAAAACACAGGAGAATGAAACGACTAGCCACAAACTAGGAGAAAACACGTTGCAAAGCATTTATCTAATGAGCAGCTTTTATTCAGAACATAGCTGCTCAATGGCTTTATTTTTTTTTAAGATTTATTTATTTATTTTAGAGAGAGAGAGCAAACAAGTAGGGGGAGGGTCAGAGGGAGAAGGAGAGGATCTCAAGCAGACTCCTGAGCGTGGAGCCTGACATAGAGCTTGATCTCATGACCCTGAGATCATGATATGAGCCGAAATCAAGAGTTGGCTGCTTAATTGACTGAACCACCCAGGCATCCCTGCTAAGGGACTTTTGTACTCAAACTATATAAAGAGCTGTCAAAACTCAATTACAAGAAAACAATATTATTTCTTTTTTTTTTTAAAGGAAATATGTATTTACTTTTTTTTTTTTAAAGATTTTATTTATTAGAGAGTACATGACAGGGGGGAGGGGTAGAAGGAGAAGCAGACTCCCTGCTGAGCAGGGAGCCTGATGCAGAACTCGATCCCAGGACCCTGGGATCATGACCTGAGCCAGAGGCAGATGCTTAACTGACTAAACCACCCAGGCATCTAACAATGTTATTTCTAAAAATAGAGAAAATATTTGAACAAACACTTTCTGAACTAATGTCAGTTAACTACATCAAAAGATGCTCAACATCATTAGTTACTAGGGAAAGGTAAATTAAAGCCATATGAGATATTTCTACACATGTATTATAATAGCTGAGATTACAAAGACCATATTAAGTATGGTCAAGGATGTGTAAGAATTAGGACTCTCATACACTGCTGATGGAAATGTAAAATGTTACAACCACTTTGAAAGATTGGCAGCTTCTTAAAAAGCTTCACACTTACGATCTAGGAAGTCTCCTTTTTTATCCAGGAGAAAAGAAAGCATATTCCCATACAGTGACTTGGATGTGAATAGAAGCTTTATTTGTAATAGCTAAAAAACTGGAAACACCCAAGTGTTTTTCAACAGAGGAATTCAGAAGCAAATGTGGTATGTCTATACGCAATGGAATATTTTTTAGCAATAAAAAGCATTGAACTGTTGATAAAATGGCAAAGACATGCATAATCTCAAATACGTATGCTGAGTAGAAGAAGCCAGTCAGAAATGAGTACAAATTATATGATTCCATTTGTAGAAGACTCCAGAAAATGCAAACTACAGCAGGAGAGAGCATATCAGAGGTGTAGCCTGGAGTGGGGCGAGGGGAGGAATTCAAAGAGGAAGAAACTTTTGGGGATGATGAATATGTTCAATGTCATGATTTAATGATGGTTATATGGTATAAACTTATCAAAGTATAAACTTTAAATATGTGCAGTTTGCTGTATATCAATTATACTTCAATAAAGCTGCTGAAGTTGTCATAACTAAAGAAGTGGTTATCAAAATGATTTTTTCAGCTTTATAATTCATTCTTCAAGACTGAGCAGTGGCAACAGAGTGTACTGGCTGGTACACTTTGGCGTTTTGAGAAAAGAAATTCAATTAAGAGTATTGAGCAAGAAGGGTTTTTTAAAAGAATAAAACCCTGTTTTTAAAATTGACAGTATGTATTTTGCACAAATCGCAATTTGCTAAAGAAAATTAGTCTTTCTCTTGAATTCATTTGTATCTTCTTAATACTAGGTTAAAATAACTTTAAGACTTTTTTTATTCTCAATCATAAGGGCACCTGGGTGGCTCAGTCAGTTAAGCATTTGCCTTCAGCTCAGGTCATGATCCCAGGGTCCTAGGATCAAGCCCCACATCTGGCTCCCTGCTCAGCAGGGAGTCTCCCTCTGCTCCGCGCCCCCCCCACCCCCGCTCCTGCTCTAGCATGTGCTTTCTCGCTCTCTCTCTCTGTCTCTCAAAAATAAATAATCATCTTTTAAAAAATAAAAATAAAAACTTATTCTCAGTTCAAAGTATTATGTGCTTTAACTTTATTTTCTAAGTTACAGATAACAAGTATTTTCTAAATTACAAATACCAAGTATTTAAAACTTGGTAATTTGAGTAAATGTTTAATTGTTGTTTTCCTTTTGGATAGTATGCACTGGAACGGCTGAAGGTCATGTGTGAAGAAGCGTTGTGTAGTAACCTCTCAGTAGAAAATGTTGCTGATACCCTTGTCCTTGCAGATTTGCACAGTGCAGAACAGTTGAAAGCACAAGCCATAGACTTTATTAATAGGTAAGCTATGCCTGTATTTCAGTGGGCATGACACCTTCAACATTTTTTCACCGGATTTTTTTTAAGTGTGTTTAAATCTTCAATGCAGGTGCAGTGTACTTCGACAGCTTGGGTGTAAAGATGGGAAAAACTGGAACAGCAAGTAAGATGACATCAGTTTCTGACTTAAAGTTGATCTGCATACATGAAATTAAGTGTTTGCATAGCCTTTTGCTCATCTGCAATAAATATGAATCCAGATACTAGTTATATGAGGCAAACTGCCAATTATTTTAAAAAATAATAATTTGACTTAGTGGATTCTTGAGGCTATGCTCCCTTGTGGATCAGCTTCTAATGTGAACTGGGATCTACATTTTAATTTTTTAAGCACATATGCTCATAGTATATAACTGAGTCCAGGTATTTCAATGGCTATTGGAGAGCTTTTCCCTGCCCCTTCAGAAAGCATTTCTAAAAATGTGGGAAATACTCATTTTATCCTCTGAGGAGTGTTCCCTCCATATTTGCCTAGAAAATATTTACATTTGAATGTACACCCACTGCTTCTAGGTTAGCCAAGTCCCTTGAATCATATGGCATTTTATACTAGCTGTTTAATATTCCCAAATGGTTCAATTTGTTCTTTCTTTTCCCTGGTAAAACTGTAAGAGGTGTGGTAGTTGTTACATGTTTCTAAGCCTGGGCCTTCTGAATATGAACTACTAGAACTTCCTATTCCCTTCTTATGTTTTCTTCTCTCATTTTTAGAGTGATTTATCTACTTTTTGTAATTTTTCAAAGTCAGAAAAGGTGAAGACTAGATAGTTTGAAGAATTTGCACCTGCTTTTGATTAGTTTTTACCTGTAAACCCTTCAATTCCATGTTCACATACTATCAAAAGTTGATATAAGTGAAAAAAGAGTTAGCAATGAGTGTTGACCTAATTACTTCCCATTGTTTTCATCCGTGACTACTTTTAAGTTATTGGTTGTTTTCTATATTGGTTAGTGTGTTGATAATACATTATCATCATGGCATTTGATCCTAAAAAAATCCATTTGATTCTAAAATATAATGTATTAGCAGTAAATGATAATTTTGTGATCCTTTGTTCTTAGCCACTTTCAAGTTCTAGTTTTATTCTGTTAAAATATTTTACATTGTACAACTTTTTTTTTTTTAAAGATTTTATTTATTTTTTAGAGAGTGAGCGAGAGAGAAACAGCATGAGAGGGGAGAGGGTCAGAGGGAGAAGCAGGCTCCCCGCTGAGCGGGGAGCCCGATGTGGGACTCGATCCCAGGACCCTGGGATCATGACCTGAGCCGAAGGCAGATGCTTAACCATCTGAGCCACCCAGGCACCCTGTACAACTTTTTTCACTGTCAAAATGCCAGTTTATTTCACATCCTCTGGAGAAGCTGTTGTATATACAGATCTTCAATAGATATTTGTTGAATTAAATAAATGAAAATGTCAGATATATTAAGAGGTATCTATTTGATTCTGAACAATTAGTTAAGTTATAAACATAATGACATAGAGGTAATATGATGTCAGGCAAATTGAAAAAAGTTGTTATTAGCTCCTGTTTAGTTCCACAAACATTTACCTAGCATCTGTTGTGTCTCAAGCACCATGCTAAGGTGTTGCATATAAAAACAATTAGGAAAAATCCTTCTCTTGAGAAATTTATCTAATGATAAAAGCTAAGTACATAAATATATTATTATAATGTGGTAAGTAATGTGATAAAGGAAGATATGTATAGGGCACTGGATAAAGGCTGGATGGTTTAGGGATGGCTTCCTGGAGATGACATCTGAGGCTTTAAACATGAATAGGAAATAGCAAAACTAAGAAGGAAATAACAGGCATTGTGAACAGAAAGCATAGCTCAATCCAAAGTATAGAAGCATGAAGCAGTAAGTGATCATTCATTTGACAGATATTTATATTTATTACCCAGTAAATACCCTAGGCACTGTACTTATCCGAAGAATATAGTGGTGAACATGACAAATGTTCCCCCTGCCTTCATGGAGTTTATAGTTTAGCAGGAGGCAAATAGGAATTAGACTAGTAATTGAAATAAAGTGTAACAATAGATAATGTATAGCATACCCATCCAAGCATATAGCAAAAAGAACCTTACCTAAACTAGGGGTAGAAAGCCTTCTTGAGGAATTATTGAATAAGCACCTGAAGTATTAGTAGGAGTTACCCTGGTAAAGAAGAGGGAGGAAGTGTGAAAGTCTATCCCACAAAAAGGGAATCAGTTATGCAAAGTTTGGGTGATAAGAAAGAACAATATAGAGTCAGAGTGAGGTTATGAGAAGAAGAAGCTAGAGAAAGCAGGCAGAGATCAGATCCTAGAAGGACATGTAAATAACACTGAGACTTTAAGACATTATTCAAAGAGAAATGGGCATACAGTGAAAGGTTTTAACCTAGTGTAGGACATGATCAGGTTTTCATTTTTAGCAATCTCTGCATGCAGGGTAGAGAATCGATTGTGGGGAGCTCGAGGTGGTGGTGGTAGTTGAGGAGCGAGGTCAACTACAGGTAGACACCTTGGAACATTATTGGAGTAGTTCAGGCAAGAGATGAAGGTTGAAATTAGACTTGAGTGGTAGTAGTTGGGGCTAGAGAGAAATGGAAAGATACAATATTTTCAAAGGACAGTCTATAATATTTGGATATTATTTGAATGGTGGATAAGTACAAGGGAGAAAAGAGACGAGGATAACTAGATTTGTTATTCAGTATTTACTCTGCATGCTCAGTTAATATACAGCGAGCAGTTCTATATCAGTGTGTGAAATGCCCGAGCATGTAAGCACAAGGTGCACAGGTAAAGAAAGTAGGAAAACTTGTTTCTCTGTCTAAAGAACATGAATACAGGCAATGGGGAACAGTAGAAGAGGATGTAATGTAAACCTGTTTGTGTTATTAAAGCAGCTCATAGAAGCTGGTTTGAGAGGAGCAAGATAGGAAACTAGAAGACAAATTAGGAGACTGTTGTGATAATCCAAATGTGAGATGATGTGAACCTTGACTGGGGATTTGAAATATCTTTGGGAATTAAAATAGGGCTTTTGATGATTGATTGGAAAGGACATGGTCTAGGATGACTCAGGTTTTTTACTTGAATCACTGGGGATGGTGGTAACATTAGCTGATTGGAAATGAGGGAAGAATTTGGGGCATGGAGAGAGACCTGTTGAGTTCTTACCTGACGATTCTGAATTTGTAGGTCCTGAAGCCCTTCCAAATAAAGAGAAAAAGTGGTTGGGAGTGTACCTTGTGGGGAGGCCTAGGATTTAGCAAATCAGTCGTTATCATCATTGAATATGATAGTTAAAATTGTGAAGAGTGGATACGATAGGATGAATAATGAACCTTAAGGGAGAAGAGCAGAGGGCCAAAGTTGGAACTCTAGAGAAAACCTGTGTGTAACAGCCAGGGAAAAGCTCTTGAAAGAGCTGGTACAGAAATGGTGACAGTGGGAGTTAGGACTATGGAGAAAAGTGTAAGATACTTCTAGAGTATAGAACTTGCAGAAGAATTTAATAGTTTCAGTTGCAACAGAAAATACCAGTAAGGTAAAGATGGTATTTTCATGAATTCATGGGGTTTGATGACATAGAGAAGTAAAGTGTTTTATTTAAAACATTTTGAAATTTGTAAGTTTTTTTTTTTTTTTAAATAATGTGTTTTGAGAAGTACTCTTTAATAAACATAACTTAACTTTATTTTTCCAGCCAAGCCGCGGACATAATGGAAACATCAGGGTGGAAGTCCATGATTCAGTCTCACCCTCATTTAGTTGCAGAAGCCTTCCGAGCACTAGCATCTGCACAGTGTCCACAGTTTGGCATTCCACGCAAACGGCTAAAACAGTCCTGAAATCTTCCATGAACTGTAGAAAAATGGAATTGACTTTTACTCCTCCAGGTCCAGAAGGATTCTAATACACAAACCATAAGCAAGAGTTGTTTCTGTTGTCTTGTCCACAGAACAGAAGCTGAAAAAGCATATTGCTTGCATTTCAGGTGGATAATTTATGGTTTATTCTTCAGCTTTAAATTAGACTGATTATACTCTAATTCACTTCAAGGCCTTAAATTATCTTCAATGACTTCTCTTGTTCATATAATACTTTAATTTTTTTATTGTGCCTTGTCATTTTGACTAAGGCTATGCAGGATTGCACTAGCTCCATAATGCAGTAATATTGATAACTGAAGATACTAAGTTTGAAAAGGATCTTCCATTAGTTTGAGAAAAAAGCAAAATGAATTTTACAGGATTTGTCCTATGCTGTCTCAAAGTTTAAAACTAGGTTCTTCTTAAAAGCACTTGTATTAGAGATTACTGGTAATGTCTCCAGTCTAAGTTTTATAAATATAGGAGAACCTGCTTACCTTCAAGGTAAGTTACGGCAACACACTGCTTCAGTTCTAATTTATTTTTCATTTTAGGGGGCAAATATGCAATGAGTTGGCCCAAATTTTTAGTAAAATTTATGATGTTTGTCTGTGTGTTGACTGTCCAACAAACTAAGAGAAGCATAACAAACCTTTGCTTGTGTTTTTGTGGGTTTATTCAAGTTTACAATGATTGAGAACTGATTGAGGTTAAGATTTCAATAAGAAGAAAGCATGTTTTGTGCTGAATTAATTTTTTTTAATTTATAGTGACCTACATTTATATGAAGAATTCTGTCCATGTTGAAAGTAAGGATGACCAAATGTAAATTTAACGAGTGGGCCAATTAAGAAAGATATATATGCACTTTTAATGTGTAACTTTTGTATGCTAAATGGTACATATATTTTTTTTTGTTTTGAAGGTATTAATAAGGTATAATTAATTGTGTCTTAACTTTTGAAAGGATTTTTTAAGACCGATGGAGGCAATTGGGATGTTTGTGATAATAGATAAGAAAGATATCCTTGATTATAGTTAAATTGATTTGAATTTCAGATATTTATTATTGAATTTATTCCTGTCTTATCACACTTTGGAGAAGGCAACTGAACAATAAACAAATCCTGAATACTCTCCTTCTGAAAACAGTGAAGTTACATTATTTGCAGACTAGAGGAGAGAACCTTTAGAAATATGTCAGGCCACACTCTGAACCTTTTCTCCCCTAGCTTTCTCCTTTCTGTTTCAGTTACTGTATTAACATTGTGGATGATATTGAAATTCTGCATAATGTGAACAGGATAAACGATTTATAAACTGTTTTTCATGGGCCAGTTCTTTATTATAAATGAATTTAGCTTTAAACACATACACGTGTTCAGTGTTTAGATAGCTCTGTTCACAGTGGAGGTCTGTTCTGGTGCATTGTCCCAGAGAAGTAGGAGCGATCAGTGGTAAGTCACTGCATCTGATTTCCTGTAATAGTGACAGTATGCTTCTTAGGCAAGATTTATACTTGACCACAAGGGAAAAAGTGTCACTGGAAAAAAAACACATATACCTATATATTTGCATATATTCTTTATTCTCCAGATTAAAATTTGTATGATGTGTTTATTTAATTTTTGAATTTAGGACAAAAGGAGAAAAATGAAGCCTGAGATTTTATTTTTGTTATCTCTTTGTTAGGTATTCACTGAAGCAATCTTAATATATAAAGAGTGATTCGTATTTACATTAAACAAACATTCTCAAGTAAGCATTTGTTATTCACAACAAACTGTAGTTTGAAAAGATTGTATTTTCAGTATATTCATTTCTTTCTGTGTAGTTTAATTGGAATCTTTCTTATATTAACTTAAATTTGAAATTGGAAAAATCCCTTGGGATAGAAGGATTCTTACATGTTATTGGACTCCATCCTGTGTAAAAATACTGTAGGGAGCAGAACCTCACTTCCTTAACTGGATTGAGGCCATTAAATTTACAGTGTACACATTTAATACACACACATACATATATACGTTAAGATTTTAATATTTTGGCAGGGTCTTAAAACAAAATTCCTCAGGCAGTAGAACCTTGTTTTCAAAAAAGTACTGGTGTATCCATTTATGTCAAATGCACACAGGCTTATTGTGAATTAATTCACTGCTTGCATCTTCATTTCTAACGATGGTGACTTCAGTAATAACACCCATATAATGAACACTGCAGCTTGCTCCTACCTACTTACTTTAGTGTTTATTTCAGATCTTAAGGGTTTTATTATAAAGTTATTTTTGGTTTGTTTTTGTTTTAAGTTTGGTAGCACATTTTGTACCAAAAACGTCAAACACTGTGCTGTGAGAATATCCACGTTTGTAGAAATGTCCACTTTGCAGATAATATAATGCCTACCATTATACTAACAGAATCGTATCATAGTTGATTTATTTTTTTATTTATTACGTGGGAATTTTATTTTTTGGTTTTTTTGTTTGTTTGTTTGGTATTGTGGGATCTTGAGGCAATGAAAAAAAAACTTAATGTATTCTGACGTGAGTGCTCTAATAGCCTTTTTATTTTTTCATTTTGAAACTACACACATTGTTTTCAGTAGGCACAGTCTCTGTCCTGAGCAGTTTTGCCTTTTATCAGCCTGCTCTTGTTTCCCTTTTGTCACCTAAATAGAGCTTTTCCTTAGAAAAGTGGTGACTGGTTTTAAATGTTACATGTTATCGAAGTAACCATTGGAGATCTGTTCATTAGCCTGAGATACAGAAACACTGTATTTGTGCCTTTTTCGTTTTTAAATTTTAACATATTTTGGTGTTTAGAGCACAAATATGAAGGTGCCATAATGTTATGGCTTGCCATTGTTACCTCTTTGAATACTCGTGTGTCATTGTCTTGAAATAGTAATTGGAGAACCATGCATGTATTATGTCATTTGGGTGTGTGTGTGTGTGTGTCTCTGTGTGTGTGTGTCTGTGTGTGTCTGTGTGTCTGTGTGTGTACTTGTGTTTGCTTGGACTTGCATGTGGTATGTTCAGAAGAGTGAATTTCTGAAAATAGGACTCAGTTAAATGTTGAAAATTCAGGTTAGTTGAAATATTTCATTAAATATGCTTTATTTTGGGGGACAGTTGATAGGAAATTACAGTTTTCAAAAATGTGACCATTTACTGCGTGATGAAATGTGAAAACAGTGCCTTTTTAGGACATCAATTTTAAAGTTAAGTTTTAAAATATTCTCAAAGATCTCTTAAAAACTTATCATGAACATTATTAGCTTATTTTTAAACTAGACCTAAGTTAGAATTTAAATTGCCAAAAGCATAATTACTGATTTATTTACCCATTTAAGTTTTGTGCATAAATGTAAAACCTAAGTAAAATTTTTTCTGAAAATGTGGATGATACATGCTACCCAGTGTTACTAAATTAGAACACTAGCGACTTCAGCAAATTGTTTTGTTAAAATCCAACTCAACAAGCTTTCCTCGTAACAAGGTATTTGAAAGGTGAATTATTCTGACTTGCTTGGACATTCTTGCTCTTTGATGGATAAAATAAAAATACTCAATGTATTCTTGCAAAAGGAGGTGGGTGGGTGGGTTTTACTGTTTTCAGATTATAAAGACAGCACTTTCAGCACATAAGAGTATTTTGCAAACCTCTTTTATACAGATTATGAGCTCTATTTAAGTGTTCATGGAATGATGTCAATTTTAGGTCTAGTTGAACAAATATTGAGTGCCTACCATATGCAAGACTTCCTCTTCACTAGGAATGAAATCACCACACCGTGTCTTCTGTTTGCAGTATGTGGACTTTATGTTTAAAAAGAAATTCTTATATTTAAATCTTTTTCTGTTTGTTAGAGTTTATCGCTGTATACTGTAACCCAGTTAATTTCACATCCAGTTTTTTTAGAATGAAGATATAACTTAAATGAGTCCCATTTTTGAAAATAAAATTCTGCTAAAATTATTTAAAAATTAAATCTGGGGGAACTTGATTTTCAAGATTCAAATGTGTAAAGACTTATATTGAACTTTTCAGCCTCATTTTTAATCAGCTGATGTTAATGATGAGATACATACTTTTGTATCTTGTTGCTGAAAATATTTTTTGCATTTCAGCACGTTGAGTTAAAATAAAGTTGTTACTACTAATTCAGAATTAATTGGTTTATTTTGTGTTTATTTGAAAATATGAACTCTTTCATTTTCAGATTGCTATGATGCTTTGCAAAAGAGCCATGTGTTTGATGTGGTAACTTTAAATTATGCATAGCAGTTGTTTTTCCTACATAGGAAAGCTAGTATTTTTTGGAACCTACTGAAGACTTATTCCTTAACTGTAATATATACCTATATTTGCCTTAACGTATGCATTATCAGTAATGAAAGATTTATGCTAATGTCCTGTAGCTTTAATGTAGTACATAAAGATCATCTTTCCCTGGTCCTCCTGTCCCTTAATTTTAACTGACAACTTGATTATTTGCTGCCATCAAAAAGGGCAGAATTGAGGCAATGCATTCCTGGCTTCGTTTAGTAACAGTAACACAATTAGTGCGTAAAAATTATGGTCAAAGTGGCAGTTTGAATGCACAGTGAAAAACCTTCCATACACCCAACGCACACATACACATGTACACACACCCTTAGAAGAATAAAGGAAGGCTTGAAAAACTTAAGAACATTGTCTGTTCAATTAAAGTAAAATAGGACAGGTAGCGGTGATATTCTAAACTTTAAATGAATTATGTATAACCATTCCCCTTCTACTCTGCCAGCAGCCAGAACTCTGAACATATTTTTTAGAACATTGGAATGTAGTGTTTCCTCAGTTCTACCACCCAAGAATCATTTATTTCTAAGAGAATGCCAAGAGTGGTATTTGTTTTGATCACTACTTTTATTTTATTATTATTATTTTTTTAATTTATTTATTTGACAGAGAGATAGCACAAGTAGGCAGAGTGGCAGGCAGAGGGAAAGGGAGAAGCAGGCTCTCTGATGAACAGGGAGCCCGATGCGGGGCTCGATCCCAGGACCCTGGGATCATGACCTGAGCCAAAGGCAGACGCTTAACCGACTGAGCCACCCAGGTGCCCCTGATCACTACTTTTAAATAGAAGACACACTGGTAGAAATCTTGCATGTGATACCTTGTTGCTACTTTTTTTAGTATCAGAGAGGTTTGCATGTATCTGCAGTGGATAGTGGCAAAAAAGTTTGTCCTTTCTGTTACGAATGCTTCCTTTTCACCTTTTCTTCTATTGCCTTCCATCCTTAATTTTTTGTAAAGGATTCAGCTATAGCCAAACAATTGTAGGATTTAGGAATAATAATACCGCACGTGCGCACGCACAGGCACACACACACAGACACAAAACCAAAAACCAAACAAAAACAGTGTCCTGACAATTCTGATACTCACTTTGCTCTAAAATAGATTTACTGCCATGGCAGGTTATTAGAACGTATGCTTAATTTTAGCTAAAAAGTTGTGCAGTTCATGAAAATGGAATGGGCAGAAATGAGGAAAAATAAAAATGACATGCAGTTGAAAAATAGCAAAATTAGATGCATCAAACGTGATAAATACCAGAAATGCAAAGCAGAAATTTGAATCAATAGAAGACAAGGCTCATAAATGCTCCCAGATCATAAAGACAAGAATAGATGAAAATAAAGATGATTCAGTTTAATTTCTATATCAATAGAGTGCCAGGCATTGTACAGAACTTGGTAAACACAGTATAAATAGCCCATATCCTCATAAGTATATTCTTGAAGAAAGCACAGTTATATAATATGTGAATTGTGATAGGAGTACAAGAGGGCCACCTAATCTGGGATGGTGATGGAGATCCCAGATATCTTCTGAGGAAGTGATGTCTAAATTGAAATTGAGTGGAAGTTAGGCAGTTTAGTGGGAGTGTCATCTAACCCATTATATGAAATCCCAGAGGTTGACCAAGGTTCATATAGAATGTGTATGGGAATGAAGATACATCCTTATGTGTAAGAGAAGGGAAGAGTAAACCAGAAGGTGAAGGTCATGATTTTTTTGAAGGTATTAGAGGAGTCTAATTTAATTTGAGTGTTGAGGGATTTTACGTGTGGTTATGTCATGATCAATAATCTAGCAATCTTCAGATGAATTGCAGGGGGCCGGAGGAGAAGGTAAGGAGACTTCTGAAGAGATGAGGAATGCTAGTGTTCTGCTAGGCCAGGAGAACTGAAATGGAACAAAAGGGAGAAATCTGAGGAAATACTGCGAGGGCTTGGAAATAAACTGCATATGGTAGAAGGAAGAGACAGGATTCAGGAGGGACTCCTGGGTGTTGTATTTGAGCAACTGGATGGAGGGTAGTACCATTCACTGATAACAGGAATCACAAGAGTAACAGCAGCTTTGAGAGAAAACAATTATTTTGATTTGGAGCCTGTTGAGCTTAAGATTTCTATTGGACATTCTGGGTTGGGTATATGAATCTTAGACATGAGAGTGATCTGGGTTATAAAGTCAGGAATCCTCAACATACAGAAGATAATCGGTGCATTCAGGTTAATAAAAAGCACAGGGAAGAAACAAGAACAGAGAAAGAGCGGCTTATGAAAGACAATGAATGGTCACAAAGATAAAACCAAAAGAGTGACTCATCCCAGAATTTGGAAAAAAGAATGCTTCAAGAGAAGAAATGGCTAACAGCGTCAAATGCTGAGCCGTCAAGTAGGAAACTAGAAAATGAATTCAATATTTGAAAGAGGACAGGAGTCTGAAGTGGGGAAAGAAGGAGGATTGGAGTGAAAGTGGATGCGCCAAGTATAGAACATAGAATGTTGTGCGAAGATGGCAAAGAAGAAACTACCTATGGGATGGGGTTTAGGATCAGTTTCTTATTTTGCTCTCTTTTCTGGTAGGAGGAGTGTCTGTATATTAAGGTAATGATGAGTCAGAAAGTAGAAAACAGATGGGATTCCTGAGGTTTTAGAAGAGAAGAGAAATGGAATTAGATACCAGACAGAAAGATTGCTCCTAACATGTGCGAGGGAGAAATGACGGATGCAGAGTCAGACTTGCACATTGTTTTGTCTTGGTCTGAAAGTTAATATTTTATGCCTCATTCCTTGTGAAGTCGTCTGTTCAGAGTAAAGGGGGCAGGTGATGTGTTTAGAGCAGAGATCAGCAAACTCACTTCATAAAGGACTTAGGTAGTAAATATTTTACCTACTCAACCATGCCATTGTAGCGTGAAAGCCGCCATAAACAACATATAAATGAATGAGTGTGGCTGTGTTCCATTAGAACTATTTACAGTGGGCTGGATTTGACTCTTGTGCCATAGTTTGCTGAGTTCAAAAGTTTGAGAAGACCAGAGTAGTTTTGGAATAACTGATGCGAAAATACATGGATGGCCCAAATTGGAGACCATGACTTTATAGAGGATGAGTTAAGGAGAACAAATGTTTGCATAATTGATATTGCCAAAGAAATAAGTGGAAGACAAATGGTGACTAAAGATATTAATCATTTTTCTTTAAAAAAGCTGAATTTGGGGGTGCCTGGGTGACTCCGTTGGTAGAGCATGTGACTCGATCTCAGGGTTGTAAGTTCAAGCTACACATTTGAGTGTAGAGATTACATTTTTTTTTTTAAAAATGAATTTTGGAAATGAGAAAATTTACAGGGCTCCAGGTAGAATTCATCAACAGTTATCCAAACCTAGACACAATGGGTGACTTGTAAATTGGAAATATAGGTAGCATGAGCATCCAAGAAGTAAGTATTTTGAAGTCCTATTTCTCTGACGAGACTTTCAGTGAAAAAAATTTTTACTCAAAAACTCTTAGCTGTGTAGTAATTCACTTCTAATGTTAACATTTAAATTATATAGAAGTAGTATATTAACACAGTGCCTGAAGCGTAGGCAATGATGAATATTGATAAAAATTAATCCAAGCATAGGAAGTTGAGGCTTAAAAGGACTGGCAATGAGTATTAAACTGTTAGAAGGGAGTCTAACTTACTGTAACATACACAACCATAAATGTAAAAGTTGACCACAACCCCCTCATCCCAACCTGGTGCGCTCCCAACCCTGCCTGCCCCTCCTCCTGCCCTTCAGGATGACCTATGGAGACAGCTATTAGCCTCCCTGCAGAGGGGTCTTCTTGCCTTGCTGATGAACCTTGGCTGGTTTAGAAATATAAACTATATAAAATGTAAAAATACAAAAGTTATAAATGTAAAAGTGGTCATCTATTGTAAATATAAAGGAAACCAGACAGGTGGAAGATGGGGAAGTGGAATTGGAAAATAAAAGTGCAAAATTCTTCCTCTTGCATAAATGGGAATTAAAAATGTTTTCTTAACTGATTTTTAAACTTTGAGTTATAAACACTTAAGGATTTTTTTAAAGATTTTATTTATTTGAGAGAGAGAGGATGAGCTGGAGAGAGAGAGCATGAAAGGGGGGAGGGTCAGAGGGAGAAGCAAACTCCCTGCCGAGCAGGGAGCCTGATGTGGGACTCGATCCCGGGACTCCAGGATCATGACCTGAGCCGAAGGCAGTCACTTAACCAACTGAGCCAGCCAGGCGCCCCTAAGGATTTTTTTTTTTTTTAAATTAAGAAGCATTAACTATATTCACTGGTAGAATTTAAAATAGACTACATATATATCCTCCAAAACGTGTGTGTGGCAAAGTGGGGAAAAAAACCAATTAGGACACAAAAAAAAGGAGAAGGCAAAGATAAAATTACAAAGATCTAGCAGAACTAGAATGACAAATAGAATAGGTTAAACACACCTACTGTAAGAAAAACTTAGCAGTGGTCTCATTCAGCAGGTTGTGCTAGCTGGGAATGTAATTATGAGAGAGAAATGACCCATTCTGAAGGAGTTTACTAAAATCAATAATAAAATATAAGCCTTGTGAAAGGGAAGTAAAGGGTGTTGTGTAGCACATCTCAGTGTCCACAGTTCCTAGCCAGGCATAGAGGAAGAAGAGCATTTTTATAAAGGAACAAGTGTGACAGCCCAGTAAATTCTACTGAATTTACTGAAATTCAGTAGAGCTGAAGGGTAGTGCTTTCTGTTGATGTGTAGTGTCTCTGTGTTTGTGTGTCTTTTCTTGGGGATAGAAATCCAAGAGAGAGAATCCCAGTAGGACTAAGTCAGGAAAGCCCTTTTAAGTTCTAAATTGCCCAAATTGACTAGATCAAGGGAAAAAAATGGAAACGATTATCAAATACCTCCACAAAAGTCTTGGAATTAGGTTAGCTTTATATGGAAATGATTTCAAAGTTTCTAGGAACTGATCATTCCCACGATACATGGATTGAAGTAAATACTGAAAAGTATTTTCTTTTAAGCTACTATAAACCAGATAACCTTAGGAAATGGCAGAAAGCAAATGAAATCGTATGTGTAAGACTAATGCAGCGTCCTAGTGGTAGTACTAGCCTAGTAAATGTTCTCACCAACCGTAATTGTGGATTTGTTCATTTCTCCTTGGAGTCCTGGCAATGTTTACTTCTTGTATTTGAAGCTCTTTTTATTAGATACACACATACTTAGGATTTTTATGTTTTTCTAATGACTTGATCTTTTAATCATATTAAAATAGTCCTCTTTATCTCTCAGAATGCTGCCTTGAAGTCTACTTTGGTAATATTAATGTAACTGCATCAGCTTTTTAAAGCTTACAGCATGGTGCATATATTGCCACTCTTTCAATTTCAACCTATTTGTGTTTTTATATCTAAAGTGAGTCTTTTGTAGACAATGTATAGTTGTGTCTTATTTTTTTATCTAAGTTCTGCTTTTTAATTGGTGTGTGTAAACTATAAATACATTATATAATTACTGATATGTTAGAATTTACGTCTGTTGTCTTGATATTGCTTTTCTGTATTTCCCTTGGTTTTTGTCCTTTGTTGCTCCTTTCCTGCTTTTTGTATTTTTTAAAAAAATGTTTTTAATATTCTGTTTTATTTGTTATGTTTACTTTTTAATCTATACTTTTTTGCATTTTTGGTAGTTGTTCTAGACATTACTATATATCCTTATCACAGTCTACTTGCAATTAATGCATCATTTCATGTAGACTATAAAACATGTTCAGCTCTTTCATTTATCACTGCCTTATCCTTTGCACCACTTTTGTCATATGCTTTACTTCTATATATATATTATAAACCGTACAATATCATTATAGTTATTGTTCTGAACAGTCAATAGCACTTCTAAAGAAATTAAAGAGAGGAAAATTAAAGAATATATTCTATTTACCCACATATTTACTGTTTCAATGCTCTTTGCAGAAAATTAAAGAAGATATTTTCTATTTACCCATATACTTACTATTTCAATGCTCTTATTCCCATAAATCTGACTTTCCATCTACTTACTGCATTTATTTAGAGAGCCCTGGAGGCAGTTTTAGATAAGTTAGTGGTTGATAATCTGAAAAGTAAGCAAATGTACAAACAAAAACATTTGTTAACTCCTGGGAGCCAAAATAGTTCTACAGAGAGGGAATGAAATCAGCATACTACGTGCCCCACCTGAGAACGATGTTTTTATACCAGCATCATGATGTAAACGCTGAATACTGTCATAACCACAAATTGTGATTTTATGCTCTTAATCTTTCTTAGTGGGAAATTAATAATGTCTGAAACTAAAATGTAAAAAATTAAGTAAAAAAATTAATAGTCATAACAGGAAGTTTGGAGTTTGGATAGAGGAAGGTAAGTTCCAGAGGGAAGATTTGACAGTTGGCAGAGTTTGCCTCTGGGAAGCAGGAGTGTCAGTAAAGTAGGGGACTGCTCTTTCTCCTAACAGGTTTAATTTTACCATTTGACTTTTTTATTATATACATGTACTAATCTGATAACTAAAACAATTGTGAAGCTAATGGAAATATTCCAGTGAGAGGAAAAACCTGAGTATAGAAGAAGCAGACTAATGGACCAAGTAAGATTTCTGACTACACACATTGGTATGATAATCCACAAAGTAAGTGGCCTTAAATACAAGAAAAGATAGTTGTTCTGATCTGTTGAACAAGAGGAAAGGATGATAGGATCAGGGCAGATGATGGTAGCTTTCTGTGTTTGATGGTAGGAAACTGAAGGTTGTCCTGGTTCTATTATCTCTATGATGTCAGCACGAGAGTAAAATGCAAGCAAAGTGTTACTGCTTTTCCCTGAGGCCCAGCAGTGGTGACAATGAGAGGAGTTTTTTTTTTTTTTTAATGATTTAAATAATTTCCATTCATTTTCTTTGGGTTATTTTTGTTGTCATGTTCATCGTTATAGCCTGATACTTTACTACTTAATTTATTTTGTATGTTTCCTTTCATAATTTCTCTTTTCCTTCCACTTAGTCTCAGGTTTACTGCCCTCAAAAGACTTCAGTCTTTTGAAGATGTGTTCTTTTCTCTTCTCTGAATAACCAAAGTAAGCTTTGTTTACGGATATCTGAGGGCTGTTAGCATCTGCAGAAAAATTTTAAATGTCTATGTCATCCCTATAATTTCTGAACTCTGGTGCTTTGGATAGTATATTGTCAAAATGTTAAAGAAGCTTGAAATCAAATGGGGATACAGAACAAAGTCTCCTGGGCATAACTTTCTGTCTTGAAGGGCCTGTGGATGTGCTCTGGGCCTAGAGAAAGGTTTTGGTGTGCCCGATGGTAGTGACTGGAGAAAGCTGCATAGACATTGAAGGATGCTCGGTGTAAGCCTGGTGGTTAGAACTTGGGTTCATCAACCACCAGTGTTTCCTGCTCTCAACCCACATAGACGTTATTAAGCAACTGGGAGTTGGTATCACTGCAATTGAATCCACTATTGCTTACCAGCTGTGTGTTCTTGGGCAAATTACTTAAACTCTGAGTTCATTGCCCCATTTCCTAAAATGTTGATAATAACTTTATTACCTCATAGGAATGTTGTGAGGATTGAATGACAGAGTAGACATGAATGTAGCTGGGACACCTGACATACATACAAGCACATACTTGGCTACAGGCAGAAGTAGCTTTCACCACTCACCACCACCAACTGATCAATCGGCAGTTAATCCAAACACCAGCTCTACTAAATGTAAGGAAACTTGCTCTTTAGAGAATCAAGTTTTCATCTTTTCAATGAGGCAATGAGTAATCAGCTTAAAATTGTGATGTGGGAAGTATGAAAACAAAATGGAGAAAGACTGGGCTAATGTGGAAGGTTAGGGAAAGGGAGAGAAGTTGGAGTTAGAGACAGAAGAGCACGAGAGCAATTATCGAACAAAGACGCTGAGGTCTTAACTCGGGGTTTATGACAATGAGCATGGACGTAAAGGCAGACCCATTATTTTCAAACTGTGCTTACGTGGCCAGCTTGTAAATGCAGGTTCATCATGAAACTAATAAAGCTTCAGCTTCAAAGCTCCCTCACTTGCACAGATGAGCTCCTTCCAGGGCTCTGGGAGAAAATCTGGTAACATGATTGCATATTCGTGTGTTTTCATAGAAACTGCAAAATGTTTTAACTGTAATTAGTTAAGACCATTGCCTTTCACTTCAGTTTTCTCTGTCACTCTTCCCCTCATACTGGGGTGGGGGGGGTTGGAGTGGCCACAGGAATTTTGAGGCTCCTACCAAGGAAAGATGAGTTGGGAATACATTTAGTTTGAGTTTTGTGGGCTGTATGTATGTGGGTCACAAATGTTCATGTACAGTTAAGTTACTGCTAGCTGTTCTGGTAGGAATGGCTTCCAAGAATAATCCTACTGCCCACCATGCCACTTCTCTAAAACCTGTAAAAAAAAAAAAAGTGTAAGATCATATGTGTATCATGATATAAACATGTCCTATTGCACCTGGCACCGAAGTAATGGATAATGAAGGAGAAACAATGTTTGAAAGGTATGGAGCCAAATGGCTTGTGGGAAAGTCTTCTATCAGATGTGTAAGTTTTCCAGAGGTGAATTTAGTTCTCATTAATACCTAGAAAAAAAACAGAAGTTGTCTTAAGAATACACTCAATAATGCACCATATATAATTATCAATGCATGATCATTTTTTCTCTCTTGATGGAATTTGTGTGAAATTTATCCAAATGTCTATATTTACGGCACAAAACCTGTAGCAGTATTGAAGGTACGGTATACCTGGGTGCAAAATCATGTTTTATGCATCCCAACGTACCGCATCTCATTATCAGTAACAAGTTATGAAACTGACGTTTTTTTTAAAAAACTATCAGTACCATAACAAATTTCATCAGCCATCTTTCAGGCTGAATTATGTTTCTGTTACCTCTTTAGGGACAATATATCACAAAATTGTCAATATGAAGAAGTGTTCACAGGTTAGGCAAACTAAGAAGAAGTAGTATAGTATATGTCAGGCAATTAGCAGAAATATGGTGTTTATATCAATTTTGTGATGTCTATATCGGCTTTGAAAAGTTTGTAATTTATTATAATTTTGTTTCTCATTCAATATACTCACTTCTCCAACAAATTTTGTAGTAATACTTTAGTTCTTCTTTTTCTCTTAAAGAGCACCCTCCCCGAATTGTATAAACCTCAAAACTCATAGAACTTGATGTTGCCTGTACAGTGAGTTAATGCAGGATAGAACAGTTTTTCCAGAAAGGGACATTAGTTCACTCCTAACACTGCTGAGAGCTTCCAGTTAATCACTAAACTCGAATGAATCATACCACAGACGGGGCTACTCTCAGAAATTGACTTCTTTTCTTTTAGTACCTAGCTACAGTCTCTTAATTCTCCATAATTGATCAGCTGCATCCTAGAGCAGATGTTGGCCAAAGCCTTTGGGCATCCTTGCGCTTAATGACTTTCTCTTTCAAATTAACATGAAACCTCTGAAGTCTTGTTTCCTCCCAGCAAAATGGGGCAGCCAGGACACAGGATCTAGAGATACTAAAGAAAAGTTTGTGATGTTGTTTCTGTTATTGCTCTAAGTAGAGAATTTCTTAATTTCTCTCTTCCTTTTTTTTTTTTTTTTTAATGAAGACTAAACCTGGGAAATCCTCTTTATGTCTTACAAATCAGAAACTGGGCTTGAATTGTTTCTGAGATAAAAGTAGCTGCCTTTGTTGCAGTGATTACAAACGAAATATTAATGTTGTGGATACTAAATTCAACTTTCATCTTTATCAAGGCTGAAACTATCAGTCTTTTTATTTTTTTTAAATATTTTTATTTTATTTATTTGAGAGAGAGAGAGAGAGCACAAGTGGGGTGAGGGGCAGAGGGAGAAGCAGGCTCTTTGCTGAGCAGGGAGCCTGATGTGGGGCTCGATCCCGGGACTCGGGGATCATGACCTGAGCCGAAGGCAGCCTTTTAACCAACTGAGCCACCCAGCTGCTCCACCATCAGTCTTTTTAATAAGAAGATCTATGCCCTGGTTTCTCAACTCTGAAAACAAGCATGTTGAACCAACTTTGTGAGCTAGAAACCATGGGAATGAAAATACAGCAGAGCAAACATAAAGCTGCAGCATTTTGTTAATCTGTAAATTAAACAGTCCTCACATGGTCTATCTTCCTTCTGCCTGGATCAGACATCTGCTTGTTTGCTTTTTCCAATCAGGCAGTGTTTCATTTCTTCCCTTCCTCTCCAAAATGTTTATTTTCAGATTTGTAGAAAGGGCTTTACATAATGGCTATATTTATTCCTTTTGTAGTTCTTGGAATAAAATGTATCTCTGTATCTCATCTACATTTAAGTTTAGTGATTTCCTGTCTTCTTGGTCAATGTTTGTATCTCAGGGTATTGAGTTTGTTTTATGAAAAAGATGTTGAGAACCTCTTTCCAAAATTATCTCAGATTAAGTGACCTACTTAGAGTCTTAAGACCTATATTGTTTAGCTGATCCACTCCTCTTCCTTTTCCCTCGATTTCCCTATTCTTTCTTCCTTTCCCTGGCCCCTTTATCATTCAAGGAAGGCTGGGGAGAGCAAGAAGTTACTTGCTGGTTCTCATACTCTCTCCTGGGACATGAAGAGGACTCGGTGCACCTTGACAAGATGACTGCTGATGACATCAGGCAAGAGAGCAGTTTCTTCCTAGAGACCATTTGGATCTGAGACTGGGTTGCAACCATTGGTGAAATCAGAACATCACACAAGCAAAGGACACTCTGTAAGCCACGGATAGAAGTGATTGTGCATTTAGGGAAGTGTTTCTCAGAATTGTGAAATGAAGTTTTAACTTTCTGCTTCTGGGACAACTGCCACCCCAATCCTGCTTACGATGTCATTTTGAGAAAATGTTCACTCAGGGTACAAAAAAAAACCTTTAGAAACTAGATTAAACTGTATGTCTCGCCAACCCCCTGAACTCAAGGTCCAAACTACATTTTTATTTATGTTTAATCTGCCTTCTTCACTTAGTCCCCAGTGTTCTCCTTAATAATTTGTCTCTTACATCTTCTGTCCTTATTCCAACCACAAGGGAAACATTTTCAGAGATCCACGTGGCAACAAAAATGTGTGTATCTTGACTCTTTGATTACAGTATACTCACCTGCAGTACCTCTTATGTGACTATCTAAAATCAAGGCTTAATTTTTCCAGCCATGTACCACTACTATTTACATCTTCCATTTCCCCTGGATAAGGGCGATCACCAACTATTTGAGCTACAATTATTTTTGTTTTGTACATTATATAAATAAACTTAATACTACAGAAAAAAAAATTTAAGCATGCACAAAACTTAAGAAAAGAGCAAGAGAGGGGCGCCTGGGTGGTTCAGTGGTTAAGCGTCTGCCTTCGGCTCAGGTCATGATCCCAGGGTCCTGGGATCGAGCCCTACATCGGGCTCCCTGCTCGGCGGGAAGCCTGCTTCTCCCTCTCCCACTCCCCCTGCTTGTGTTCCCTCTCTTGCTGTGTCTCTCTCTGTCAAATAAATAAATAAAATCTTAAAAAAAAAAAAAAGAAAGGAGCAAGAGAAAACACAACAACCATTAAATGTCAATACATTTTTGAGATTCTAGTTAGCCAAGGCAAAAAGCGAAAGCTGATGAATTAACATTATCCCATAAAAAGAAATGTACCAATTCCTCCGATGACATCTTTTTTTAAATGTTGACTTGTTAATGCAACCTGATCATATTACAACATCCCAATAATACCAGCACCTCCCATGTTTAAGACTCTCACATACATTCAAATCAGTAAAATGGCAACAGCAATAGTAACTATTAGAAATCACCATTTTTATAGGTCAGAATAGTTAAATATTGACAATTTCATATGGCATAACCCATATCTCATTAGCTTGTTAAAATTAGTAATACAGGGAAAATTGTTCCCATCCCTATCTCCATCCAAACCCATAGCTCCTTTTAATGGTAATTTTGTTTTCATCCAGAATATCTTTACATCAGTATAAGCAAAAACAAAAACAAAAACCAACATATTTTTTATTTTTCCTTTTTTTGCAAAAAAAAAAAAAATAGACCATACTCAGTTATATGCTTTGCTTTAAAAAAAAAAAAACCACCATAATTTATGTATCAGTAGCTTATTGTCTTCCTCACCTCTCCTTTTTTTTTAAAAAAAAACAAGTATATAAATATTCCATTATAAGAATGTAATATGACTTATTTTATCACCCCCAACTAATAGATTTTTCAGGTTCGTGGTATTTTTAAGATGACTGTTGATATCATCAGGCTAATCCTTTGCTATTATAAACAATGTTGTAGTAAATAACACTGACATTACAGGGGCACCTGGGTGGCTCAGTTGGTTAAGCGTCTGCCTTCGGCTCAGGTCATGATCCTGGAGTCCTGGGATCGAGTCCCGCATCGGGCTCCCTGCTCGGCGGGGAGTCTGCTTCTCCCTCTGACCCTCCCCCTTCTCATGCTCTCTCTATCTCATTCTCTCTCTCAAATAAATAAATAAAATCTTTAAAAAAAAATAACACTGACATTACATCCTATGTGTGCAGATGTGGGATTAAATACATTCTCAGAAATGGAGGTGGTGGGTCCAATTGTAAACATATTTGCACTTTGGGTAAACACCATCACATTGCTTCTACAGAGGCAGTTTCTATTCCTACCAAGCAATGAATAAAAAAGCCATTTCCCTGAATCTTTGCCAACATAATTATCATTAAATGGTTGACATTTTTGTCTATATGATAGGAGGAAAATAGCATTTGTTTGGTTTTAATTTATATTTCTATTACTATGAATACAGCTTAGTTTTTTTTTTTTTCATTCAAGGAACTCTCCTCGTCCCCCGCCTGGAAAGAGGCTATTCATCTCCCTTCTCCCTTTGCTGTTAAGTTATGGCTCTTATTCTTATTATTTTCTAGAAGCTCTTTATATATTAAGAAGATTGGCACTATACTTCTAATATAAACTATAAATACTTTCCCCAGTTAATTACTTATATTTTGATGTTGCTTATAGTTTTGTTTTTTAGCTGAGTAGTTTTTATTTTTACAGAGGGGAGTGTATCTATTTATTTATCTTTTCTTTAATAGCTTCTAGATTTTGAATCATAGAAAGGCTCCAAGTTAGTAAAGGAATTTGCTCGATAATACTTGAAAACGTTTTTTAGACAATTATTTGATTCATGTGGAATTTATCATATTATAAAACGGAAGATTTGAACCAACATTTTATTTATTTATTTATTTATTTTTTTAAGATTTTTTTTTTATTTATTTTTATTTTGAGAGAGAAAGAGAGAGAGAACATGAGAAGGAGGAGGGTCAGAGGGAGAAGCAGACTCCCTGCCGAGCAGGGAGCCCGAAGCGGGACTCGATCCCCGGACTCCAGGATCATGACCTGAGCCGAAGGCAGTCGCTTAACCAACTGAGCCACCCAGGCGCCCTCCAACATTTTTTTTAGATGGCTATCTAGCTCTTCCAACATTATTTATTGAAAAGTCCATCTTGTCCCCTGTCATTTCAGATGCACTTTATTTAGGTCTATCTCCAGACATTTTTTTGTTCCATATTTATCTTGTTCCATTGTCTATTCTTGCATCTGTACCACACTGGTTTCATTATGCAAAATTTATTATCTCCTTTAACATCTGATAGTTTTAGTTCCTTTTCAGTGCTCCTCTTTTTCAGAATTCTCCATGTTATTTTTCTTGTTTATTTTTCCATATAAGCTTTAGAATAACTTTTTTTTTTTTTTTTTTTTTAGTTCTTGAAAGTGTCCTGTTTATACTTTTGAGATTGCAGTACATTTTAAAATTAATTTGGGGAGAACCAGCATCTTGTTGTTTTTCCCCCTAGATAAGCTATACCTTTTTTTTTGTTGCAATTAGAAATGGGATTTCTTTCTATTACATTTTGTAACTTGTTTCCGTTATATATGAAATCTATTGATTTGTGAATACTAATTTTCTACTCTACTACCTTATTGAATTCTCTTGTTGGTTCTAGCAGTTTTCAAGTTAATTTTATTTTCCAAGTATATAATCATATCATCTGCAAATAGTGACAGTTTTATGCCCTCCTTCCCATTTTATATAAGCAAAATATGAATATATTATTCATTGTATAAAAAAATCAAGCAATACAGAAATATTCTGAATCACAAACAAGAATCCTTTTTAACTTCCCCAACCAACCATTTTTTTTCAAATGCAACCCACTGTTCATCTGAAGTTTTTTCTGCATATTTTCACAGGTTTCTATGTAAAACTATGCACAGTTTTGTTTTTCTATTTTCATATTTATAATGTACTTTATATACTATTTTACATAGTTGTCTTTAAGAATAATTTTTTAAAACAATCACAGATGTAGAAGTTTGCAGGTACAGAACAAAGACTTGCTTTCCTGAATGATTTGAGAAAAAGTTACTGACCTGATAATCCATAATCCTAAATACTTTAGTGTAAATTTCCTACATACTAGGATGTTATCCAAGAGAATCATCAAAATCAACATTAATACATTAAAGCCATCTAATATGAGACTCCATTCACATTTCACCAATTGTCTCAGTAATGTTCTTTAATTTTTTTTTTTTTTAAGATTTTATTTATTTGACAGAGACACAGTGAGAGAGGGAATACAAGCAGTGGGGAGTGGGAGGGGGAGAAGCAGGCTTCCTGCTGAGTAGGAATCCCGATGCGGGACTTGATCCCAGGACCCTGGGATCATGACCTGAGCCGAAGGCAGACACTTAACGACTAAGCCACCCAGGCGCCCCTGTCTCAGTAATGTTCTTTATGGCAAAAGAATCCAACTCAGCCTCACTAACTGTTACATTTAGTTGTAATGTCTTTAGTCTCCTTCAGTTTTTCCTTGACTTTCAGGATCTTGACTCCTATGAAGATTACTGGCCAATCATTTTATAGAATGTCCTTCAGTTTGGGTTAGTTTGATTTTTTTTCTCCTGATTAAGTTCAGGTTACACACAGGACCACACTAGCAGGAATATCACAGAAGTAAATCTGTGTTCTTATTGTGTCTTATCTGGTGGTATGTAACTCTCGTTTGTCCCATTACTGATTATATTCCTTTGATCATTTAATTAAGGTGCTGCCTGCCAGGCTTTTCCACTGTGATGTTACTCTTTTATACTTTCGTAATTAGGTATGCATTTTGTGAGGAGTTACTCTGAAACCAAGTACATATCCCATTCTTCATCATTTTTTTAAATTTATTTATTTATGTATGTATTTATATCCATATGAACATGCATGCTTTTCTATTTTTTTCAGCGGTTTATAACCCATTACTATCATTATTTCTTTTGATGGTCAAATTGTCCCTGATCTGGCCAGTGAGGGCTTCATTAGGGTAACTTCTGTGTTTTTTTGGCCAGGTCTCCTGATATTCTTTAAGCACTTTCTTGCTTCCTAATATAGTGAGGTATTTCAGACTTATATTTTTGCCTCAGCCCTGGAATCAACCATTTCTTCAATAACCCCAGTTCCTTTTGGTGGAGAGTGGTATTTAGAAGTCAGGATCTAGGTACTTTGTATGCTTATTGCTACTAGAGTATCTGTTCCCAGATCCTTTTCATGGAGAGCTAGAGAATATATATTTATGTATATGTATGTATATATGTATATGTGTGTACATTTATATACTTACATCTTTTTTCTATACTTATTCTATGCCCATCTGTATATTGAAAACCACAGGCTGACATCAATACTTCCAAATCCAATACCAAACCACATGATTCATTTTAGTGTTCTCCCTCTCATAGCTATAGACCCCTTCTTTGCTAGTGATAAAACTGTCTTACATTATCCTTAATAGGTTTAGTTATTTCGTCAGTTGTCCTGAGTGCAATCAATCTCCTATCTGCACCACCCCCCACCCCCCAAGTTTACACAGGCATCCTTTTCACCCTGTTCAGACTCTGACATCCCTCTCTGGGACACTGCAGTTTCTCCTTTCTCTGGTGTGGTCACCTATCTTGTTCTACCCACATAATGACTGTAGAATTGAAGTTGTTCAGGAAGGAGTAAGGGAATAGGAAGTATAGCTAGATATCTTTTAAAAATTGTTTTGTTGTAAAATAACCCAAACATCAATTTTGAAGTCAAAACCAGTCTTTATTTTAATTTGCTTTGTATTTTACTTAATGCATGCACTGGAAATCTTTCAGTGTGTATATACATATAACCACCTCATTCTTTTTAAATTTCCTTGATTAATTCTATAATATGGTTATACTATAGTTTGTCAATAGGATGATAAAGTATACATTTGGTTTCTTGAATTTTTAACTTTATAAACAATGGCTATCTTGTACATATTGCCTCTTTGTGTATATTTCCTATTTTTTAAAGATTTTATTTATTTATTTGACACACACACAGAAAGAGAGAGAGAGGCAGGCAGAGGGAGAAGGAAAAGCAGGCTCCCTGCTGAGCAGAGAGCCCTACATGGGGCTTGATCCCAGGACCGTGGGATCATGACCTGAGCTGAAGGCAGATGCTACCTACTGAGCCACCCAGGAGCCCCATTGTGTATATTTCCATGTAGAAAATACAAAGTGGAATTTCTGGATTGAAGGATATTATTGGTATTTTATTTTACTCAGCATTTTTGCTAAATTTTCTTTTGAACTGCTTATGTTTTTCTTACTAATTTGAAAGAAATTCTGTGTATTAAGACTATTAAAACTGTTTCATAAGTTGCAACTCTTTATTTTTGGTCTGCAATTTGTTTTTTCATTCTTTGATGGTGTCTTTAAGCCATATATATATAATAGGTATATATTATATATATATAATACATATATATAAGAATTTTAAGATTAATCTATCCATCTTTTTCTGTAGCTCTCATTGATTTTTTAATTTTCTTTAGAAATGCCTTCTAGTTTTTTTTTTTAGATAGCTTCTCTTTTCCTCTGATATTTTTAACTGGATATAACTTACATAAAACAAAATGCATGGATCTTAAATGTACAGTTTAATGAGCTTTTTTTTTTTAAGATTTTATTTATTTATTTGACAGAAACAGGCACAGTGAGAGAGGGAACACAGTAGACAGAGGGAGGGAGAAGCAGGCTTCCCGCGGGAGCAGGGAGCCCGATGCGGGGTTCGATGCGGGGCTCCATCCCAGGACCCTGGGATCATGACCTGAGCTGAAGGCAGACGCTTAACGACTGAGCCACCTAGGCGCCCCTTAATGAGCTTTTCTTATTGTCAACCTACCCCAATCATATTGAACATTTCCATTACCCCAGAAAATTTCCTCATACCCCTCTGCAGCCAATCCTCTTGCTCCAGAGGCAACACCACTAATTTCTATCACCATAGACTAGTTTTGCCTGCTCTTGGCCTTCATATTAATGAACTTAGACAGTATGCGCTTTTATGTCTGGCTTCTTTCACTCAACATAATGCTATGGAGATTTATTAATATGTTGTGTGTATCAGTAGTTAATTTTTTAAATTTCTAAGCTGTAGTCTATTATATGTTTATATAACAATTTGTTTATTAGTTCTTCTGTTGATGCACATTTGAATTGTTTCCATTTAAGAACCATTATGAATGACACTACTATGAACATTGTTGACAAGTTTTTGTTTTGTAAGTTTGGAATATTTTCATTTCTTTTGGATAAATACCTATGAGTGGAATTAATGGATTATAGGATGTGTGTGTGTTTAACTTTACAAGACACTAACCCACAGTTTTCCCAAGTGGTTGTACTTTTTTACATTCCTACAGCAAACTTTGAGAGTTATGGTTATTCCACATTCTTGCCCACATTTTTTAATTATTACTATTCCATTGTGTGTGAAGTGATATCTTTGTGATTTAATTGTTAAATTAATGACATTGAACAGTAACTATTGTTGGTCATCCATATCTTCTTTTGTGAAGTGTTCAAGAGTTTTGCCCACTTTAAGATTTTTTTATTATTTATTTTATTTTATTTTATTTATTTTTAATACAATTTAATTAATGTATTATTTATTTATCATTAATTTTATTGATTTTTAGTTCTTTGTGTATTCTAAATACAAATCCTTTGCCAAATATATGTGTTTTTTTCATCTTAGTTTATGGTTTGTTTCTTCATTTTCTTTTAAAGGTTTTGATTTTTTTAATAAAGATTTTATTTATTTATTTGACAGAAAGAGAGCACAAGCAGGGGGAGTGGCAGGCAGAGAGAGAGAGAGAAGCAGGCTCCCCGCTGAGCAGGGAGCCTGATGCGGGGCTGGATCCCAGGACCTCAGGATCATGACCAGAGCCCAAGGCAGATGCTTAACCAACTGAGCCACCCAGGGGCCCCTCTTTTAAAGGTTTTTTATTTGTTTATATGACAGACAGAGAGAGAGAGCACAAGCAGGGGGATCTGCAGAGGGAAAAGGAGAAGCAGGCTCCCCACTGATGTGGGGCTTGATCCCAGGACCCTGGGATCATGACCTGAGCCTAAGGCAGATGCTTAACTGACTGAGCCACCCAGGCACCTATGTTTCTTCATTTCCTTAATGGGGACTCTCAGTGAGCAAAAAAATTTACATTTTGGTGAAATACCATTTTTCTATCTTTTAAAATGTTAGTGCTTTTTGTTTCCTGTCAAAGAAAATTTTTTTGCCTGCCCCAAGCTCACAGAGACATTTTTTTTCTTTTTTCTTCTAAAACATTTGGAATTAACTTATACAGACAGATTTATGATTCATTTTGAATTGACTTTTGTGAATGGCATGAGGTAAATGTCAAGGTTCTTTTTTTTTTTTTAATTTCAACTGAATATCCTGTTGTTCAAGTGCTATTGTGCTGAAAAGACTTTCCATTACCCCACTGAACACACTTGATGCTCTTTTGTTGCTGTTGTTAAAGTGAAATTTGCATAATATAAAATTAACCATTTTAAGTGTATAATTCAGAGGCATTTAGTACATTCACAATGTTGTGCAACCATCACTTCCATCTAGTTTCAAAACCTTTTCATCACTCCCAAAGGAGACCCATAACCATGGTTGCCCTCCACCCCCAGCCACTCCCTGAATACTTTTCTTAAAATTCAAATCATCAGCGAACTGACCAATATGTTCAGGTCTTGATTCTGTTCTGTTGAAGTATGTATCTATCTGTATGCCAATACCCCGATTCTGTGTGTGTGTTATTATTGTAGCTTTATAGCAAAACTTGCAATCATGTGAAAGTTTTCCAGTTTTGTTCAGTTTGAAGATTGTCTTGACTAAGTCCTTTGTTTCAGTATAAATCTTGGCATTAGTTGTCATTTTCCATTGAAATAAAGCCTGGTAATATTTTGAGTGAGATTTCACTGAATCTATAAATAAATTTGAGAAACACTGACATCTTAACAATATTGAGCCTTCAAATTCCATGCATATGGTATATTTATTCATTTTTTAAGGCTTCTTTAATTTTTCTCAACAAGGTTTTCTATTTTCAGTGTAGTGGTCTCTTATTATCTTTATTCCTAGTTGTTTGATCTTTTTTTTTTGATGCTAAGATAAATGGTATTTAAAAAAATTAATTTAGAATTGCGTGTTGTTGTATTTAGAAATGCAATTGATTTTTGTAATTTGACCTTAAATCCTGTGACCTTGTCAAATAAACGTACTAATTCAAATAGGTTTTTGTAGCTCCATTAAGGTTTTCTTATCTGTATAATCATATCATCTGCAAATAACAATTTTTCTTCTTCCTTTTCAATCTTAATACAATTACTACACTTCCCTTGTTCTAATACCCTGGCAGAGACCTCCAGGACAACATAGAATAGCAGTGGTGGGAGTTACATCCTTGCCTTAGCCCTGATCTGAGAGGAAACGCATTCAATATTCATCATTAAGTTTGATATTAACAGACTTTTCATACATACCATTTATCAGATGGAGGAAGTTCATGTGTGTTCCTGGTTTCCAGAGTTTTTAATTATTATTATTATTCATTGGTGATTTATTTTGCTAAATACATTTTTTTAGGTAATAATCCTAATTTTCTCTTTATTCTCTTCATATAGTGAACTTTATTGTTTTTTTAAAGTTTATTCCTGAGGTAAACCCTGCTTGCTATTTTCTTTTTTATTGTCAGATTTGATTTTCAAATATTAGAGATATTTATATATGCTTAAGAGGAATGTTGTTTTGTAATTTGCTCATCTTGTAATACCTTTGTCATATTTTGGAATTAGGGTTATGCTGGCCTCAGAAAACAGATTAGAAAATGTTCCTACTCCTCTATTTTCTGAGAGTTTGCATATCATTGTTTTCTTCCTTTCTTAAATGTTTGATAAAGTCATTTAGGCCTAGAATTTTCTTTGTGGGATTATTTTTAATTATCCACAATTTTAAAAATAAATATAAAGCTACACTTTTTTTTTATTCCTTTAGTACACTTTGGTAAGTTGTGTTTTTTAAGGTATTTGTCCTTTTCACCTAGTTTATTCAATTTATTGGTATTATGTTGTTTATAATATCCTTTTAAAAATCTCTTTATGTCTGTAAGCTCACCTCCCCTTTGGTAATTGGTAGTTTGTATTTTATCTCATTTCATCTCAATCCAGTTTTGCTCAATGTTTATCCATTTTATTAACCTTTTCTAAGAATGAACTTCTGGTTTTATTGGGGTTTTTTTATTATTTTTTTTTCTATTTCATTGATTTTGATTTTATCCATATTATTTTCTTTCCTCTACTTACTTTAGGTTCAATTTCCTCTACTTTTCATAACTTCTTTTTACTTTTTCTTTTTTTTTACTCTGGAACAATTTTTTTTTAAAGATTTTATTGATTTATTTGACACAGAGAGATAGTGAGAGAGAGTGCACAGAGAGAGAAGCAGGCTCCCCACTGAGCAAGGAGCTCCATGTGGGGCCCAATCCCAGGACCCCGGGTTCATGACCTGAGCTGAAAGCAGCCGCTTAACCGACTGAGCCACCCAGGTGCCCCATACTTTTCATAACTTCATAAGGTGGAAGTTTACATCATTTATTTTATGTTTATGTCATTTTCAGATATAAGCATTTAATTAACACTATAAATGTCTCTCCAAGCACTGTTTTAGTTGCCTCATAAGATTTGATTATGTTTTTATCATTTAACTTGAAATATTTTCTAGTTTCCTTTATGATTTATTGTTTGAATCATGGATTATTTGGAAATGGGTTGTTGAATTAGCAAGTACTTAGGAATTTTCTAGACATTTTATTGTTATTGATTTCCAACTTAATTCCACTGTCACTGATGAACATACTCTGTGTAATTTCATTTGGAATTTATCCAGACTTGTTTTATAGTGTAGCACATGTTCTGTCTTGGTGAGTATTCCATGTGTACTTTGCATTTGTTGAATGTAGTGTTCTAGTCTGGGTGTCACGTTCAATAAAACAAAATGTCAATTCTTGTGAAAGGAAAATTTTCCACAGACAATTTACTAGTAAACTTTTATTCAGCTATGTGTGAATCAGACAGTACCCAATCTTAGCAGATAGGAAGGAGCTCTGAAGAGCTGCACAAGGCAAGGGATTTTTATAGAACAAAGTCAGGAGGAACAAAGAAATTATACTGGACATCTGCTGATTGGTTAAAACAGAATTGCTTTCCTCATGTGGAGCAAAGGGAAGTCCAGGAGCAGGTCCGGTAAGTTGTGCTAAGCAGACAAGCTGTTATCGGTTGACTTGAGCCTCCCTATTCTGGGTGAGCTGAGCGTAGAAACTTAGTATTTGCTTTGCTGACATGGGGCTTAGCACAAGCAACTCAGGCTTGGGCCTACTTTAGATATCTTTAACAGTCTATTCCTGAGATACATATAAATTTTATTTGTGAATGTATGAAGAGGTAGGGATCTAATTTTTTTCTTGGTAATTGTTTCAATACCTATCATAGTTGATTTAAAATGCTGCCTTTTACATGTCAGTAACTATTCTTGGCTGTTATATTACTTCCTGGGATCAGGTACACAATTACCTTATATGAGACCTGACATACGCAATTAATTCCACCAATTATTGACTGAAGGAAATATTTTTTTGCATAGATGTAATTCATGAACACAATTATAGTTCTTCTTTGTCTCTCTATAGCATCCTAGCCTATTTTTATATATATTCTACTTTATATATATATATTCTAAATTTAAAATGACTACATATGTTTAGGGTGATATTTAAAATCCTTCCACAGCAACCTGGCTATGCAACAAATCACTAAGAGATAGCAGTCAGGGACTGTGCACTCTTAGAGAACTCATGACTTGTACTAAATAAACGCTCAACCTGTATCACATAATATGAAGTGGCTTGACTTGCTGATATTTTTTATTAACTCCTGCAAATAATACTATTTGGGGTGCTAGCTTCTTTCTGTAATTTAACTGTTAAGTTGTGACATGTTCCCTTGGAAGACTGTCTCATGAGAGAGGTGGTATGAGTGGTGGTGTTAGTTGGTCAGGGAAGGATGTGAGGCATATGGTAGCTAAGCTGACAAGTGTTTACTCTAGCTGTTTCTTCTTCTTCTTCTTTTTGACTTTTCCTATGCTGCCTTGGCTAGAATTAATTTTTTGCTCTTAGAATGCTTAGAGCTTCTCTCTTAGGATGTTGATCACATATTGATTTGCACTATTATTCAGAGACATGGCCTACTTGATCTATAAAAATGTTTCTCCTGAATATACTCACACATATACAACAATGGAATTCTTTATCCATTCATCTGTTGACAGACATTTGGGTTGTTTCCATATCTTAGGTACTATGAATAATGCTGCAATGTACATGGGAGTACAAATATCTCTTTGAGATAATTGATTCTGTTTCCTTTGGATATGTACCCTGATGTGGGATTGCTGGATCATATGACAATTCTATTTTTAATTTTTTGAGGAACGTCTATACTGTTTTCCACAGGGGCTATGAAAATTTATATTCTCACCAAAAGTGTACAAGGGATCTCTTTTTCCATACCTTCGGGAACCTAAAAACATTGAACTTGTAGAACCAGAGAATAGAATGGTGATTGACAGGAGTTGGCCAGGGAGAGGCTAATGGGGAGATGTTGGTCAAAGGGTACACACTTTCAGTTAAAAGATAAGTTCTGAAGTTCTAATGTACAGAATGGTGATTATAGTTAATAATCCTGTACTGAATACTTGCAATTTGTTAAGAGAAGAGATCTTAAGTGTTTTCAACACCCCCACCCCACACACAAACAGTAACTATGTGAAGTGATGGGTGTGTTAATTAAGTTGATTGTGGTAATCATTTCACAATGTATATATATATTAAAATTATCATCTTGTACACCTGAAAAAATCACATTGTACAACCCAAATACATACAATTTTTATTTGTCAATCATACCTCAATAAACCTGGCAGAAAAAAATTAAAAACCATGATACTAATGTAAGTTTTATCATTATCATTTCTAAGCCTAAAAGAACCAAAATTCAAATTTAATTTGTGATTAATTGAGGGTTTTGTTTTTGTGGAAGAAAAAGTTATAGGCAGTATGTCATAGTAAAGATTTGTGCAGAGATAAATATTTATGGAAAAATGATTTTTTATTTATTTAACCACCAATAGCTAGATGCCTTAAACAGATTTATATAAACACCATTTGAATATAGGTAGAAATGGTTTAGCTACAGAGTTCCAAATACACTCCCTTAAATAAAACCATCTCTCATGGCAGAAAAAGTCATGTATTATCTTGGTATGAATATGAATTAGTAATGTTTGAAGGCAACTTGACAATTTCCATCAAAATGCTAAAAATAAGTATACTTTGCAAACTAGCAATTCAAATCCTATTTATCAATTCTTCAAAATCAATGTACATGCCAGTTTGTATATATAAGGCTAGTCAATGAAACATTTTTGGAATGGCAAAAAATATAAATGGTATAAATTCCAGTTGATAGAGGGACAGTGAAAATGCTAGTCATTGAAAATAATATGGTAGATCTAGTGATACAGATGTAAAAATATTTAATGTGTAAAAATAGCTTTAATATAAAAAGAGCTATGTTTCAAAAAGGTCAGTCACAAACAATACCTAGTTCCTGACTTAATTGATGTGAAAGGAAACCATATATGTGCCTATGTACATTTAGCTACATCCTGTGGTTACCTGGGAAGAAGAAAAGGGTCCTGGTGGAAAGTAAAAAAGGACCTTAGGTTTTTGCTACATACAGTTTTATGTTTCTTGAATATTTTAACATGAGAATGTTGTCTTTTGTGTAATTATTTTCATTTTAAGAATTAAAACATAGAGAAAAAAATAGAGTAATGATTAATGTTGTCTTGCCCTGTTAAATTAAAGTCATGTACTATAGTGGATAAGAACATGAACTTTATAGTCAGACTAATCTGTGATCTGAATCTGATTCTAATACTTACCAGCTGTGACTCTGTATAAGTTATAGTTTCTCTGGGTCTTTTGTTTTTTTATCTGTAAAATAGCAATATCCAAATGAGATACTACGTATACAGCATAGACCACAATGTTTGGTGCATAGTAATTCTTTGATAAATAGTAGCTTCCTTTTTCCCACTTTTCCTCCTTTTTATTATTATTAGTATCATAGCATTAAAAACGATTTCAATTTAAATCATCCGCATTCTTGGACTATTTAAAGTCAGGGTATAGTGTGTATATGTGTCTATGTGCACATGCTGTTTAGATGTCCTAGTTTATGAATGTGATTGTCATGGCCACTTCTGTCTGTCAGGTCCCTATAATAATGAGCCAGTGAGCCAGCCAGCTAAGCTGAATGGAATTCCAGGGCACTGATGAATGCGGTATTGACCTTATACCTGGGCAAGAAGGCTCTTTGGCTCTGAGCCTTCTATGTTATAGTACCCATATATCAGGTTCCTGAGACACCAATTTTCTTATACTGTATCTCTGAAAGAATAGTTGATTGTGAAAATTTGGGGTTTGAGTCACTGCCAGCTTTGGAGACAGACACCAATTTGGAGTTTGAGGAAGACTTGGATTTGAAGAGCATTTAGATAAAAGAAAAGGTGAATAAATTAATTTGTCCTATCTTCCCTCTCTGATAGCATAAATGTCCTAGATTTTGCCTACCAAAATGTCTTTGCCTAGTAGTGCCCAGCATTCGTTTTCTTGTTTCTTCTTTTTTTAAAGATTATTTACTTATTTATAAGTAAATAAGAGAGAGAGGACCCTGGGATCATGACCTGAGCTGAAGGCAGACGCTTAACTGACTGAGCCACCCAGACACCCCTATTTTCTTGTTTCTCTTTCTGTTCCAATTTGTGGTCAGGAGGGATTCATGAATTAGCACTGAATCAACCTCAGTTCACATAGTGACAGATAAATATTTTGTTATATAAAATAATTTATACATAAATATTTTATGCATATGCACGTGCATATACATGTGTATTTAAACTATAGAATATATTTTTATAATCAAAAGAAACCACATGTGAGTTACACAATGAAAGTTACATGTCAATAAAATAGAAGAAAATTAATCAGAAATTAAAAACAAAAATGACTTCAAGGAGAAGCAAATAATATATGCAAATAATCCTGAAACTAATGTTTAAGAGGAGTATTCTCTGGGGGCACTTGACTGACTCAGTTGGTAGAGCATGTGACTTGATCTCAGGGTTGTAAGTTCAAGCCCCATGTTGGGTGTAGAGATTACTTAAAAATAAAATCTTAAAAAAAAGAAAGATTGTTCTCTGGCTATTATAGATTAAGATAGAGTCCTGTATGAAGAGAGATCTGAACAAATCTTACAAGATAATACAACTATTTTCAGGTTTCTTTGTAAACATCCCAATATTGAAATAGTTGAAATAAGAACTAAAGAAATATGAAATGGCTCTAGATATTGCTTTAAATAATGGCCAAAACTGTGATATATAAGTGACAACAATTTTAATAATGAAATTAAATATAGTATAACTTTTTTCTGTGATAATGATAATTTTTCATATGTAAATGACTTATATTTGAACATGATGTAAAAAATTCATGGTCATGTCTGAATCTAGGCATTGTTTTAAGCATTTTGTTGAAAATATCAGTTGCTCTTGCCTCAGCAGAGCAATTTCTCAAGATTAAAATTCACAGAAGCTACCTAAGAACAATAATCACTCAAGAAATTTGGTCTAATTTGGCAATCCTGTCAATAAAACACAAATTATGTGAAAAGCTTGATAACAACAAATTAGTACATTTTCTGAAATTAAGGCAAGAAAAATAAATTCCATGGGATAAATATATGATAATTTATGGATTATGTATGTCTTTATTTTATTACTCATCCTAACATCACCAGTCCTTCAACAGAATACCCAGGTGTATCATCTTTGACACTTTGCTAACTTTCAGTTAAATCAAAACCATAGCTTTCCAATTCCTTTTAAAATTTTGTAGTAATGATAGTATATTTGTCAAAACAAAAGAAGAGAACATATTTTATTTAACAATTTGTGGCATGAAATATAACTTTGAAATAATTAGACATATGTGATACGGGTCTCTGTATTCTTATCCTGAGCCCTGCAAATGTCAGGGGCAAGCTAGTGTGTTGTGATTACATTAGTGACCTCTCTACATATGCAGTGAATGAGTAGTTCTATGTGCCAGAGGTCTCACTACAGAGGATCAGGTCTGCTGGGAGTGAAGAGTGAGGGAGGGGAGCCCAGCCTATGTCACTGCTTGTTTTTGTGCACAAGTTATCATGATGTTTCAAGCCTGACTCATGGTATTATTTCTACCGGAAATACCCGCTCCTCTATATTCATTTAGATGCTTCCTATTTATTCTTCATGTGCCAATGTTGTAGGTTGAATTGTGTCCCCCGAAAAGATATGTTGAGTCCCAACACCTGGTACATGTGAGTATGACCTTATTTGGCAATAGGGTAATGGCAGATATAATCCAGGTAAGAGGAGGAGGTCATACTGAGCTAGGGTAAGCCCTAGATCCAATGATTGGTGTCCTTCTAAGAAGACCATGAGAGACACAGTGAAGAAGGCCATGTGATGGCAGAGAGAAGCTAAGGAATACCAAGAACCACCAGAAGTTGGATGAGGAAAGGAAGGGTATGGTGTTTTCAAGCCTGTGGGCTGAACTTATGAGATTCTTCCTTGGAGAAATAACCTGTCCTCTTTGTTCATTTGGACACTTCTTATTCATCCTTCATGTACCACTCACTGCTTCCAACTTTGTTGGACTTTGATGACAGCCCAGGGCAGGTTTGGCTTTATGCCAAAGTAGAAGTGGCCAAGTAGAAGATGATGCTTCTTCTTCTAACTTTGCATCATATTATTGTTTCCCCTGCAACTGGGAAGAACCATGCACAGTCTTATGGCAGACACCAGTCTCCCTAATATATTCTCGGTATCAAACTGTCTAACAAATCGGACTGGCATGGCCTTGTTTGATTCTTTCCAACTCCACCTTTTGTGAAGAGGCAACCTTGGCCAGTAGCTGCTCATGCTCTAGGAAGGACAGCTATCTTAGCGTTCATTCATCTGGGCAAAAAAAACCAGGCTTTTGCTCTGCAGATAATTCCACCAGATGCAATGGCTGAGCTTCTGTGTCTGAGCCCCTGTGTCTGAAGTCTTCAGTGCCACCTACCTGGCATTTAAGTCAGGAGCAGCATTTTCCAAAGGACCCTGGTGTCAGCAGCTGCTTGCGTGGGTAACACTAGCTGTAATCATCCACTTATGCTCTCAGATTAAGAGTTGATTAGGCCAATTGTATCCAGATCATTTTTCCCCTATGAACAATGGCGGCTGCAGAGCACGTTTTCAAGAAATCTAGTCCAAAATATGAAAAAAAGATATTGTTTTTTTTTCCTTAGAAATAAAATAGATTGTACTTACCTCCTGAATTTTATTTTATTTCTCCCTGGGTTTTTATAGCAAGTCTATTATAGCTGTATTAGAAAAGAAGCATTCTAATCTGGAGGGAAGAGTTTGCCCTCTCAACAAATCAACATTTTCTTCTCTGAAAAACATGGAGCTTGAATATGCAAATGATCCTCTAGTAGGAATTATCATTAGTCATTCTTTCACAAAGAAATAATTGAAGAACATTGTAGTATATAACAGACAGCATTAAGATTCATCAAGTTCCAATTCTTGGAATCTGTCAGCTTGTCAAAAAGCAGATGTCTGATTTTGTGGCCCTGCTGGTGAAACATTGGACTGTTTCTCTTAGTGCACAATAGTTCCTATAATTTTCTTTGAAATGAATAAGATCTGGCGTGGTACATCTTCTATCTAATGGGCAATATTACAAACAAGATTAAAAGAAATGGCTATAAAGTTGTTGTCTTTGCAAATTGAATTTGGCAAGATACTACCGCAGGCAACTAATAAGCTTACTAGATATATTATCTGGACTGATCACCAAACCCAGGAACGGCATAGTTTTCTTCACAGGCCTTAGTAAATTTTGGGGGGAGTTTGTCATTCAAACAGTAATAGTTAGAAAGAAATCTTGGTTGGATTCCAGCAAGAGAACCTGTAGTTTAATTTTAGACACAAAGGAAGGAAAAAGAGATCATTATTCAGCATAACTTTTATTGTTAACTTGGATCTTTGAGATAAAGTTGAGGAATCTGTAAATTTGAAAAGTTATACTATTAATGTTGGTAAGAGTTACTATTTACTGAGTGGTTAATATACAGCAGCTATTGTATTTAGTGCTTTCCATCTAATCTTCATAGTGATAAAAGGAGGTAAGCAACACTCATTCTCATTACCTAATGAGTAACATGAAGGTTTTATACATTAACTTGCCCAAGATCAACAGCTAGAAAAGGGCAGGGTCAGAATTCCATCTATGCCCATCTGATTCTAGAGCCTGCACTTTTTAGTCACTGGGTTAAATATCTCTGAGCCAAAGAAGACCATTCTATTATTGAGAACTTCTATTTATGAAGCCAACTGAGTCACCTGATTGCTTTGGGCGTGTAACCTAGATCTACAGGAAGCACAGCCTGAGGAAGTGGCACAATGAGCACTTGGCTCTTAGGACAGATCTAACTTTTTCCCAGTTTTTGCTCTCTCTGAGCAAATAGACATTTTGTACCTATGGAAGCACTTCAACTTTTCAAATGGGAGGCTTTAGGAGTGTGGTATTGTGATTTATAATAAGAAATATATATTTGGTCTTTGTCCCCATTCCTGGCACAGAGCTCCTAAAACCCCTGGAATTTCCTAAGTGATAAGAGTGATAAAGGTGTCTTCATATTCATAATGAACTCCTTTCAACCAAATCTGAGTTAATGTGAATAGGTTGACTTTTGCAAAGCACATAAGGATGGGGGCTGGTTGCCAGAGGAGCCAACTATGTGACTGGTGGGTTGGAACTTTTCAGTCCCAGCCGCCTGACCTCTGGGGAGGAGGGTGGGGCATGAGATTGAATCAACTGCTAATGGCTAATGATTTAACCAATCACGTCTGTGTAATGATGCCTCATAAAACCCCAAAAGGATGGGGTTTGGAGAGGTTCCAGGTTGGTGAACACGTGGAGGTTTGGGGAGTGTGGCACACTTAGAGAGAGCATGGCACCTCCATGCCCCTTCCACATACCTTACCCTACACATCCATTCCATCTGGCTGTACCTGAGTTATATCCTTTTATAATAAAAGAGTAATCTAGTAAGTAAAATATTTCTGAATTCTGTGAGCCACTCTAGCAAATTAATCAAACCCAAAGAGGGGGGCCAATCTATAGCCAGTCAGTCAGAAGTACGGGAGATAACCCGGATTTGTGATTAACAGGTGAAGTGGTGGAGGAGGGATCAGTCTTGTGGGACTCAACCCTTAACCTGTTGGATCTTATGCTATTTCCAGGTAGATGGTGTCAGAATTGTGTTATAGGAAATCCAGCTGGTGTCAGGGAATTGTTTGGTGTGGGAAAAAACCCCATGCGTTAGATTTGGTCCCAGTTTGTAGGTGTATTGATTAATGTGACTTTAATTCAAAGCTTTCTGTGGCAGAAATTTTAAATGACCTTCAACCCAAATATTTCCTCTTTTCTTGCCACTTGCTGACCTCCAGACACTCTATTTTCCAGTCTCTCTTGAGCTAGGTGAGGCCATACAACCTACTTCTAGCCCATGAGAAATAAGTGCAAGTCTTTTGGGAGTACATTCTGGGAAAGTTTGTGCTCTCCTGATAATGGGGGAAGATGAGACTATTGATTCTTGAACCAAGCCTACCCTAGATTTGTTCTATGATAAAAATAAACCCAACTCCTAAAGTTACTGTGAGTTGAGCTGTTTCTTTTGCTCAGTTACACTCGTAACAGCTACAGCTCCCAATATTTAACCATATTACATTTTTTTTCTTATTTAGTTTAATTATGTCAATAGTCACATACAACAAATAACATGATATTATCTCCATTTTGAAGATAAGGATAACACTGTCTATGGTGATAAAGCTCCTGGTGCAAGAGCTGGAGCTGCAAGCCAGGCCCTCCAATACCTGCCTGGTGCCCTTTAAACACTCAGTGAAGAAGCTGTGAGTGCCGTGGGGTCCTTCCTGATCTTTACATTAGAAGTACTGAGGGGCTTCAACACCATTGCAGGATGATTTAAAATGGAGAAGAGGAAAAATTTTATTAGAAACAGTCTTCAGAAAGATGAAAGGAGTCATTTATGGAATAGAGAGAAGTAGATTGCGAATGTAATGAATATGAGAGAGATTTCTTCAGAAAGAAGCAGAGGGGGGCACCTGATTGGCTCAGTCATTAAGCGTCTGCCTTCAGCTCAGGTCATGATCCCAGGGTCCTGGGTTTGAGCCCCTCATCGAGCTCCCTACTCAGCAGGAAGCCTGCTTCTCCTTCTCCCACTCCCCCTGCTTGTGTTCCCTCTCTTGCTGTATCTCTCTCTGTCAAGTAAATAAATAAAATCTTAAAAAAAAAAAAAAGAAAGAAGCAGAGGTTGGAGGAAAATGAATACAAACTTCCATTATGGTAGTGAATCAGCTGAGGATTTGCACAGAACAGGACAAGAGATTTATCTAAGTATTTTAATGTGCTTCCTTTATTCAAATCTAAGCAAAAAGTTTTGATAATGAATCAATTAATACGTGGAGAGAGAAAAGAAATGAGAAAGAGAGAAAGAGAGATGAGAATATGAGCTATCTCTAAGCTGGAGCAACCATGTAAGCTCCTCAGCTGAACAAACCATGCCATGACTTGCCTAACACAGATACCCACCTTCTCTTCCTCCTATCCAGTACTCTATACTGAGCCTTCAGAAAGGATCCTTTTTCAATCTTCCCACTGGCTTTGGAGAAAGTTGAATGGTATTCTACATTAATGGTTGTAGGCAGTCACCTTGATGATATAGATGGAGGTTTCCCTTGGTGAACACATCAACTCCACAAAACCTAATATTCTGATTGACTCTGGCCCAAGGCATTGAAGGTCCTTTTTAAAAACCAAATTATTTGAGAGGCAAAAGCCATTGTCACTCAGTGATATACCAAGTCAGAATGCATCACAGATGTATAAGTCAAAAGATGGATAGAGAATGAAGAGTTTGGGTCTGCATGCAGTGACACAGCTTTAGAGTCTGAGTGCCTGATTATCAGGCCTCACTGGAGTGCCATAAAAGAAGGAGCTAAAGATATTAAGATGAGATAAACTACCTGGGCCAGAGACAGAAGGATGGTTAGAGAAATTTTGTCCTGCCTTATCCTAAGTGGATGTGTTCAAAAATTTCATAGGAGTATAATCCTTGGGAGGTCTCATCTATACCATGGTTATAATTACCATCTACAGGTCAGTGACTCAAATTTAAGTCTCTTGTCTGGTCTTTTTCTTTGGCAATATTCCTTGGTTTTTGATGCATAACTTCAAAAGCTCACAGATCTTCGGATCAGCTAAGCAAGGCCCTTGCCTTGCCGGGCTCTGGGTGGCCCCCAGGCCAATGGCATAGCTATAGCCCAACCCCAACCTCATGTGGATTCACCTTTTTATGCCCTTGACTGAGACCTGCTGGAAGTGGGGCCTCAATGCCTCTCTGGTCCCTGCTCAGGATGGGGCACTCAGGCTGTGTCTGATGCCTGCCAGAGCCACTGGGATGTGTCAGGAACTGCCTTTCAACAAGTGGGTACAACCCCCATTTCTGCCTGCCCCCATGAGCTTGGACCCGAAGGACCACTTTCTGCCAGGGTTCATCTAACCCACACCCCGTGAGCCCCACAGGTGGGCAGTTGCCAGGCTGGGGAAACTGGCCTGATCAATAAATCGCTACTTCTGCAGCCCTTAAAGAAAAAAAATTAAAAATTTTTCAAAAAAGGGGGGACATTGGAGGGAAAGGGGAGGAAATCAGAGAGAAAGGGGGGGATATTAAGGGAGAGATGAACCATGAGAGACTATGGACTCTGAAAAACAAACTGAGGGTTTTAGAGGGGAGGGGGGTGGGGGATGGGTTAGCCCAGTGATGGGCATTAAGGAGGGCACGTACTGCATGGAGCACTGGGTGTGATATGAAAACAATGAATCGTGGATCGTTACATCAATAATCAATGATGTATGGTGACTAACATAACATAATAAAAGAAAATAAAATTAAAAAAAAAAAGGTCAGGCTGGACCTAGGCTTCAGGTTGTTCAGGTCAGCTCCATGTGTCTTCATTCTGGAGCTTAGACTGGAGGGCCAGGGGCTACCTAAAACATACTCTTCTCACAGAAGATCAAAAGAGCTGAATAAATCAAACATGAAAGCATATTTAAAGTCTCTTTTTACATCTCATTCACTAACATTATACTGATCAAAGAAGGTTACATGGCCAAAGCCAAGATCAATAGGAGGAAACGTCCCTCCCACTGGTGAGAGTCACTGTAAAATTACATGGCCAAGGGTGTGGGTGTAAAATTCTATTACAGGAGACTGAAGAATTGGGAATAAAAATCCAACCTGCCACAGAGCTCTAGCCTCATCTATCCAGCTGCCTACCAGAGACAAATGCATTTGGATACTGCTAAGGCACTTGAAATTCAACGTGAACAAAACTGAACCTGTAACTATCTCCTCCTTACCCCATTCATGCACATGCAACCCATTGCTTCTCCAGTGTTTCCTTTGTTGGTGAATGGCACCACTATCCATCCACCCACCTGTGTAAGCTCAACTCCAGAAGTCATCCTTGGCATCTCCATCACCCGTCCCTAACTAATCAATCACCAAGTCCTATTGACTTATCTCCTAAATATCTCTCAAGTCAATCCACTTTTCTTTGTTTCTAATACTATCCTTTGCTGGAGCTACCATCATATTTTGCCTGAGCTATTGTGGTACATCCTAACTGGTCTCTTCACATCCATTCTCACCTATTTTTCTTTTCTTTTCTTTTTTTAAAGAGAGACTTTATTTTATTTCATTTATTTTAGAGGGGGCAGGGAGAAACTTTAGCAGATTCTGTGTGGAGCTGGACACAGGGCTTGATCTCATGCCCTTGAGGTCAGGACCTGAGCTGAAACCAAGAGTTGGATGCTTAACTAACTACACCACCCAGGCGCCCCCATTCTCACCTATTTCTATTGTATCTTTGCTCTATAGATAGAATGATCATTTAAAAATGCATATCATCTTAGTTTTTTGCTTAAAGTTCTTCAGTTTCTTCCCATTGTCTTTATAATAGCTACAGGAAGCCTTAACATGGCCCACTGTAGGGCCTACATGGTCCAATCTTTTCCTGACTCTGTTGCCCTGTTCTAGGACACTTTCCCCCCTTGCCCCTGTACTCAGGAACCACCGCCTCAGTTTGTTTCTCAGAGGCCATAGTCTCTCATGGTTCATCTCCCCCCTGATTCCCGCCCCCCATTTTCCCCTTCCTTCTCCTAACGTCCTCCATGCTATTCCTTATGTTCCACAAATAAGTGAAACCATATGATAATTGACTTTCTCTGCTTGACTTATTTCACTTAGCATAATCTCCTCCAGGCCCATCCATGTTGAGGTAAAAGTTGGCTATTCATCCTTTCTGATGGCTGAGTAATATTCCATTGTATCTATGGACCACATCTTCTTTATCCATTCATCTGTAATTGACAAGGCAAGAAACAACAAATGTTGGAGAGGTTGTGGAGAAAGGGGAGCCCTCTTACACTGTTGGTGGGAATGTAAGTTGGTACAGCCACTTTGGAAAAGTGTGGAGATGCCTCAGAAAATTAAAAATAGAGCTACCCTATGACCCAGCAATTGTCCTACTGGGTATTTACCCCAAAGACACAGATGTAGTGAAAAGAAGGGCCATATGCACCCCAATGTTCATAGCAGCAGTGTCTGTTTAACTTTGACTCAGCCTTCATAGCTCAGCTCAAATGTCACCTCCTCAGAAAAGCTTCCTCTGACCATTAATATTACAACAGAGTCCTCATTATAAACTTTCTAGGTACAACATACTTTTCTCTTTTAGCCCTCATCACAGTTTTTATTATTATGTGAAAATTAATGAAGGGAACTGGTTATAAAGGTGCTGGACTTGTGGGAAGCAAGTGTTGATGAAAACCACTACCATCCCTGGGGCTGGAGGGATGATGCGGAGAGAAAATATTATCAGAGCCCAAAAGTTGTGGATGCCTGCTGGGTGCTGGAATCTTTGGGGAGAAGCCACATAGTGGGAGTTAGAGCCATAGCCAGGACTGTCCAAAGGAGACATAGTGAGGGAGGGGAAATATCTCGTGGCTTTCCCCCTCCTACAACCCTCCAATCCTGACAGTGTCTTCTGTTGGCTGAACTTCTCAAGAAACCAGAAGGCAAAGGAAATGCAATAGATCAGGGGAAGAGCAGAAAATAGCTCTGAGAGCAAACAAACATGGGCCCACAACTGGCAAGTTATATATTTGTTTATGTGATTATTTATATACTACTTGTCTCCCATCTAGACTGAGCTTCTTGAGCAAGGGCTGTGTTAATTTTACTGACCATTGATTCCTCAGTGTTTTTCATTCCTCAGTTAAGGACTAACACCAGTCCTTAATATTTGTTGAATGAATGAATGAATGAATGAATGACATCCAAGAACACCTAAGAATGGAAAAAAATGATCTGTCATATTTTGGTAAGCATTAGCTTGAGACTGGCCATGCTTTCTTCCATCTCTTCCATTATGCCAATCTACTTCCCTTTCCAGAATTTTCCAGTGAAGTCTTACTACTCTAATCTGGTGGTATGTTGCTGGGAGAATTGACAAAAAAGAAGAGACTTTGATGCTAATTGTCGACACTTACACACACACACTCACACATACATACACACGCATGCACACACACAGACACAAGTCCGTGCACACAGTTTCTTTCCCTTCCCTCAGCCACAGAAACAGGCCCCTGAGGAGGGTGTTTTGTCCTTTGCAGAGCCTATTCCTGTCACAGCAGAATCTGTGAAAAACTGGGCAGTTGTCAGCCTCCCATTTTCCAAGAAGAATATTAAATAATGGAGTCCAATCCCTCTGAATTTGAGCAACATGTAAAATCTGATAAAAATCAAAGTGCTTATCTCACAAACTGAGTGAAATAGATTATTTGCAAACACGTTTTTTGTCCTATTTCCAAAACTTGTCATAAAAGTATTTTGAACTGTTTTTGGGAAACGCTGATATTTTGGGTGAGCTGTTTTGGAAATTACAACTTCCAGGAGAGGTTACTGTAACGATAGCCACGGATAGCAGGTGGTAGTGGCAAAATCTGGAGCAAAGTGAGATACATGTCCAGGTATCCTTTCTAACTAATTCTACCTGTTGTGAAAAATTGTATCTGAACCTCCCTGTGTTGGCGTTGGTAGTAGTGTAAGACAGGCAAAGACCAAGCTCCCTGGACCCATGATCATCCCTTTCATTCTGTGTTCTTTCCTTGATATCCTCATGAACAGTGTTGGAGAGAGAGGTGTTGGGCAAACATTCCGGTTGCTGTCCCACTTTTTCCAGCATCCTCACAGGTAGGCAGGGTTATGTGATTGGTTCTGGCTAATGGGCTGTGGTTGGGAATGATATGTGTTATTTCCAGCCCAAGGTATAGACAAGCTGCCACAGCACCTGATTTGGACTCATGTTGAGATGCCCAACCTGGTCACTGAGTCACACAAGGAGGAAAGTTGCTCTCAAGAGTTATATGGACCCACAGTAGACTTTTTGTGAACAAGAAAGAAAACTCTGTGATGTTAAATTACTGAGATTTTGTTCATCAGTGTATCTCTAGAGCCTAAAGAATGCCTGGCACAGAGTAGATGCTTAATAGTGTATTTGTTAAATGAATGAATAAGAGAGAAGTTCTCTGTCCATGTTCATGGGTGGAACCCAAGGCTGGATAGGAATTGAGTTCTGCCTGGAGCATCATGAGAACTAGGGGAGTCTGGAGGCCTGGCTGATTGGGAAGGTGGGAGCATGTTCTCAAAGAAAACATGTGCAAGTGGATAAGGAAAGCCTGACACCGCCACCCACCCCACCCACCCCCCACTGTGCCTTAGAGCCAGTGCTAGAAGTCTGACACTGGTTAAGTGGCTAAGAAATCCCTGGAATCTCCTGGTTAGCACTCTCTAGCAGGTCACCTTTCCTGATCAAGGGCACACAAAACCTATGGATGCAGAGCATAACACAGGGAAAACTCGGTTTTCAAATGTGGTCCCCAAAAAACATTTCCTGAGACTTTGCAGTATTTCTAAATATTTCAGAAGCTGTATGGTATTTTGGGTGCTCTGTCCATAGGACCTACAAGAATTAATAAGTGCACTATTTTGATGGATTGCCTGTTGACTATATTGTTATAAGAAGTGACAGAGAAAATAAATGCAAATGAGTTACATTTTTGCAAAATAAAATAATCCCTAAAGTAAATATTAAGTCTGAGCTGCTACTGCTTGGGCACCATTTAGGAACCTTGCAGCCTTCCACTGGGGATTTGGGTGCTTGCTTGGCCCCAGGGTCTGCTGCAGCTCACCGTGACTTCACACAGGTGCAGTCTGACAGCGCTCAGCCCCAGCGGGGGGCGGGAGGGCAGGGAAGGGCATGTGTCCTGTTTGCAGTGGGAGGTACTTGGGAGGTGTTTGGAATACTCAGGCACAATCTACAAGTATGGGGGAGCAAACCTGGGAGGCAAGCCTTTGGCCAATGAGAAATGGAAGTAGAGAAGCAATACAGCCCCCGCCTTTTCTCCCCCAGACAGCAGGACACCCAGAGTCTCAGTCATTTACAAGGCTTTTTAAAAGAGTGTCCCTTGAGATCCAGTCTCTGGCAGCCATCTTGGTGACTCTTGCCTGTCTCACTTTTCTCCCTATTCCTGCCACCTGGGAATTGTATTCTCTGATAAATATTAGCATACACATTTTTCCTCAGGCTCTGTCCCCTGGGAATGCAGGATAAAACACTGTCTAAGTATTGTCTCCCAGGAATTATCATAAACATCAAAAGAAAAATAGGACTTGGAGGTTAAATATTTATTGTGTGCACATTTGTTTTTCACATTTATACCAAATAACATAAAGAAAGGCCAAATGCTTTGAGGATCCTATGAAAATTCAGTTAAAATAAAAGTCCGAATTCCTGCCAGCACAAGTGTTCTTTCCCATGAACTAGAGTAGGTAGACCACATGAATTAATACTTTCATTAGCAAGCTCTTTATAATTTCAAGAATTTTTCAGATTACCATCTCTTTATACCTTTGTATTCATACTACTTTTACATAAGGGGAAATGGAAGGTAGGAGGTTTAATTGACATGTTCAAAGACAAACAGTAAGAAGGGCCCCAAACAGGGTGTAAATGATCTAAGTTTTCTCCTCTTCAACCCAGGTTCCTCCCCTTATACTTCCCTGTTTGCTTTTCTGGACCCAAGGCTGTTGAAAAGCACATAGAGAGATGCACACGGGTACCTGGAGGCAAAAAGCGAGCACACTGGCTGACATGGGTAGAAAAATTCAAATAATTTTTCACTTAGTAACTTTAATGTAAAAAAACCTCAAATTTCAAATATGATCATGCTACCTGGAAGCTAACGTAGGTGTTCCATTTGAGCTGTTTCTGTTCAGAATGCTTTGTCCTATGACATAACATTAATAGCTTGGCTTGAAATGTATGGGGGTAACAAAAGAGTCCAGGTACCTTGTGCCAAATTATTGCAAGCAAAATCTGAGAGCCAAGAAAAAGAAAAATATAAATTTAGAACATGAAGAGAAAGAAGAACCAGTAAAGATATCTACAGTTATTTCAAGATCAGGAGTCAGGAGTCCAGAATTTTATTTTGCCATTTAAAGCGTTGTTCAAAAGATAGCACTTTCAGGTATATTCCTTGTGGGGGTGTTTGGTTGGCATTCACACTGAAAACAAGAGAGTGATTTAGGGGTCACTGGTTAGAATGGGGGGGATGTGCCCGAGGGTACCCCTGGGGGACTTAGTATGTGAGCCCAGAGTCCTTCTGGCATCCTTGGATAGAAAGGACAAGTTGGAGACATAGAGGAGGTTTGTTGACTGCTTTCCTGGTGGGAAATAGAAGGGTTCCAGGGGTCATCTTCGGGGGAACAGAGCTTCTCCCCAGCAAAGAAAGCAGGGTTTCCCCTAGCTCACACTAAGGTGCATCTTTGCATGAATTAGAAAAAAACATAATCCCTCCCAAGGGGCTCTGTTGCTGTTACCCTCATGTGATGGCTATTTTGCTGGTCCCAGCTCTCCTCTGACAGGAGACCACTGCTGAAATCCCCACTGGCCTTAGGAGAACCCACAGTGCTCTTGGTAACCCTCCCAGCACAGCTGAGACACACTGTGATGGGACTTCTAGATAGACTTGGCTGTAAAGGAAAATAGAAGCACAGCACAGACTGAGCTTAACGACTGCTACTGCAAGGACTAATCTTAGCTTCCAGAGAGTCAGTCTAACTGAAATGTGCTTTGAATGGGTCCTTGTCACTTAGGTCCCGACTTGCAGCCCTGTGGCAGAGACCATTCAAAATGCTCCCTCCCCAGAAAACACCCAAACCCCCACTTTCCTTGGGATTTTGGCCTAACCATCTTCCCCAATATCGAAGTACTTGCAATCCAAGGGGGAGAGAGAGAGAGAGAGAGAGAGGACTTCCCAAACTAGCCTCTTGGAAGGATACTTGACAGATGATTTACTCCACTTGGAGAAGGCAGATCACCCCCTTACTCTCAGGGTGGGATCTGGCTCACACACAATTCCTTTCACTGAGCCATGCAGCACACCTGTGGAGACCACCCATCCAGTGTCAGGAGCAAGGTGCCAAGGGCAGCCTCCATCAACACCAGTTTTCTCCAGCAAGAAGAAGAGAAAGCAAGTCTGTACTCATCTCCTGAAGCAACCCCGGTCTTGGTGCTCATTTCTTTTTCTTTTTTTTAAAGATTTTATTTATTTATTTGACAGAGAGAGACACAGTGAGAGAGGGAACACAAGCAGGGGGAGTGGGAGAGGGAGAAGCAAGCCTCCCACGGAGCAGGGAGCCCGATGCGGGGCTCGATCCCAGGACCCTGGGATCATGACCAGAGCTGAAGACCGACGCTTAATGACTGAGCCATCCAGGCGCCCCAAGTGCTCATTTCTTATAAATAATTGTTGAGTTGAGAATTTACATGCCTCTCTCAGGAAAGTCACATGTTTCAAGCACAGGACAATCGATTCCTGTTTGAGTGTGAAGAATTTAACAATTTGGGGATACACTTTGCTAAAATTTCCAATTTACATTGCTATGCAGTTTGCTTGGTATTTCAGTCTTAAATATTTGCTACACACAAGGCTTTCCTGAGGGCAGTATCTGGGTGCTTACCTTACATTCGCAGGACTGAAAAGGGTTATTTCCAGAACAAAAAGGTAGGTCAAAAAGATAAATTATGATTTCTGGAGCAGAACACCAGAAACTGCAAAGAACCGCATTATAACAGGTTTCCAGCTTTAAAACACTGTATCCTCAGTTCCTTCTGGAATAATTCACATTTATCCAAAGAGAGCATTGGGGAAAGCCTTCTTCAGGGGTGTCTCCGAGGAATTGCTCCCTTTCTTTCCTGTCAGACCCTCAGTCTTGCTTCTTGATGTTTGGTGATTATTTTTGGCGTACACCCTGGTCCATATTTCACACTTTTAAGGACCTAAATATCTACTTGTGATATTCCAGGTGTAGGGAATTTTCTGTCTAATTCTGACACAAAGTGCAGAGTATATGTCAACTCTTTATACCTCCCTCCTTATTTCCCTGCTCTTGTATCAGGTGCGGCTGTGTGAGTTGCTTTGGCTAATGAAATGGGAATGTCCTGTGACATCTCCAAGCAGAGGCTGTAAGGGCCTGCACGCAGTTTTCTTTCTTTCTTTTTAGCTACCATTGTCTGTGTGTGTATCATGAGAACACTTAAGATTTACTCTGGGGGCGCCTGGGTGGCTTAGTCTTTAAGCATCTGCCTTCGGCTCGGGTCATGATCCCAGGGTCCTGGGATCGAGCCCCGCATTGGGCTCCCTGCTCAGCGAGGAGGCTGCTTCTCCCTCTCCCACTCCCCCTGCTTCTGTTCCCTCTCTCGCTGTGTCTCTCTCTGTTAAATAAATAAATAAAATCTTTAAAAATAAAACAAAACAAAAAAACAAAGATTTACTGTGTTAGCAATTTTCAAGTGTATAATGCAGTATTAGTTATAGTCAGATCCCCAGAACTTATTCATCTTATAACTGAAAATTTGTATCCTTAACCAACAACATCTCTCCTTTTCTCTACCTCCTAGCTCCTGCCAACAATTGTTCTACTCTCTGTTGCTAGGAGTCTCACTTTTTTAGATTCCACATTTAAGTGGAATCATACAGTATTTGTCTTTCTCTGTTTGGCTTATTTCACTTGGCATCATGCCCTTCAGGTTCATCCATGTTGCAGATCACATGTGGTTTTCTAACTTGTCTTTCCCTTTGTCGAAAGATGTGCAGCGTTCCAGGTAGGAAGAAGGTGTACTATTAGTAGGTCCTAGAGTGAAGCCAAGTGGAACTGAGCTGAGTCTATTGTATCAGACAGGTAGAAAGAAGGAGAGACAAATGAGTATTCCCTGTTGTAAGCCCCTACAATTCTGAGATTGTTTGCAATCCTTCTTTATCCTGGCTGATCATTCAGAAGCACACTCATGAAAATGTTGCTTTCCATTAGCTACAGAATAAAAGCATAATGTCCTTAGCATAATATACAAGGACCTTCAAAATTGCTCCTCAATCTACTTCTCCTGTCAGTCTGTACTGAGACAGTCTCTGTATAATCAACACAGAAAATTTTAACATCAGAACATCTCTCTGAAGCCCTAGTTCCACCTCTCAGAGATCCTGTGTGTCCTTAGCACCTGACTTATGGAGAAACAGCAATCTCTTCTGACTCTAGTGAGTTTAAGGTAGGACTTACAGCTGACTGTTAAGTGGTTTACAGAACCACTGGAAGGACTAAGGGAACCAAGTAGCAGAACTTCCTCGGAAGAAGGTCACACCCCAGAACTGGCTGACAGGGGGCTACTGCTGCCATTACATTCACAGAACTGCCTTTCCTTGTGGAGGCAGCCCCTCCAGCTGCCTGCACGCCCCTTCTGTGACCACTGACGCCGGCGACACCGGGCCCTTCGCTACACCCAGCTCCCCCCTCAAGCCTCTCATGTGCGCATGTGGTTGGCGAAGTCCAAATCACACCCACAACCGCCAGCTGCAAGGTCATCTGAGAAATGTTGTTTTTAACTTCCAGGCCTGCAATCCAGAAAGGCATCCTAGAAAGAGGTTAGAGTAAATGCTGATTGGATCATTCCTCCATGGTGGGATTAGTGCTCTTATAAAAGGAGGAAGAGACCAGAGCTCACTTGCTCTCTCTCTCTCTCCCCCCACTCTGAGGATACAATGAGAAGGTGGCCACCTGCAAGTTAGGAGGAGAGCTCTTACCAGGAACTGAATCGGCTGACACCTTGATCTTGGACTTTCCAGCCTGCAGAACTGTGAGAAGTAAATGCCTGTTGTTCAAGCCCCCTACCCTGCTCCAGCCAAGGTATTCTGTGATGGTAGCTCAAGCTGAGTAAGACAACCCTCAATAAAGAACCTTCATGCATCTTGTCTCCTGAAGACCCCTTGAGATGGGTAGAACATTGATTCTTATTCCCATCCCTGAGATGAGAAATCTGAGACTCGGGCTCATCACATGGGGAAGCCAGGACCCAAACTCAGGTTTGCTAGCTGCTCGTCCAGTGCCCCTCCCAGCATGCCTAGGAATCTCAGGTTTTCTAAGTGTGAGGCCCTGAGACTTTGAAAATCTAGGGTGACAACTGCAGCTGAGGCTGTTTAGGGGCATAAGGCAGCACTATCAGGGGTGTGGAGAGCTCCCCCAGAAAAAGTCCGCCCTCCGACGGGGTGGGAGAGTCGGCTGCCGGGGAAAATAATTAATCCTTAGTCCTCTGATTCCTATTAGGATAGTGTCTCTCTCATTTGTTATCTTTAAATGAAGTGAAGTGGGCACTATCAGAAAAGTGGTGCTTCCTCCTTGGCTTGTTGGGAAGCTGGGGGAAAGCAAAAATATTTTCCACATTTTGATTTTCACTGGAAATTTTCACCGGAAGAGATAAGTCTTTGTGGGCCATTCATATGCCTAGAAAATCCAATTTGCTGTTATACAAATCTAACCAGAAAGGAGAATTATTGATTTTCCTAGGAAATAATGAAAAGTCATTAATGCATTTACGCCTAGGTGCATTTAGGCTTTCAGAGTGAGAACGCTATTATAATGTTTTCAGTGGCATTTCTAGAAAATGATTCACTCCCAGGCCAAAGAAGAAATAAATTTTAAAATTCAAGAGTCTGAAATATTAATTTCATAGCCTCTAAATCTAGAAATTATTAAATCCTAGAATGTTAGAGCCAGAGGAAATCTCAGAAATGATTGCTCTGGTGGAATTTAACCGAATTTAAAGCAAGAAAACTCTTTGTTCAAATAAGATTTTATGGAGAACGCCCAATCAGATAAGACCAACACTGTTCTGAATGACGTGCGGCTAGATGGTCAAGTCTGATGCATGTGGCCACATGCTCACCATGCTCCCACCCACCCTAAGTCTCCAAGGAAACCCAGGCTTCAAAAAACTCAGTTCCAAAGGCACAGAGATTGTCCAGCTCAAGGCGATATATGTAGTACCAGCACGGGAACTTGGACCTACGCCTTCTGATTTTTGTTCTTTCCTTGAAAAATCCCTGGGACAATATATTCTTTGGCGGCTTCTGCCGATCTCCCTTTGCCCCATGTTCCAAGCACTCACACCCACTTCTCTCTGTAGCTTGAGTCATCCGTTTTTGCTAGTAGATCTGCTGGGATTCCTCTGTTCCTGTGGGTCTTACCTTCTAGGCCCAGCCACTGTGCAAGGGACTCAGGATACATGGGTGACAAGATATCGTCCCTGACCATAAGGGGTGGGGGGTGGGGTACAGTGGGTTGTTGAAAGGGGGAAACCCACAGACAACCAGAGGAATGAAAAGATAAAGACACGGTCTTTAGAGCAAATTCTAATTAATCTCGAACAACTCCTGGGACATGCTTTTTGTCCTCAGCTCGCCATCTTCTTCTAGGGTTGGGCTAGTTAAAGAGATAGAGTCAGGAAAAACCATCCTTTCTCTACCCAAGCTCTGCTCCAAATCCTTCATATGGCATAAAAATGGCATAAAAATTAAGTTAGTTAACTGATAGAATTTTCTCAAACTAAAGTTTATCTCCCAAAATATTTCTTAACCTGTGGTGTCTACTACTGCTTGTCTGTCGCTGAGAGCTAACAGATGGCAAAATTAATGAACAAATAGCAAAGGAATATTTATGCAAAACGTAGAAGCAACTGATCCTGCTCAGGTTAGCAGATTGTTTCTTTGCGACCGACCCATGGGATCATGGTTTTATGCTACATCCATCCGTCCAGTGTTCCAGTGTCCTATGTTCAGTGAAGATACTTGTTAATTCATATGATAATGAGAATATCAATTTTTATCCTTACAGATGCTTAGGCTATCTCTGCATCATTGCCCAGAAGCTGGTGATAGTGGTAGTGTCTGAAAAGATAATAGGTGTTGGAATAGAATTGGGAGAGAGACTTCATTGCATATACTTGTTTATATGTAGACATTTTTACCATGTGCGTCTTTTCAGTTTTCAAAGGAATTAAAATTGAAATACATGTGCTTTAAACATACGATGCTGGGGTCTTACCTTACAGATTCTTTTTTTTTTTTTTTTGAGACAACTGCCTTTTTTTTTTAAGATTTTTTATTTATTTATTTGACAGAGAGAGACACAGCGAGAGAGGGAACACAAGCAGGGGGAGTGGGAGAGGGAGAAGCAGGCTTCCTGCGGAGCAGGGAGCCCGATGTGGGGCTCGATCCCAGGACCCTGGGATCATGACCTGAGCCGAAGGCAGACGCTCAACAACTGAGCCACCCAGGCGCCCCTTGCCTTGCAGATTCTGAGTGTGACCTGGGCATTAGGGATTTTCAAGGCTTCCCAGGTAATGGGAACATGCAGCCAAGATCAAGAACCACTGTTCTCAGCTATTATCAGAAACTCTTTTACTATCACATACTGATAATTGTAAATTAAAAAATTGCTTTTTTTCAGCAAGGAAGGGCTCCTTGAATGTCAAAAACTTTCACAGCCTCTCACACCACAGTTGACATATTTTTGGTATGTGTTGATTGCAAAAAGATCGAATGTCCAAAGTTACTAACAATTAATTTCAATGAAATTGAACATATATTTGAAAAATAGTAAAAGGTATATAAATATAGGTAAGAAGCAATGCCTACGCTCTTTATGGGTAATTTTACACTTTTACATCTTCTCATCTACGAGTTGCGTATGTATACATACAAAATCTTCTTGCAAAATTCCTGGTTCCTTAGAGGTCCACGGTGTACAAAGTAGGAATCACTGAATTTAGGAAATGCTTTTCCTGGACAAGACTGTAGGGAGACATTTTGATCTCTTAGGTAGTAAACAGCAAACAGCAGGTGTTTCCGTAGCGTTGACTTGAGATCTGCTTGTTTTTTGTTATTGCTTTATTTAAATTTCTACCCACCATATTCCAATATTCTCTAGAATACAAACTTTGCCTTGCAATCCTATTTACAAGCTTTGCCTAAATATGCACCAGGTTTTCTCTGTCAGTAAGTTTGCTGGGGACATTTGCCTTGCTTGGAATGAAATCCTCCTACGCCTCCTCCACCATGATAATGCCCCTGCTCAACCTACCTTTTCATGAAAACCCCCTTTACACCCTTCCTTAACACTGTGAGGCAACTAACCCTTTACCTGTTGGAAGCCAGTCTGACTTTTCTCTTTGAAGGTCTCCTGGTCCCCTTGAATTAGATGTCAATGGAAATGTATGGTGAAGATTTTTCCGGGCTACTGGCTGCTTTAGGGAGCCCAGGGAACCTTTGGACCTCCTCTGTAGAATGACAGTTTGATTATGAGAGGTTCATCAGAAGCTCATTAAAAGTGGCCAAAAATGGCCAATCCTGAATGCGCCATGCTATGTTACCCCCGGTTTTGCAGTTATGAATTACATTACTCTTTTTCATTTCCAGTCAACCATCAAGTTTCATTCAACCAAAATCTAAGAACTATTCTATATATTGGATTTTCTTAGATATATTACCACACCATGGTACTTGGCATGATTTTTACTAAGCCTTACACATTTTACTGTCAGTTCTGAAAACTATGGATTTTTTTCCTCCCTTGTGCATATCTGACTCTACCTTAAAGTTAAAAATCATTAAGAAACAGAAAAGCATTTCACCCCTTGAACGTGCAATATATACATAGTTCAACTTGTACTCACTTTGCAAGCAAGCAAGATTCCAGCCATCCATCAACTTGTAGTAACTTTTATTTAATTGTATTTTAAAAGCATATCAGGTGACAGCAGTAGCTGAAAAAAAGTCTAAATAGCCACATCACAGTTAACTAATAGTGCCAAAGGGTTCACCAGAATTTGCTTCTAAGTCCTCGAGAAGAATGGCTTGTTATTTTATAGATTTTCTTCTTTGGCTGTTCCTCAGCCGACTCTATGAAATTGTTTTATAATGAAGTTTCTCCCTCTTTATTTCTTTATTTTTTTATACGATCATAAAAGTAATACCTGTCTATTATGGAGTATTTTGAAAAAAATATGCATTTAAAAAAAATCCTTAAAATCCCCATTATAATTTACCATTCAGAGATAAGCGTTAACATTTGGTTGCATTTCCTTTTCTCCTTTTTCTGTGTAAATGTATGTGTATGTTTATACATATACACACGCAAATGTATAAACAAAATAGGAGCATATAGTATACATATACATTTTTGTGTTCTGTTTTTTCTCTCAAAATCTGTTATTAGCATTTGTTTCCCCATCCTCCATGTCCTCTATTCTCCCATTCATTCCCCCAATGCCCGATCTCATTTCCTACCAGCCCCCCGACTCAGAGTTTTCTCAGTCCTTACCTTGCTGCCCCCCTAGTCTATCCCCGATGCTGTAACCAAAGGCATTTTTCTCCAGTATGGTCCCAATCACTTCACTCCCCTATTTTAAAGCCTTTGACATGTTGCCTCTTTGCTCACAAGGTAAATGCAAGTTCCCTTTAGTGTCCTGCATGACTTTCACTTCCTGACTCAGGCTTCTTTTTCAGTCATAGCCAGTCGCTCTCCCCCTCCATATATTCTGTGCTCTTGTAGCATTTCTCAAAGTGTGACCCACAGGCTACCTGCTTTAGCATACCAGAGGAACTTTTAAACAGTGTGGAGTCTGAGGTGACACTCTATTTTTAATTAGGTCTCTAAGTGATTTTTGAAGACCTTACAACATGGAAATTTCTTTGCTAAGACCAACTAATAGAAAAAATTAAAATCAATCATTTAAAGGCATTTCTCATCCATTCCATACCTCATTTGACCCTCATTGCATTGCTCTGAAGTTGGTTTTATCATCATTATACTCATTCCACAGATGAGGAAACATGCTGATGAATTGAAGACGTGAAGAGATTTGTCCAATCCACACAACCAGTAAGGTCTGGAGGTAATATAACATGCAAGTGTGTTCTTTCCAAATCCAAATCCTATGAGCTTTCCCCTGTATATTACCAGCTTTCCACTTTGACCTGTAAAGAGAGAGACTTTGTTCTATGTGCCTTTAGTAAAGGTACTCATCCTTCAAAACTGTGGTAGACATTGCAGGTGCTCTCACTGTAGCCCCGAACACTCACCTTCCCAGTACACATGGTTGGTTGGCCTTCTACTGCAAGCACCTAAGATTTTCTGTTTAACATCTTTCTCTTGACCTGAGCAAGAGGTAGACTCAAAATGCCAGGGAGTCAGAGCCCCCAGGAGCCAATGGCAGATGGGAGCTAGAGGTAAATACTCTAGGCTTGCCACCTGGGGTGTGGTGAGGGGACTTTGAGATGTGTTCTACAGCGGCCCCAGAGATGTTCATGTGGTGCATGGCTTCACAAAGCTTCCTTTTATTCCCCTCCTGTGTCTCTCCCATCTCACATTCTCGTTCTGCCTTGGTACTTTCTGGGGATCACCTGCCAACTAAACTACTTGAACTCATATCTTGTCTCACTGTCTGCTTCAGGAACCCAACTTAAGACAAAGGCCCAGCTTACATGCAAGGGATACATGTACCCCTATGTTTATTGAAGCATTATTTACAATAGCCAAATTATGGAAGCAGCCCAAGTGTCCATCGAAAAATGAATGGATAAAGAAGATATGTATAAAAAAATGAAACCTTGCCATTTGCAACAATATGGATGGAGTTAAGAGAGTATAATGCTAAGTGAAATAAGTCAGTCAGAGAAAGACAAATGCCCTATGACTTCACTCACATATGGAATTTTAGAAACAAAACAAAGGAGCAAAGGGAACAAAAAAGAGACAGAAAGAGACAAATCAAGAAATAGACTCTTAATTATAGAGAACCAACAGGTGGTTACCAGAGGGGAGGTGGGTGGGGGGATGAGGGAAATAGGTGATGGGGATTATGAGTACACTTATCGTGATGAGCACTGAGTAATATATAAAATTGTTGAATCATATATTGTACACCTGAAATGAATAAAACACTACATGCTAACTATTTGGGAATTAAAATAAAAAGATTAATAAAATAAAATAAAACACAATACAATTAAATTAAATAAGTAGGTGCTCACTGCTCATGACCACTTCAACAGAATCAGCCACATCTCTCTGATGGCATGATCTGTTCAATGGTTGATCCTGCTGCTAGTTTGGCCACATGGTTAGCAGCCCAGTCCTCTGCTGATGGGGACTGTTGTACCCTACCTGTAAGACTCTTGCTCATAGTCTCCTCCATACTATCCAGGCACCCACAACTTGAGCATATTTGGGAACTGGGGAGCTGGGATCTCTCCTCATCAGGATGGTAGTGGAAACTGTTCTCACTGAAGAGATTATTCCAGCAAAAAGATTTCAACCTAGGGCTCCCTCCTCTTGAGATGTAGAATTCTCTACATGAGGGCCAGAATTGCTCAAATTGTCCCATCCCCTCAAGACCTCACTGCCCATCTTCTTCCTGCCTTTGAACTCAGTATTTAGCCCAGGGCTTGGCAGAAAACTCTGCACTGGTTTCATTAACACGGATAACAACTGACACTTTGCATTAAGCTGATCTCCCCTGTGGAAGTAAGCATCCCTTATCCATGGGATTGCTTCCTGGGCCACACATCCAGGGCCACCAGGCAGCCCAGTGCCCTAGGCACTCTACTGAGCACAGGGAGAAGACAATCAGTTACCTAGGGCTCTCCGTGACAAGTCCTGCTGCCCATCTTCTTTCTCAAAGGCAACTGCATTTCCTAGAATCTACCATCTTTTGAGAACTCCATTTAGTTTTCTTGGACATATAGTGAGTGAGAATATTTTTTAAAATTAATTGTATTTTTATATCCTAGGAGCCAATAGTCAAATTAAATTTAAGAAAATAATGTCATTTACAATAACATAGAAAAATATGAAATCCTTACAAATCCAGACAAAAGCTGGGTGAGACCAATACCCTAAAAACTAAACATTACTGAGACAAAGTAAAGACCTAAGTACATGGAGATGCGTAGCGCACTTATGGATTGGAAGACTCATTGTTGAGGAGTCCGTTCTCATATCTATAGACCCAGCACAGTCCTTTTCAAAACTCTAACAGGTTTGTTTGCAGAAATATAAAAGCTGATTCTAGGGTGCCTGGGTGGCTCAGTCAGTTAAGCGTCTGCCTTCAGCTCAGCTCATGGTCCAGTGTCCTGGGATCAAGTCTTGCATCGGGCTCCCTGCTCAGTGGGGAGTCTGCTTCTCCCTCTCCCCCTCGCCCCTGATTATGCTTTCTCTCTCTCTCAAATATATAAATAAAATCTAAAAAAAAAGAAATTTAAAAGCCCATTCTAAAATTCATATTGAAATACAAACGACCTTAATGGCCAAAAGAACTTTGCAAAAGAGAACCAAATCAGAGAACTCAAACTTTTTGACTGCGAGTTATTATAAAGCTGCTGTAATGGGGGCTGTGTGTGGTATTGGCTTCCTAATAGGCAAATTGATCAATGGAACAAAATGGAGAGTAAAAAAATAGACCTATATACATATGATCAATTGATTGTTAATAAAAGTGCAAAGACAATTCAGTGGAAAAAAGATACTCTAACAAATGGTGCTGGGACAATTAGATATCCATATGCAAAAAAATAAAATACGAATTTCCATGCATGCCTCACACTACATACAAAAGTTAACTTAAAATGGTTCATAAGCCAAAATGTAAAATGTAAAATTATAAAATTTATAGAAGAAAACATAGGTGATAATCTTTGTGGCTTTGAGTTATGGATTCCTTAGATATACCACTAAAAGCATGATCCGTAAAGTGAAAAATAAGTTGGTCTTCATAAAAATTAAAAACGTCTAGTCTTTGGAAGATACCATTAAGAGAATGAAAAGTCACACCTCTGTAGGAGAAAATATTTGCATTTGAAAAGCATATATCTGATAAAGGACCTGTATTTATATACATATATGAATTATTATATATAATATATAACATGTTTATATATATATAATATAATAACATGGATAAACCTCAACATAATTATGCAAAGTAAAAGTAGCCAGATTAAAAACTGGTATATACTTTTGATTCTAATTATGTAAATTTCTAAAAAATGAATACTAACGTATGGTATTGAAAGCAGAGCCATGGTTACCTGGGGTTAGGGGATGGAGTGGAGGGGAAGGGATGGAGGTCAGGAGGGAGGGATCAAAGTAGCATGAGGAAATCTTTGGAGGTGATGGGTATGTTCATGTCAAAAGTTATCATACTGTGCACTTTAAACATGTGCAGTTTAGAGGTGCATGGGTGGCTCAGTTGATTAAGCAGCCAACTCTTGATTTCAGCTCAGGTCATGATCTCTGGGTTATGAGATTGAGCCCCAGGTTGGGCTCCACACTCAGTGGGGAGTCTGCTTGAGGATTTTCTCTCTCTCTCCCTCTCTCTCTTCCCCCAACTCGTTTGCACTTTCTCGCTCTCTCTGAAGTAAATAAATAAATCTTAAAAAAAAAAAAAAAGCATGGGACACCTGGGTGGCTCAGTCGGTTAAGTGTCTGCCTTTGGCTCAGATCATGATCTCAGGGTCTTTGGATCGAGTCCTGCATCTAGCTCCCTGCTCAACGGGAGTCTGCTTCTCCCTCTCCCCCTGCCCATCCCCCATCCCCCCATGCTCTCTCTCTCTTTCAAATAAATAAATAAAATCTTAAAAAAAATAAGTATGTGGGGCGCCTGGGTGGCTCAGTTGGTTAAGCGACTGCCTTCGGCTCAGGTCATGATCCTGGAGTCCCGGGATCGAGTCCCGCATCGGGCTCCCTGCTCGGCAGGGAGCCTGCTTCTCCCTCTGACCCTCCCCCCTCTCATGTGCTTGCTCTCTCTCATTCTCTCTGTCTCAAATAAATAAATGAAATCTTTAGAAAAAAAAAAATAAGTATGTGTAGTTGATTTTATGTCAGTTTAACTTCAACAAAACTGTTTAAAACAAAACACACACACAGCACCCATCTTAGGATATTATAAAACAGACCCCTTTTTGCTTTTCCAAGGTTTTGATATAACATACATACTATTAACACCCCAAGGTCCCTTGGATCATGACCTGAGCCGAAGGCAGCCGCTTGACCAACTGACCCACCCAGGTGTCCCTTCTGTTCATTTTTTAAATATTGCATTTTAAGGATGTATCAATTCACAACCACTTGAAAATTAGAAAAACAAAACAAAGTGTAAGACACAAAACTGGACCTTTACCACAGATAGTTTAAGGGACGCTGACTTAATGGGGCTTGTTTATCTTTTCCATACATCTGTAAACTGAGCCACAGGAATGTTCAATGACTTGCTCAAAGGCTAACAAGTGGCTAGATCATAGGACCGGCAGATCATAGGACTGACAGATCCCTGGACCTGGGCCTTGTGTTATTCACTCCCCTCTTGCTATGGAATCACTTGCCGTTAGCTCCATAATACATTGAGCTTCTTAGGTCATTCAAATGTGTGAGTTGTTAAACTCTGGCTCACAGGTGGACCAACAGCGTGCCCTTACTCTGAATGTTTCCCCAGATCACTGTGACAGATGACACCCCAGAAGCTGTGCAGCAACAGCAGGGTTCTAGCCCTGACTGGCTGGCGAGCAAGGCCTGGAGTTTCATTAGTACTGGATTCGCCTTACTAAGTAAACATGCTTATTTGGTTTTAATATATTAGGCTTTGCTATTCAGAACTAGATTAAACTGTCAATCATCTCCCCCATATTTCATATTGTTTCCTCTGGGCAGGGACATGCGTGATGTTACACATGTCTCGCCAATAAAACAGCCCTCTGGATTGAAATCTGTTCAGGACTTATAGCAAGATGTCAAATTAATTGTACCGAAATAATGAGTTAGCACCAAATGCTAATTAAATATTGATGAAAGTCATACTTTCAATTATCTTCATTATGGCCCCATGTTTTATGTAGGCATTAAATGCTTGCAGTACGGCTATGTCTGGTAATTAGCTCTGCACTATTAAAAAAAAAAGCTCGAGTTATTGCCCTCCATATTAAAAGCACTTAGAAACCACTTGGAAAATGGAAACTCTGAAAAGAGGCAGTACTTTTTTTCTGAAAATGTTTGAAGTTCTCTGAATTCTGTACTTCCTGTTCATAGTAATGGATACTCTTTTTTTTTTTTTTTTTTAACTTGGGCAGATTAGAAGTCAGAAGGTCCTTCAGAGTCCCCACTGAACTCTGCTGAGTCATGGCTTTTTCCACTCTGGTTAACTTCTGGAAGCCTCTCCTTTTAACCACCTACCCTGCCTTTTACCCTTTTCCTGCCTGTAGGTACAATGGCTCCCTCTGGCAAATATGACCACTGCTCCCATTTATGGAGTCGTGATTCAGCTGTTCCTCAGAGCACAGTCCTGGCACTGTGAGCATTAGAGTTACCGGGGTTAATATTTAACATGTAGACTCCCCAGCCCCCCACAGGGGACCCAACACAGAGGAGCAGGCCAGGGATGTGGAGGGTACAGTTTGATAACTTATACATCCCAGCATTTTCCATCTTGGCTGCATAGTTGAATAAACCTGGGGTCTTTTAACAGCGACTTCACCGATCTTACTAAGGGCCACGGTAAATATGTATATGTGTGAACATATGCGTGCACACTAACACATCTTACATGATTCTAATGTGTGGTTAGGGCGGGGAACCAGTATAATGGGCCCTTAAATAGTATGTATACTCTGCAATCCTTTCTGCTTGGAAGGTTCTTCCCACTTCTATGCTTGAAGATTTCTTTTTCCATTCACTGTTAGTGATGCACTTTTTTCAGAAATGTGAACATACTCTACACTGGTTGGTCATTGCCTGTCTGTTTTCAGAACCACTCCTTTCAATATAAAACACCCTCAGGGGGAGAATCAGGTGCCACCAGGACATCTTATCACAGAGCCATGGAAGCAAGCTTTGGGCACAGGCGGGGAATCCTGACTCTACCATTTATTGGCTGTGTGACCTTACATAAGTTATTTAACTTCTCTGACCCTCAGTTTCCTGATCTGGGAAAGGGAGGTAATAAAATCCACTTCCTCGGTGGACATGAGCACCAAATGAGATACTGTACAAGCGCGTGTGCCAGGTGGTTGATCTCCGGCTAAGGTGTAATGCAAGGAGGCTGCTATCTGAACCACTTGACATGTGTGAAAGGGCCTGGAAGAGATTCATAGTAAATACTCCATAAATGTCACTTAAAAAAATTAATTGGATTCTACAGCTGTTCTATATTCATTCACTGAGTTGGGATAGAAATAGGGGGGAAAAAGGAGCATTAGAGAGAGCTGGTTCTGTCGGTGAAGACTTCTGCTTCTGGCACAGCTAAAACATTCTGTCCTGTAGAACATGGCTCTTGCCACTCCCCAGCTCACAGTCCTCCAGTAGCTTCCGTGTGAAAACCAAAGTCCTCATCGTGTATGGTCCAACCCTGGCCACTTGTTTAGCATCAGCTCCACCAGGCTCCACTTGCTCACTGATTTCAAGCCACACAGGTCTTTGTGCTGCTCCTAGAACAAGCCAAGCAAAGGCCTCTCAGGGTCTTTATGATTTTCGGTCCCTTCTACCTGGACCCCTCTTTGCCATCATTGCATTTATGGCTGGCTTCCTCTTTTCATTCCGGTCTGCACGTAACTGTCACCACCCCAGAGAGACCTCCTTGGCCATCTCTCCTCCTCACCCTGCCCTATTCATCACTCATGTATCTAGAAGACTGCTCAGCAGGGATGGAAGGAATTAATGACTGAAGGCTGGAGATGAGAAGGGAAAGCGAAGTACCAATCCTGAGCATCTGCAGGCTTTATAATCATTCTTCAGGATAGTCATGTTCTCACCATTGCACACATGGGCTAAAGACTCACAGGTGAGAAGTGGCTGCCACTGCAAAGTCACAATGTCCAAAGTCACGAGTATGATCTTTCCCCTCAGCCTGCCCTGCTCCCAGTGGATCCTATCTCAGTGAATGGTGGCAGCATCTTCCCCATTGCCCAAATTAGAAAGCCAGGAGTCTGAAAACAAAAAAAAAAATCAAATTAAAAAAAACCCCAAAAACCCAAACCAGGAGTCTTGCTGGGGGCACTCCCCTCCCTCACTGCCTATGTCCAATTCATCAGGAGACTTAGTGACTTGCCTCCCAAATATCTCTCAAGTCCATCTGCTTCTCACCATCTTTAATAACGCTCTAGTCCAAGAAATCATTACTTTTTTCCTGGATCTTATAGTGTTTTCTACCTGGTTGACCCTCTTTCCCAGGCTTGTTCTCCAACACCCCATCCTCTTCACAAAGACCTGAGCAATCATTATGAAATGCAGAACTGATTATGTCCTGTTGTCCTTCCCTTGCTTAAATATTTCAATGATTTCCCATTGTTCTTAGCACCCTACTGAAGTCCTAAATTTGGCCTGCAGTTTTGGTACCATCTTGCCCTTGCTTCCTTTCCACTGGTTTCCACTCTGCTCACTGTGTGCTGGCCACTCTGGCCTTGGGCCATATTTCTAAATAATCCAGGCACCTTCCTAGCTCAACCTGCATACTCCTATCACCCTCCTGCCTTGTCACCTGGTTTTGAATAGTTAAGCTCTCATCCTTTAAGTTTCAGCCCAGTTATATTTCAGAAACGTTTTCCGATCCCACAGGCTATGGACCGAAGTGAACCTTCACAGAGCAAGTGGCTTCTTCATCAGGGAGTTTACTACGGTTGCAACCAAGAGCTTGTGAACTTATGCCTGTCTCTCTTACTAGATTATAAACTCCTAGAGGCATACTACACATTTATCTTGTGGGTGTTATTCCATCACTTAGTATAGAGTTGTGCATAGAAAGCACTCAATAAATATTGTTGAATTAATTAATATGACCTCACTTTGAGTGGTGGACCTGCTGGGGTTAGAACTTGGCTTTGAACCTAAGGCTGTCCAACTCTTAACTACACTAATGTTCTTTCAACCAAGGGGCCAGAGAGAAGTGGGGGATTGGAAAGTCTGCCTGGAAGCTAGGGCTGGGAAGCATCTACCGCGGGGGCCCGTCTCGGCCCAGGTGTTTGGAGGCTGCTTGCTGTGTTCTTCTTCATCCCCGTCAGACTCCCAGACTGCTTAGAGTCTCACTCTTAGACTTTACCTTTGCTTTTTCACTTCTTTCAACTTTTAAAGCCATGACAGAATATCACCTTTCAGGAGGCACACTGCCTCATTTGGAGCTGGTAAGATAAGGGAAGAGAAAGCTTAATTGATGGTGAGTGACGAGGTTGATGCTCCTGTGTATCCGAAAATGAGGTGTGCGAGCCGAAATTGGATTTGCGGGGTTAGTGGCAGCTGAAACAGGGCCACGCTGCTAAAGAGCAGCTAAAATCCGCTCGTTCACTCATTCACTCATTCAGTCACTCCTTCAGGTAGTGATAGAGCTCCTATTATGTATGAGGCACTGATCTAGCATGAAATATACAGCAATGAAAAAAAAAGAGAGAAAAAAAACGGCTGGCACTGTCCTCATGGATCTTATATTGTAGTGTGAGAAAGACAATTATATTGTAGTGTGAGAAAGACAATAAACACATAAAAATTAAGTATCTTACAATATTAGGTGATGGTATGCACTTTGAGGAAAATTAGTGTAAGGTAAGGAGATAATAGAGAGGGAAATGGGGCTAGATTAGTTTATATTTATTTATTTATTTAGGTGAGTTTAGATGAGTAGTAGGAGAAGGCCTCTTGGAGGAGGTGACATTTAAGCAAAGATCTAATGAAATAGGTCACACGAATACAGAAAGAATTTTCCAAGCAGAGGAGGTAGGTGATATAGGAAAAAGTTTGGCTCACACTTTAGTTAGGGGAGGATAAATGTTTTAACAAATGTTGGAGGAGGTCACAGAGAGTATACGAACACTAGATAACCTTGGAACTGGACCCCAGCAGTCAGAGACTCCTCACTCCCTTCCCTATCCTTGAAATGTGCGTTCTGCTTGCCCTCTCCGGTCCTGGAAACTGTCCAGGGACACAGCCTCAAGACGACGATGTGGTGCTGAGACTATCTGGATGGTATACATGACTGAACCCAGTTAAGACCGCTATGTAAACTTTTAAGATTTGACAAGTGGATGCAGAGATCTACTTGTCATGTGGCCACCCAAGACAAACCTCGTAAATAAGTTCCCTGCTTATTAAACCTGCCACCTACCTCTCTGGAGTGACCTGCCTCTCTCTTTGGCCTCTCCTGGCCCTACACATGGGCTGGTTTTAGATTATACTGGGGAAGTTCCTGAAGAGATTAGGACCTATACGAACACCACCCGTGCCCATCATGGAAACTCAGTGGTTTCACACAGAAGGTGCTTATTTCTTGCTCATTGCAGAGGCCAGTGTGGCTCTAGGAGATGTGCTTCCCCATATTGTTTCCGGGACCCAGGACCCTTCCCCCGTGGGCTCTACCACCCTCTAGCGTCCTGAGTCCTCTGTATCCCATTGGCAGGTGATGGAAATAGGTTATATGGGAGGTTTCTACTGGCCAGGTCTGAAAATGGCACGTTTCACTCATTTTCTTGTTTCATCAGCAAGAACCCAGTCACATGCCACTTCTACCAGCACAGGAGGCTGGGAAATACAACTTAGCTGTGTGTTTGGGAAGAAGAGGATCCAGGTTTGGGAAGCAGCTAGCCCATCTCGTTCCAGCATACATAAAGGACATAGAGGAGCCAGAGTGACTGTTGCTGAGGGAAGATGATATTTGAGAGGTGGGCACGTGCTAAGGCAGGTACGGCTTCAAGTCATAGAATGGACTTTGTGTTATTTTCCGGAGTATGTTGGCATGATACCGAAGGATTTTAAACAAGGGAGTGATATGCTTGGATTTCAATTTTCAAAAAGAACTTGAAAGCTCTTCAGAGACCATAAAGTAGGAACAAGAAAGGCTATGATGATAATTCATGGGAGAGGGGCTGAAAGCGGGGACTAAGTCATGGCTGTGGTAAAGTGCTGAAAATGGTCTGACTGAACAATTTTGAAGGAAAAGCAAACAGGAGTTACTGTTAAATTGAATGTGGAGCCTGACAGAAAGAGAGGAATCAATAAAGTTTGCTCAGTGTTTTGTCTGAGAAACTAGGTAAATCGTTTTGTCCTTTACTGAGATGGTAGAGACTGGAGAAGGAGGAGGGGACAGAAATGGAGACTTCTCTTCCAGACATTCTGTTTGTAACGCCTGTTGAACAGCCAAATGAGGCTATCAAGCAGGCAATTGCAGATGGGAAGCTCATGATGGGAGGAAAGGGTGGATAAGGGCTGGAGATATAAAATTTGGGGTTATCAGGGGGTGGGTATATGAAGCCATTAGGAGGTCCCTAATGTCAGTAAAGAAGAAAGAATTTTGAGGACCAAGCTCAGGAGCATTTCAATATCTAAAGCTCAAGTCACAGACTCATGGACTCAGAAATAAAAAAGCTCTAAGTAGTTAATAGGTCAAACCTCTCATTTTTTCAGGGAAGAGACTAAGCTTGAATGATTCCATTGCCTACCTAAGATTGCATCATTTCTGTTCACGGAATTCAGCTACAATCCAGATGCTAATGGCGACTTACTCACTGCTTCCTCATCTATCTCATAATCAAAATATTAATTCCTGTGGTGAAAGATAAGAGAGGGGACTCAGTGAGATGCTAGAAAAAAGGAGGGAAATAAAATGTGCTGGAGAATATACTTGCCCCCCCCCCATCCTGCTCTTCATTGTTCTAATCACTGTAGAACACATTTTATGTAAAGGTTAAAGTATTAGGTCACTTTCATATTATTTCAACTCTGAAGAGACTGAGAGAGTACTGAACAGTAACCAATCCTGAAACACATTTCAGATGAAAGGGGGGAAAATATGATGAGCTATTGGAAGAAAAAAAAAAGGGGGGAAACTGCATCCATTGTCCTTATATAGAAAGCAGAAGTTAATCAGTTTTGCCTTTTTTTCTGAGAGTTCTGGATTTGGGCTGTGGTTGGGGATTTGGGATGAAGGAAGGGAAGGCAGGCCAGACACGTGATGGAAGTGGTGGGGGAGCCCAAAGAAGTAGCATAGTCTCAAGGGGCCGGCCCCATTTAACCATACTGGGAAGGAGTCAAATTAGGGGACTGAAAAATAATACAGATGATAGTGGAAGCATAGATGGTCCGGGAAGACGATATCCAGAATGATAAAGAAACTACATATAGTGAAGAGAAAGATGAACCTTGCCAAGGAAGAGAGGAAGAATAACCCCATCTATCTGCTGTCCTTTTACCATAGTGGTTGAACCGTGCAATGTTGAATGGTCATTTTCTGACTCCATCATCCCTTCTAGATTTACTAATTGGCAATCTACTGTAAGGTGAAACTTTCCCTTCTTCTTTTATTTATTCATTTCTATCGGCATGTACTCATGGCCTCCTATTTTACTCAAGGGGTTGCAGCACGTTACAATGATTCTTTATTTTCATATTCAAATTGTCCCGGGCTATACCAATGGGAGCCCCTTTAAACTGATTTGTGTGGCCTTTTGATGTCTCCATCATTCTTGAGTGTTTCATTACTTTCTGGCACAAAAAGTTTTAGTTTTACTTTGTATTTTTCTTGCCCTAGTCCCGGAGAGAGCCATTTCTTCAAGAAGCCCTGGTTCCTTTTAATGGAGGATGGTATTAAGAAATCTAGATCTAACCTTCAGAATGTTCTTGCTCCTAGAGCCTCTCATAGGGCAGCACTAGGAAATCTATATATATATGTAGACATATACATCTGCATCTCTTTATCTCTTTGTCTATCTTTCTATCTATCTATCTAGTACAAGGCGGTTCAATTTAGCACTATAACATTTATTAGCAGTCCCCTCTCCTTAATTGTAACTTCCTTATCTGGCAATAAAATACCTGACTTCCATTATTCTCAACGTGTTTATTTATATGCTCAAACTCCTGACCATACCAGGTGAAAATTTGACCCTAGACACATTGCCCCTCCTATCATACCTCAAGCCCCACTGAGCACAGTACCCCAAAGCTTGGACTCAAAGAAGGGGAAGAAAGAAGTCCCCTGTGTCTTCTAGGAAAGGAGTCATTGAAGGGGTTTCTCAGATTTGTTGTCAGCTTTACTGACACATATCTACTATATGTTGTCAGTTGCCCTACTTACCCTCTGTGGTTCCTCCTCTATTACCCACTTTCACTGCCTGCAGATCCACCTGCCAAGGCCTCACTGTTACAACTGCCACAGGGTGCACAAGAGCTTGCCTGTCAGGAGCCAGTGTTGCTCAGTGAGCCCCCTGCAACCATGGGGCTCGGTGCCCACCTGCACTTCTCTGCCTTGGTTCACCACTCAGCCCCAAGGCCACTCAGCTTAAGCTCAGAGGTGCAGGGTTCCATCAGCTTCTGGCTCTTACCAATGCCCTGATGACTTTTCAATGTTCTCATTAAATAACAAACACTAACAAAGACAGTTCTGTCTGTTCTTGCCTTTACATTTTTGTCGTAGAGACTCAAGTGTAGCTTATTGGCTGAATGAGGAATGATGTCCTTCTGCTCCTGGTTTTCTAACTTCCCCCTCAGGTTTCCCCATCCATTCCCACTCTTAATAACATTCAAATTCTCCTGTCTTTTCTGAATGAGAAAATATGTGCCAAGTATATTGATGAATGTGAACAGGTCCTGGAAGAAAGAGGTTGGAGACACATCTGGTCTAGAGCTCGGCCAATCCCCAGTTAGGTCCCCATCTCCTTGATCTGATAATCTCTTCTACTTTTAATACTCAAAGGACAGGCTAACAACAGCTCCTAAAGAATGGACTGGGTAGCTTCTTATAACTGGCTGGGTTCTGTGGAACTCTCAAGAGAAACATTCCTCTCCAGAGCTGTGCCAACCGTATGTGACTCACACACTAGAACCAGGCTGAATGGAACAACAGAGGTGTGGGGATTGATGGATCATCCTTGGATCATACTATGATGGTGGTCAGCTTCCATATTTTTTTCACTTAAAGCACAGCTCTGTGTATGTCCTACATTTCAGACAGTGCTGAGTAATGAGGTTACAGAGTTGAATATTTATACTACCACTATTAATAAATCATCCTTTTCCTCAATAATAATTCACTGCCTAGTTTAAGAGACAAACAAATGAACAAATGATTGCAATGCATTATACCTGGTGAGGTGCCAGGAGTATGATAGAAATGTAGAACAAATAGGAGCTGGCAGAGACGGGTGAGGAATTGCTCTCAAGATGAGGTCATGAGCATTGGGAGGACAGCAGAGTTAGTCAATATAAAATAGAAATAAATAGAATACATACCATATAATGGAATATAAAGAGTATATAATAGAAATAAATAGAAAAATAGAAATAGAAATAGAAAATAAAGGTGACAGAGAACTTGACACCTGAAGGCGAGGGTGTTAATTAGCAAGAATGTCAAGAAACAGCACAGTCATACACTAAGGATCTGTTGTACAGTATAAATTGGTACACTCTTCCTGGAGGGCAAGTCATATTTCAACAGTCTTGGCCTGTGACCCAACCAATTCTACCATTATGAATATATCCTAGGAAAATAATCAGAGAGGTATAATAATATGCACAAAGATGTTTATCTCATTATTATTTTTAATAGCTATTTATAATAGATAAAGTGCATAAAGTGAAGAGAGATGTTGGGATATTTCTTTCTCTGTTTCCTTCTGCTCCAGGCTAAGACTCTGGTGTGTCTTCATCCCTTTGTGGTTCCAGCTCTTATTTAAAACATCTCTTCGGGGCGCCTGGGTGGCTCAGTTGGTTAAGCGACTGCCTTCGGCTCAGGTCATGATCCTGGAGTCCCTGGATCGAGTCCCGCATCGGGCTCCCTGCTCCGCAGGGAGTCTGCTTCTCCCTCTGACCCTCCCCCCTCTCCTGCTCTCTCTCTCTCATTCTCTCTCTCAAATAAATAAATAAAATCTTTAAAAAATAAATAAATAAATAAAACATCTCTTCTTCTGTAGTAGTTCCAACTCACTGGGTTTGTGTAACACTGTGTCCTTTGGGCCGAAGAATAGTAGGCATTTCCCATCGATGCCTTCTCTGGGTACCTCAATATCCCTTGGTAGCTCCTCTCCCCTTGCAACACCTCCAAAAATAGTCCTTTTATTAAATTTTCTTCAAAATACCTCCTCAGGGTATCTTCTGTTTCCTGCTGGAATACTGACTAATAGATACATCACCTAGGCTTTTAAAGAACCATTTTGAAAGGTAGACTTTTAATAATTCTAAGATTATTGTCCTAAACGGATGGACCCAAAAGGTAGTCCCTCTTATTCCCAATTGAATATAACACAAGTAAGTGAGCCTACCAGGGGTCAGGAGCTTTTCTAAGTGATAGGGAAGAACAATGAACAAGAACAACGAAGAAAAGATCCGTGGTCCGAACAAGTTGACAGTCTCGTCACAAGGACAGTGCTTTGCTTATACAAATTATTTATCCCTTCTTTACCATTGCATCTACATTGTACCCTGGCCAGATATCATGTAACTAAGGTTGCATCTCAAGACAACATCTATTAACAAGCACATGGTCTCTAGACACAGCTATTGTGCTATAGACTGTGTTATTCATTACCACCTCATAGAAAATCAAGTAAAAATAATATTTGATGATTTGTAGTTTCATAGACCTGTCCTTGGACTAAGGTGCTAATATTCAGTGTGGGATCTTCTATGTTGATACTCAGACAGGATCTATGTATGAATCAGTTGGGAAGTTTGGGGATGAAAGAGTTAAAAATTTTCAGTGGGGGAAACACCAGGATGTGTTTTGAAATGTTTTATCCTTCACTTGTTTATTACACACATAGTATTTGTGAGTGAGTTAATTGCATTTTGTCTTTTTTCTCCTCACCTCTCACTGCAGTGAAGAGAAAGGTGACCATTCTTTTTTTTTTTTTTTTTTAGATTTCTTTATTTGAGAGAGAGAGAGAGAGAGCAGGGGGAGGGGCAGAGGGAAAGGGGAGAGAGAATCTTAAGCTGTGTCCACACCAGCATGGATCCCGACACAGAGCTCAATTTCACAACCCTAAAATCACGACCTAAGCTCAAATCAAGAGAGGGATGATCAACCAGCCGAGCCACCTAGGCGTCCCAAGGTGACTATTCTTTCATTTGCAGCTGATAGAATTTTATTATATTGAGTTAAAAAAGACCTGAAGAAACAACTGTTTCTTGATTTTTGCCAGAAAGAAGGCTACAGTTTATTTCTTAACTAAAGTTGTCATTTTTGGTAAATGTCCTCCACGAGTAAAAATGCTTTATTGTGATATATTGAAATATGATAGCATTAAACTGGAACCTTGGGGCCAAAACATATGGAACCTTGGGGCCAAAGCAAATGGAACTCTGCATGTTTAGGATGAGAGATATATGAAAGTATTGAGGGTTTGTGTTGATAGTAAACCTACATGATTTGTGTTGGGGTTTGTGTTGATAGTAAACCTACATGATTACTAAGAAAATTGGTGTGATCTTGGGTGACATTAACTCAAGAAGAGCATTGAAGATGACTGCTACAGGGTAACTTTTAAAAAAGAAGCACAAATACATTGTACTGCATTTGAGGAGAGGCATGGGAATGGATGAGGAGGCCTGAGAGTATGAAACATGGGGAACATGTGTTTTGGCTGCTCCTACCCTCAGTTTGGTCCTCTGCAGAGTTTCTCCTTGCCTGCAGTGGGGGGGTGTTTGGACCTTGTCCAGCACCCTATGGCAAGTTTTAACTAGGCGTGTTTGGTCTGCTTGTTAAAAGAAGCTAGACCCTATTTCCCCTAGAGCTGAAGTTTTGCAGCACTCTATGATCAGTAGACTTGGTGTGTGCCAGGGGTTTGTGCTGGTCTTCTGGGGGAGGGGCCGGCTGCGCAGATTTTAGGTGGCCCTGCCCTAGTGGAGATAAACCCGCAGGGTGCAGGGGGGTCGTGGCTTAGTGTAAGTGGCTCCAGCCTCCACTGGGGGGGTGCCGTGTTGCTCACTGAAGTGGGTCAGTGGGGAACATGTGAAGGACAAGCAGAAAAGACAAGAGAGGGCAAATAAGAGAGAGGTTTTTGAGTTTCGTAAAGGTGGTCATGTTGACGAGTCTGCAGATGTGTAGTGTGGAAAGCAAGCACCATGACTACTGGGTGAGGGCTAAAGATAGGCAGAGAGGGGAAAAAAAGATGCTTTATTGCAAATAACTTTATTTCCCTTGGCATACATTTTGAAAATAGTTCGTTTTGTAGACTACATCAAAAAATAGCATTGCCAAAAAGTGGACAATCGGTTCTTTATTGAAAGTTTGTTTGGTGAAGTTCAGCTGTCTGATTTCCTCTGCTTTAGAATCAATGATTTTGAGGTTCAAACTATTGCAACCATGCTTGTGGAATAAAATGTTGAGGATCCCAAAGCTCACCATTTTATGTGTTGAAAAGAATTAAAAATAACCTTTGTAAGCTACTGTTCACCTGCCTTTGATGAACTTGTCCCAACAGGATCTTCTTTCATACCATCATTTTAGATGATTACACAAAATCCTATTGCATAGATGTGCCTCATTTTTCTTAACCAGTGTCCTATCTGAAAATCTCAGTTGTTTTAGTATTTCATATTAGTAATGGTGCTCCAGTGAATATCCTTGTTGCTCAGTCTTTGCTCTTATCTATGACTTGCTCCTAAGCAGTCCACTAGCAGGGTCAAAGAATAAGCAAAACCGTAAAGGTTTTGAAGATATTGCCAAATTGCCTTCAGGAAAGGCAGACTATGCGTACTTTTCTTTCCTGTATACCTTTTAACTTGAATATCAAAATCTGTTTTTAAATTTCCAATTTGTTATGTGAAAAAAAATACCTTAGTTTGTATTAATTCGATTAATGATGAGAAAGAAAACTGTTTTCACATACTTATTGTCATTTTTCTTTCTAACCTTCCTCCTGCCATCCCTCTTAAGTTTTTTTCTCCTTCTTCCATCCATCCCTTCCTTCCTGGTCCCTGTTGGCAAGATTACATCATGATGCTTCCATAATAGCCCAGATCACTTACCTCCAGATTTATATTACATGAGAAAAATAAAACCTCCATTTCCTTAAGCCATAATAAGTTGGGTTTTCTATTAGGTGCAGCTGATAATATTCTCTGTCCATATTTAATTGTGAAGACCATAATTTGGTTATTGATCTAGAAGAGGTCTTTAGACTTAAAGGGTATGAATGCCTATTTAATAAGTTTTGTTAATCAATGATACTGTAATAGAGCTATCATGGGACAGATGATGACTATGCTTGCGGTGAACATAGCATGATGTATAAACGTGTCAAATCATTAAGGTGTGTACACCTGAAACTAATGTACCATTGTGTGTCAACTATACTCACATTAAAAAAAAGTATTGTCAAATACTTTTATCTTTTTTGGGTGGTCTGTTTCAATTAGCAATAATCGCGCCGCGGATAAACCTCATTGGCTACGATGCCGCCACTGCACAAAGCTGGGTGGTCTGTTCCAATATTAAAAAATTCAGTTATCAGTTTTACCAGTCTTTCTTTATGGTTTCTGCCTTGGTGTCATATTTGGGAAGACCTTTAGCACATAATCATTTACTTATATTTTCATTTGAAGCTTGGCTTCATTTTCTGCATTAAAAAACTAGGATGGCATATCCATATTTTCCCCTCCCACACTCACGGCAGACACTGCTAACTGAATGTACCACTCAGTTTATTAGCCATTAGACCTATCTGGGCCTCTTTTACCAAACAATAAAGTTTCATGTAGCATAAAACTCATTTGCTATTCTTGATTTATAGTAGTTTATATTGTTAAAAAATCCATTCCTGGGGCGCCTGGGTGGCTCAGATGGTTAAGCGTCTGCCTTCGGCTCAGGTCATGATCCCAGGGTCCTGGGATCAAGCCCTGCATCGGGCTCCTGGCTCAGCGGGGAGCCTGCTTCTCCCTCTCCCTCTGCCTCTCTCCCTGCTCATGCTCTCTCTCTCTGTGTATCTCTGTGTCTCAAATGAATAAATAAAATCTTTAAAAAAAAAAAATCCATTCCTGTAAGCCACCTTAAATAATTTCTTGGACAGGTTGGAGCATCAGTAAATTGAGAGATAGACTGATCTACTAGTATATTAACAACATTGGTCAGGCATCACTAAGAGCAGATGACTGCTATTAATAGTTCATAGACCAGAAAAGAAATTGAGAAGAATTTTTTTTTTTTAATTGAGTAGCTTCCAGTTTAACAAGAAAGTCGGTACAATTCAAATGATGATATCTCTCAAATGACAAAATCACTCTTCCATCTAAGGGAATCAAAAGCAATTATTTAGACAGGCGCATTTTCTTTTGGCCTCTTGCTTCTACTGTATATGCTAGTGTTTGGGTATTCTAAGTCTTTGTGGAGGAGTCTGAACACCTGGGTATTCAGAACCATGCCAACCTTATGGGAGGATATAAAGGGGAGTTGAGCCTCTCTGCATAATAGTTCAGAAATAGGAAGCAATGATTCATGAATTAGAAACAGTAAGTACAAACCTTTAGGGAGCAATAAGTTCTTCAGCAGGATTCAAGAAACTAAAACTAAAGGAAACAGTGTCCATGGACCCTAGAAGTAAATTATCAGGATTATGGCATTTGTGAGTCATGGAGATTTTTCTTTGACCTTCAGTTTGGCTCATTCTTTTCCTTCTTCCTCTTGTAACCTACCAACCTCCTATTTAACATACAATATGCTCATGCTTATTAGATTTTCCTTCTTGCTTTTCTTAGAATGGCAAACAAAGGGGCAATGTAGTTGTGGATAGACATAAAATGTAAAGGAAATACTTTTTTAAAATATGCATTCTATAGTTATTTTCAAGGTTTAATTTATATTATTGGGTCCTGAAAGGAAATGCCTAGAAAACCTCTAAAAACTTCTCTCTGGCTAGGATTTGCCACTGTGCTGCTAACCGAAGATGAGTGGCTGGCTGGTCTGATGTTATCGATGGTGATACCACAGCATAAAGTAGGAAGAAATAAATGGGACTGGGCTTCATTGGTTTAACCTCTGGAAGAATCATGGAGCTAGAAGAGAGGTTGTGGGAGGGGATCAATAGTTGACAAATGAAAAGAGTCTCGGTCAGTTGGAAAGGACATTTATTTTCCCATGACGTAGCAGAATAAATCACTAGTAGAATCCCACATCTCAGGATTGTCTTTTGCAAAATAATGCTCTCTGTTTTTCTTTACCTAAAATCTTTGAGTACTACAGTACAAAGTTTTTTCCTATGTTGAATAATCAGGGAAAATAGAAATACACCACCTAAATTGATGCTGGAAGGGAAGCAAATCTATCATCACCATCATTGTCCTGATCAAGTACTTATGTAACATATAAAGTATGTGGAACAATGCTAGGGATCATGGAATCTGCTTAATACAATGTGATTCCTGTTCCCATCAAGTTGTTTTCCCCCAGTAAGGTAGCTGATAGCCCAGGAGTAACATGTGGTCTCTATGTTCTTTTCTATGGAGAGATTTATCTGAAATCATTATGTTTCTCTCACGTATTCTTTATGTAAGTCAAATTTATCTTTCACATTAAGAGGACTCTTGGTTGCATATAGTATAAATCTATTTGAGCTATTTCTTGGTTTATTCTGCACTTGCCATTCCCACTGTCTATCAACCCAAAGTCATTTTGGCTAGTGGTTAGTGGCTGCCATTGTGTTTCTCTATGCTCTGGGATGCTGAGCCCTGGGGACTCATTCTCTTGGACTATCTTGTTGATCGACTTCTGGTTGGGTTCGGCAATAGGAGGCGCTGTCAGATATGAAGGAGGGCAAGAAGAGAGCGAGATCTGGATGTTCATTTCTTCCCTCTGTTCTTCTTTGAGTTGGTGGCTGCATTCTTTTCACCACCACACCCACCAGGCTACACGCAGCCCTTTCTTTACTACTCTAGCTCCGGCTGGCAATCAGCGTACTATTTCTTTCCTTATTTCTTTAGCCTAATAATGGTGATGGCTTCTAGCTGTTGTGCATCTATCACGATGTTTGTCAGCTTTTAATGTGTTAATAAACAACGGCAAAATTTCAGCAGCTTAAAATGATAGACTTTGTTTTTTATGCTCATGTAACATGAGGGCTCTGGGTCAGCTGTGGCTCAGATCCTGGGTGTCTTTTCATTCTAGATCCCTGGCTGAAAGGATACGATGTGTTCATGATAAAGGGCAGAAACTCAAGGAAGAGCCCAACCCAAACCCCACAATTACATGTAAAACTTCTGTTTGGCAAAAGTCAAGTCTACTCACATCTGAGTGCCCAAAGCATGTAACTTGACTAAGCTTAAAGTCAAACAAATGGGGACATACGCTTTTCCCACAGGATTCTTAGACTGAGTGATTCTGCTTTCTCCTGGGACTCTGACTAATACAGTTATCTCTAGGGGGGAAAAAAGGACATTTATTACAATGATATATAGAGTAGACTTACTGAACCCAAAGGCAGAGATTGCAGCCTGCCCTGGAAATAAACCAGAACGAGAGACTTAAGTACTCTCAGGACTTGCCTTTTCTCTTCTCTGTTCCTTTCTGTTTGCTTCTCTCTTGCTCTTTCATAGGATAACTTCATTTGCTTCTCTACCTGTATGTTAGAAAACATCATGGCCAACAGTCTTTAAGGGTAATATTCCACAATGAACTGTCTCTTGGTCCCAACTCTAAATTCCTAGAGAAGTCTTCTGACTGGCCTAGTGGGCAAAAGATGCTCATTCCCAGTGCTACTGAAACAATCCAATGGGCAAGGTCATATTGTACAAAATAGCTGCTGGGATCCAGCAATGTCACTAGGTCGATTATACCAAAATAAAATTGTTAGGAAAAGAAGGGCTGGCAAGATCATCCACTAGGTGCCCACTACATCTGGACATCATTTTAGTTAAAAGTTTTCCTTTTGTGATGATTATTTTGTTAAATAGCTTTTATTCATTAAGTAAAATTAGTTTACTTCTGTTTAGGGCAATATCGAGTCTCTACTTAAAAGAAATCTGGGCTTTATATTATGAATATTGTGAAGACAATTATCTCTTGTTTTTAAAATCTTTGATTTTCTTTATACAAGACACTATGTCTACATTTAAATTTTTTTCTCAAAAACAGAAAGAAAGGATACACCTTAAGTAGACACCTCTCTGCAGACACCTGAGAAGTCCAACTACCAGTCTACCTGCATATACAGTTTTGAGCCTCGTAATAAGGATGTTTTCACTGATACCAGGTAAGTTTGGAGATGGATTTTGAATAAAAACAATGAAGTCTAATCATTTGCACTGACTTTGGCATATCCACAAGGTATAAAAGTATTGGTAGCAAAAAAAAAAAAAAATCATAAAAAAAGTGTTGTGCTTTAAAGTTCTTGTCATCCCTTACTGTTCACAATCTATGTGATACTTACTTTAACCTCAACACCACTATGAGCCAGGCATATAACTTCATTTTGTAGATTAAAAAAAAAACCCAAGTTGGGCGCCTGGGCGGCTCAGTTGGTTAAGCAACTGCCTTCGGCTCAGGTCATGATCTTGGGGTCCTGGAATCAAGCCCCACATCGGGCTCCCTGCTCAGCGGGAGGCCTGCTTCTCCCTCTCCCACTCCCCCTGCTTGTGTTCCTGCTCTCGCTGTCTCTGTCTCTGACAAATAAATAAATAAAATCTTTAAAAAAAAAAACAAAAAAACCCAAGCTCAGAGAGGTTGAGTAATTGGTTCAAGTTCACACAGCTACGTGTGAATTTGCTAGTGGCAAATTCAAGTCATAAATCCAGGTTACGCTAACTCTAAACTCTGTGCTTATTTCTAAAGTATCTAGGATTGTACTGGACCCATAGCAGGCATTGATAGACATTAGCTCTCTTTCTCTGTAAAGACTCTCCCTTCTATAATACTATGATTTGCATGGTTCTTTCAGAAAATGAGTGGGGTAGAACTGTCATAATGACAGGCTCCACTTGCCACGTTAGATGCCACAGGGGCTCTGAGAGTGAGTTGGCTTCCTGGATTCTACTGTGAGTGGGATCCTCTTAATTAAGCTTTGTAATATATTCTTTGACACAGCAAGTTCTGCAGAACTGTTTTAAGTTTCAGGGACTAGAATGCTTCTACACTCTATTTATCATAGGGTAGAAGACAAAAAGAGAGAAGGCAGAGGGCTTCCCATTACATGCTTAGTCCCAGGGTATCCCATTTTTGAGTTCACATTAAGCCATACACTAATTCCTACATGGTTTGTTCAGGAAATGTTCTTAGTGTCTTTTTATTCCAGCCAAGAGTTATGTTTATAGATAAGATATAATGCTTTATTTATTAATTACCATGCTGGACATAATTACAACTACATAAAAGCTATTCACATATATTCACACATAACCATATATGTGGATAAAGAGGAGAAGGAAAATAGAAGAATAGATTTATCAGTGATGGAATTGTGGATAGCATTTTTAATTTTAAAAATTTGGGTATTTGAAAGTGATTTCTGAAATTAAAAAGGAAACAATAGCAAAGAAATGCATCATAATGCTTCAGCTAACCAGAATACACACCAAAGGGAGCATCATGGAAAACTGAAGAAAACATTTGTAATCATTTGAAACACTCCAAAACATATTAATATATCTCTGCCAGGATACACAAAAAGTTTATACTATGATTTTCCTCTTGAGATGGGAAAGGCTGGCTATAGAAAAGGGGTAAGAGAGAGGTCTTACACTGTCTACTGTGTCGATAAACTGGGAATTATAAATCCATGTAAGTGGATTACTAACAAAAAATAAAATAGAGAACAGACTTCTTCCCTGTCTCAGTGGGTGAAGTAGAATTAGCATGACCCTTAAATTGTTTCATTCTCTTTTAAGAATTTTCCAGCACTATTTTATGTGGGTCATTCTTAACACCAATTTTTCAAGTAAATAACTTCCTATGTTATCTTTGAATGCAACTTATCATGTATATACCACTTAAAAGGCAATGGCTTTATCTGGGAATTGTGGGACATTCAAATTAAGTACAAAATGTAATCTCTGGCTTTCCCAGAAAGATTTTCTTTCTAGGACACATGAAGAAGTACAAATAATAAGACAAGCTAAAACTGTGTGTACAGAATTATTACTGCAATGCCTAGCATAGACTGAAAGACACAATTTAAACAGACGGAGATCAGAATGGGCTCGAGTCCACAGAGAAGATTTTATGCAGTGTTTGTATTCGTTAGGTCAAGCTGAGGTGCAGTAACAAATCCAGCCTAATAATTCAGTGACTTCAAGGGGGATATATTGGTTTCTTTCTCTTTTTTTTCTCCTTCAATAATTTATTTATTTATTTATTTGAGAGAGAGAACGTGAGAGAGGTAGAGTGAGCACGCACACAAGAGGGGGGAGGGTCAGAGAGAGAGGGAGAAGCAGGCTCCCCGCTGAGCAGGGAACCTGACGCGACGCGGGACTGGATCCCAGGCCCCTGAGATCATGACTCAAGCCGAAGATAGACACTTAACCGACTGAGCCACCCAGGCGCCCCTATATTGGTTTAAGTCTTACGTTGCAGTCCAGGGTGGGCTTTTTGTTAGCTGGGTGGCTCTATTCCATGGTAGGAAGGGCACTCAGACTGGCATTTGCTTTGCCTCCTTCACTCTTCAGTATCTCAGGACCCTCAGGTCATCTCTCTGAGGCAGCCAAAGGGCAGAGGGCACTGTTATTTGAGTCTATTCCTGGAATGAGCACATCCCTTCCCTTCCTCCCATATTCCATTAACTGTAGCTCACTGCATGAGAGGCAGGGGCACACAATCTAGCTGGCCAGACACATACTTGACCTTCTAGTGCAATGGGACAAGAAGGAAGGTCCATTCTGGTGGGCCGCTGACAGTCTCTGTCACAAATGTGGGGAACATGGATGATTGGGAAAAATAAAAAAGAATGAATGGCTTTAGCCAGGCAGGAAGGACAATAACAACCATGCTGTTAAACCTCATTGGGCCTCCATTTCTTTATCTAAGAAACAAAACGTATTCCAGATGATTTCTAAAATTGTTCCCAGCTTTTATGTTTCTGTAGTTCTGGGAGCTAGCATTCAATGGGCATTGCGTTCAGCTGGAGCAATGTGTTCATGTTAGAAACGGTGCACGATAACTCATGTGTTATGTGGGAAGAGTGGGTCTTGACTAATCCTTATATTGCGCTCGAAATTTTTTTAAAAATCAAGTGACAGATATTGATCAAGTAACCACTCTATACCAGCTAGGTGCTGTGGAGGACACAAAAGAGTTAACTCAGTCTTTTTGAGAATAGATTACATACTATTTATGAAGGAACTGAGCTGGATGAAGAAAGGGGAAGACTAAAAATGAAGCAGAAGGTGGGGCGCCTGGGTGGCTCAGTCATTGGGTGTCTGCCTTCGGCTCGGGTCATGGTCCCAGGGTCCTGGGATCAAGCCCCGCATCGGGCTCCCTGCTCTGTGGGAGGCCTGCTTCTCCCTCTTTCACTCCCCCTGCTTGTGTTTCCTCTCTTGCTGCGTCTTTCTGTCAAATAAATAAATAAAATCTTTAAAAAAAAAAATGAAGCAGAAGAGGTTACATGCCTAGAATTCCGGAGCTCACCATATGGGGTAGGAGATGAAGGTAAATATAAAATGACCCTTTATCTTCTATAAGATTTTTGTGAAGAAACACATCTCTAATGAGACCTTGTTTCCCTATGATTTGTCTCTTACAATTGCACATATTACATTTCCATTCATTGAAAGTTCTGATTAATTAAACTGGGGTTAACTGTTTTTACTGCAACTAAAAATGCATGACTCCATTCTCTATTTTATAGACCAATTAATTTAAGATTCTTTATAAGGTAAAATTGGACCTTCAGGCAATTAAAGTATTTCACACAATTTACCTAGTTCTATGAAAATATATTTTCAGGTGTTACAATCACTGGAAAATTCTGCCAAATGTGGCGTTTTACTGCTGTTAATTCTTAGCCAGTCATACCTCTAATATATCCCAGGACTCTTATCTTTGGATATAATCGCTCTATCCTGACTTTATTTTTCTATAGTGGTTAGTTTTTAAAAATTTTATGTTCGTAGGGAAATTAAAACCCTGACGGTTTTGGAGGGAGAACATTTCATTTGCCTCCTGCATCGTGTCTTGTTATACATTCACTGCAGTTATTTTCGTTTTGTCTTGAATATCAGTTTCAATTACTTTTTTTATGTATCAAAACCTGAGATTAGGAGTCAGGAGACCCTCATTTCAGTTGGGTCTGCCACTTACTACTGGGCATATTCTTTACTATGATGTGCCTCGGCCTCCTTCTCTGTCAAATGAAGGAGCTGAACTACAAGATAGGCAGGTTGCACTCTCTTTGAAATATTACTCTTCTATATCTTAATATTAGGTTGATCACTTTTTATTTGATTATCAATCTATTACTTTAATTTTTGTTGTTAAAAGGGTCTGTTCCTTTATTTATTCATTTATTTATTTTTTGGGAAGTATTTTCAGAAGCTTACTTGAACCAGCATAACCTAGGATGCTTATTAAGATGCAGATTCCTGGGCGCCTGGGTGGCTCAGTCGGTTAAGCATCTGCCTTCAGCTCAGGTCATGATCCCAGGGTTCTGGGATTGAGCCCCACATCAGGCTCCCTGCTCAGCAGGGAGTTTGCTTCTCCTCTCCCTCTCCCCTTCCTCCCTGCTCGTTCTCTCTCTCCCTCTCAAATAAACATAAAAAAAAATCTTAAAAAAAAAAAAAGATGTAGATTTCTATAGTCAATGATATTGTAATAGCATTGCATGGTGACAGATGGTAGCTACACTCATGGTGAGCATAACATAATGTATAGAGAAGTTGAATCACTATGTTGTACATCTGAAACTAATGTAACATTGTGTGTCAACTATACTTAAAAAAAAATTTAAAGGTTAAAAAAAAGATGTAGATTTTCTATAAAAAGTATATGATCCCTGTAGCACATTCACTAAATCAGACTTTCTAGGGAAATACTTCTCTTAGTTGTTAAATGTATATACAGGTCACATGCAGATCTTGTTAAAAAGGAAAACTCCTAATTCAGTGTGTCGGGGGCTAGGACCTGAGATTCTGCATTTCTAACAAGCTTAGAGGTCACACTGCGGATCTGCCCACCGCACTCTGAATAGCAGGGCTCGCTCTGGGAACTGTTACTGCAGCTCCAACCCAGCAGAACCATGTCTTGAATGAAGACAGAATTAGCCAGATTGTGAAATGTTTAAAACGTAGCAATCATGCCTAAAATGTAGCACGTAGCATCTGAGTCATATAAAGTAAAGAAGAAAGGTGTTGCAGAATGAAGATTAAAGACTATCATGCAATATGTATCAGGTGCTCTTATGGGTGGTCATATCAGAGAACTACATCCTTTGTTGCTGTTATTCTAATCATGAGAATGTATCGCAATCCAAGTACCGAGCAGTAAGAAGAAAATTGTTCCCTTTTTACTGATTGCTGCTTTGCTGCATGCTGTCCACAGGTTCTTTCTCTCATTTCCCTTCCACAGATCTTATAGAGTCTGTGGCTGGTGTGATCACATTGTTCTTAGTCATGGAAATATGGTCTCTCTCCTGATTCAGTGTGGTGAGTAAAAAGATTGTTTCTGCTGAGGGTGAAAAGGTCTTCAAACTAGTTTGCTTTCTAGTAAGCAGCAAGCCTGGAGAGCCCCCGGAAAGACGCCCAACATCTCCCTGAAGATTAAATTTCTGCTGGTTTTTTTTTTTTTAACTTAAAAATTTTTTTATTGAAGTATAATTGACATGTAACATTATGGTAGTTTCAGGTGTACAATGATTAAATTTTCGTTTTTAAAAGCATCTATTCTTTAACTTTTGAAGAATTTGTAATTGAGTGTAAAGTTAGCTTACATGAATGTCCTTTCCCTCAGTTGCAATATTCAAAGGCAAAAATGGTTTTGTAGAAATGTATGCATTTGCATGTTTAAATGGGATCTGATTTATATGGTGCCAAGTACCATTACTGACAATTATGTAGTCTTTGAAATGAAATTATGACTTAAAAATGTATGTGGCATATGTTCTACTCCAATTAAAAAATATGCCTAGGGAAACTTTCTTTCTTTTTCTTTTTTAATTCCACAAACCCTGCTAAAATCTAAGAATTGTGTAAACGGTGATCTCCATTTTTACCCTTTGCATGGACATGTTTATATCACTCAACATTTGAACATCAGAGAGTTCTTAATCATATTTCATGTTGTAATAATAATATTAATTAATATCAATCATAATAGAAGCTCACACTCGTAGAGTTTTCACCAGGTGCCAGGCTATATGCCAAGTACTTTATATGAATTATCCTTTTACTCTACATTAACATCTTCATAGCCAAGGTGCTTTGTTTGATATATACATAAGGAAAATCTTAATGCTCACTTGGTGTTTTACACACATACACAAAAAACCCTTGTGAGAATGAAACCAAGAAGAGTCTTAGAAAAAAACACCCTGAAGTCATGTGACAGACTTAGCAAATTCCTTTTATTTACATAGAAATGTGTACACATACTTTCTCTGTACACAGAGAATTCCAAGTATATATACATATATGGTTCCCACATATTTTACAATAAATAGTATTTTAATCCTGTTTCTAGATGAAAATAAAAAGATGCCTTAAAATATTTCACACCAACCACAAAATCACAAAAGCACCTATGAACTCAGAGCAAAAACTGCAAGCTGTACTACCACACGCTAAGCCTAGTACATTTTTTACAAAAGACAAAATCAAACACTGTACAGAGATCACCAGTAAACAGAAAGGAATGGAGATGCAGAATAGAGAACAGAGCTGTTGGCTCTTCAAACAATGTAGTAAGAGCATTTTTGTTGGTTAGACTGGTCTTCTTTCAGTTTAATGTTTTACTTCAACTGATATTTTACAAATAAGGGGGCAAAAGTAAACACCTACTGTAAAAACAGTAACCACTCCTTGAGTCTTAAGAGTTCTAGAAACCTTATTAATGGCCAGCCAGACCCTCTTTCTGTGCTGATGCAAAGATCATCCAGTTCTACGTCACAGGATGCCTGTTCACGCCCCCCTCCAACCCCCTCCAGAGAAGATGATAAGGACTCCAACTGTGAAGCCACATTAATTTGGAAGTGATTTCAAAAGCCTGGTGAGTCAGGTATCTTGGTTGTTAGCACTTAATAATCCGTCATGTTTAAATATACTCTTTATTTCCACATAGAATTTGATCCCTCACTCAAATAATTAACTAAACACAAAGAGGACTTAAACTGGGAGGCTAGAAATAAGGAAACCATAATCCTGGAATTTTGTCAGTCCACTTCCAATTTTCTCCCCCCTGTCCTTGCCTAGGGAAGAATCACTTTCTCTCAATTTCAGAGATGTCCTATGTGTGTATATAAACTCACACTATCAAATGAATAGAATGAGGTTACAGGTTATAGGGTAGAATACAGATCTTACGGTATTTTTGGCAATCTCACGGCATTGAATTTGGCAAAAGAATCTAAAAACATCATGATCTTCATGATTGTGGGACTGACTTAAAATATATCCAGATTCGCTTTCCCAATGCGTCAATATTACTACTCGGATGAGAATCCTAAAGATGGTGACCAACACAGGGCTAAGTGTCTAAGTCACACCCCAGCCTCACTCAGATAACAATGTGTTTAGTTCGACTGTGGCACTGCAACTGTGCACATGAGTTTTGAAACAAATTTACCCCTTCATCTCTCATATCAATAACAGCACAGATGTGGGGGGAGAGACAGCGATAAAAAAAGAATTTGATGGCAGAAATGTGATTCATCTATCAAATGCAATCTTTTCAGTTACTTTACTGAATCTGCTATTTTTAAGGTAACCTTCCAAAACATATTTCAAAGGCAGGCTCATTTCAAGAGCAATGTTTATCACATGCATAATTTGGTTCTTTCTCATTACATGTTGCTAGCATTGATGCTGCTTTTAGAGAAACAACAGTATTTCTAGAACTTAGCCATCCTACATGAAAGAGATGGCTTCACACACAGTTTGACTTTTTGGATTAAGGTACGACCGAAACAAACACATTTCACATTTAAAGGTGTTTCTTTCTCTTTTTCTTTCTTTTTTTTTTTTTTTCTTTTTTTAAATTTGAAAACCTAATAGGGAACTAAGGTTCACTGCCAGAAACAAAAGGGATCCTTTATCATGAAGAGTTGGGCTTGGTTCTTGGTCATTCTAATTAAATATATATTCACCTCTCAATTATATCACTGTGGAAAGATTCAGCCAGAAGATAAGTATGGAGTCTCACTATGGTAATTGTAGTCAGGACAGACTTTTTGCACAAGTTTATAATCAACACTGTAAAAGGCAATGTAAATGCAAATGACCTTGAAGGGTTTGGAGCACAACCAAGACACATGGCTCTGAGTTTGCTCCTGGTAGCAGATCTTCGATGGGTCAAAGTTGCACAGGGCAGTCTTCTTCGCCCGATCTGTTTTTTCATATTCAATGCGACAATTGAAAGATTTGGATTCCTTGGTCTCCAAGGTAGACTGTGGGGAAACTTCAAATTCCACTACTTTGGAGGGGGGTACCAAACTCACTGAAACATTGCCTAGGCCTGTGGAATTATGTCGGAAATAAACACTGAAGGTTCCATTTCCATGGTCAACAATTTTCCCTGTGATGAGGAGGTTGAGTTTAACAGTTTTAATGTTGGAATGGAAGTCACCCCACCCGAACATCTTCTTAAATTTTCCCGTCTTTACTATCGGCCTCCGTTTAGTTCTTGCCAAAGGCTCCTGAACCTCCGTGACATTGGCCAGCCAATCCCAAAAGTTTTCCATGCTGTCCGCATACGCCAAGTGTCCAGGCTTTGGGACTGGAGACTGTTTAACAAACAGGCGCAGAGGATTGATGATCCTTGAGTGCACCACGTTTCCAACCAATGTCCCGGGAGCATCTTTGTCTTCCCAGTCCAGCCCCTCTGTGGCATGCACCACCTTCTTACTGTCACAAAATAGCTGTTTGAAAAGAAGAAAGAGAAATAAATTTGAGTTTAGGCTTTGGGCACACATTTTAAAGCCAAAGCACAGGAGAAGTGCTTGCAGTATTACTTCAATTCTTGATAAATAGCATTTCACACACACAGCTGGCCTCAACAGTGTAACAAGATGAGCATCTATTCAAGCAGTATAAAATCGTGAGTGCAAAATTCAAATTAGGAAGAAAGTATTGCATTGTAATGGGTTGATGTGGTTTTAGTCCCTGTTTCCTAATCTTTACAATACTATCATTCCAGATTAGAGGAAGTAATATATTTTGGTATCTCATTTGATAAAAACATTCAATTTGTGAAGTCTTCTCTTTCAGGTAGAAGACAACTCCAGAATGCTGAAGGTTTCTACCAAGAAGCTAGAAACCATCTGAATGTAAAATATTGGTAAGTCTCTTAAGTATACTTGGAAATAGTAAGAGTATTATTATATTCAAAGGCTTATGTCAAATAATTTCATGGCTTTTGATATAACTCCAGCTCAAACTCTGTAACAAAAAAAGGAGCGTGGATAGTAATAGAAAGTTCTATAAAAGTTTTAGTTGAAAAAACATAATTTCAAATTTTGTGGTCCTTACAGAAACAGAAACAAATCGGAAACATCTATTTTGAATTAATAACAGACTACAGATTATCCAATAAATTTTATTACAACGGAATTATATACACTGAAAGAATTGCTAAGAAAGAATACAAATGTTTTATGGATTCCACAGAATGTGGTTCGGATCACACCCACTGAACCATAGTACTTTATCTGCATCTGATGTTTCTTTTTATTCTTTCTGTAGTGTAAGAGTCCTCATAACTTCTAAAAATCATTTAGTTAAGCCAATATTGATTTTGAGGGACAGAATCATTATATATGAAACTGTTGCCTGGAGTGAGTATTTATGGATGAGTTATAAAGTCTGGAAAATAGAGGTTTCTAGTGGAAACACAGATAGCCTCTTATCTCTAATGGCACAAACCACTCTGGTAATGATTCTCCAGAAAACTGTCAGCATGATGAAAAGGATGAGAGAGAAGTGAAGCTGTGTTTATGAACTGTTTCCCCAACCCTTCCAAACTTGGCAAAGCACCTGGTACAACTCGTCTCAGATTATTACAAAAATTACTGCTTTCAGTCCAATTTTTGAGAAAAAAAAGAAGACACAGCTTGGATTATAAATATTGTACTCGAACATATGGTAGAGCTTAATGACATGAGGTTATCTTCCATAGATCCATGGACGTTTAGGCGTTTAAGTTCTAATACAGCTTTGTGAAAACCGTTTTCACTATACCTCGTCCCCAAGACCACATTAGAGTCAGGAACCAAGGACTTCGATGTATCTGAGGGTTTTTTCTTTTTGTGTACTCTGGGTGGGGAGGTGGGGGTGGGGTGGGGTACATAATATGTATTTGCCTCTGATTAATTTCCTGAAGGCTCTTCTTCTTAATGCCTAGTATTTTTTTAAAATTTTTTCCCCTTAAATTACTAAGATTTGGCAGAAGGGCAAATTGAAATGATGCACAGTCTTACTATTTTGAGAACATAAATCTGTATCCACCTTCTTAGGGGTTTAGGTATCCTGAGTTGATACTTCTTTCTTCTGCTGATGTCGAAAGGTGAGTATATTCACCAGGATAGGAAGAATCCTTACTCTGGATTTCTGGCTCAAAATATTCTGGGTATTTTTGACACTGTAGCTAGCTTCCTGATTTTGAATAGTCTTTTTTTGTTTTTTTTAAAAGATTTTATTTATTTATTTGAGAGAAAGAGAGAGACAGCATGGGGGGAGGGGCAGAGGGAGAAGGAGAAGCAGACTCCCCGCTGAGCAGGGGGCCTGAGGTGGGGCTTGATCCCTGGACCTTGGGATCATAACCCAAGCCGAAGGCAGACGCTTAACTGACGGAGCCACCCAGACGCCCCTGATTTTGAATACTCTTAATTACAGTGTGCAAATCTCATTCAAATCCTTTGCTACTAGCCCATGGGGTTCAGTGCTGGCTTCAATTATGACTTGAATTTCTTAAGAACTGACTGATGAAGTCTGGTCCAACTGACATGGCCAGTCTCTCCCCAGCAAGACGTCCAAGGACACACGGGCAGATAAGAAACCCCTTGCTGATCAAGGTCTAATTTCTCTTTTCTGTGGTTGTAATTCTTGTTGCCCAGAGTCTGCTATCTATTTTCCATCCATTTCCAGTATTTCATGAGATGTGCCTTGCTTGGTCCATGCTGACAGACATACCTTCCACTTGCTGAAAAGAGCTCATCCACAAGAACCTTACTTCATGATCTCTACTCCCCGACTTGGTACAACTTACAAACTTCTTTCCTCACTCCTGCCTTCCTTCCACTCCGGCATTTTCCCCTTCTAAATTGTTTTTTAAAAAAATCTCAGATCTTACCCTTATACACAGTGCTGCCGATCAATGCTTTATTAGCAGGACTAAGACCTATTTTCCATTCAAAAATATTTTTTTGCTCAGAAGTATGAGAACATTCTTTGTTCTCAGCAGCAACATGATCTTCCCCCCCGCCCCCCAAAAATGTTTGTTTTACATTATACATTTTCCTGAATTTTTTCTACCTGGATCATTTTTCCTCATTTAGTGCTTGGCCTGATTTTCTCCTTACTTTTCCGTTATTCAAAACCTATAAACAGTGAACCCATCATTCAATGACAAATAAGTTTGCAAGTTAACTGGCATTGGCCTTTTACTCACTGTAGATGCCATTATGAGACAGATGTTAGAAATCCTCTTATCTCTGGGACTTCTGCTGGGCTGGTTCTGAGATTACTCAATGATAATAACAAAAACAAGAAGAATAATACTAAATGATCATTTATTGAATGTTAAAAAAATATGAAGACTTTCTTTGTAGTAATTTATGTCATAACAATTTGACCCAAACCTACGTGACTACCCTAAGAAATTAAAGTGTAAAAAAAAAAAAACAAACAATTTTATCAAACATAACTTAGATGCAATTATTTGCTTTTAGAAAGGCTCTCAACTCTTCAGAAAAGATTTTCCATATGAGAATTTAAAATGTAATCTGATTTCTAAAAAATATATTCTAACACAATACTCTACTTGTTCAAACCCGTTCAAGGAGCTCTTGATTTTAAGGTAGGCTTATATAAAAAATAGTAAAATTTAACTAATAGCACAGACCTATAATTGGTCCCTGCTCTAAGGAAAATACTAACAGTATTTTATTTATTTTATTTTATTATTATTATTTTTAAAGATTTTATTTATTTATTTGACAGAAAGAGAGAGTACAAGTAGGCAGAGTGGTAGGCAAAAGGAGAGGGAGAAGCAGGTTCCCTGCTGAGCAGGGAGCCCCATGTGGGGCTCAATCCCAGGACCTTGGGATCATGACCTGAGCCCAAGGCAGATGCTTAACTGACTGAGCCACCCAGGTGCCCCAGTTTTTTAGATAATAGACATTTTTAGATAAAAAGTAGATGTACATATATTTTAATTTTTTGCTTTGCCCTAGATCATCACATTTCTAACTTACTTTGACAACAATATTAAACAAGTTGAGAAAAGCTGTGTATAACTTCATCTGTTTATTATTTTATTTTTTTAAAGATTTTATTTATTTATTTGAGAGAGCGAGAGAGAGAGTATTGGGGGGGGTGGAGGCAGAGGAACAAGCAGACTCCCCACTGAGCAGGGAGCCCAAAGCAGGGTTCAATCCCAAAACCCTGAGATCATGACCTGAACTGAAGTCAGACGTTTAACCAACTGAGCCACCCAGGCACCCCTCCCTGTTTATTACTTTAAAATACATGACAGTTGGGCGCCTGGGTGGCTCAGTTGGTTTAGCGACTGCCTTCGGCTCAGGTCATGATCTCAGGGTAGGAGCAGGGTAGAAAAGGCACAAGGATCTGGTACCTGATGACCTCACATCCCTCACTTGAGTGTTTGACGCGAGCCCATTTTCTCACCTCTATCTTCCTTGCTGATTGATTGTAAGGACCAAATAAAAGAATGGATGGAAATTACTGAGCCCAATCTCTGGCAAAAGGCATTCAATGACTGATGGCTCTTGCATGGTCCAGTGGATAGCACCATGTTTCCTATTCAAGAACTGTCTTCAAAGGGTTGTATGAACTCTCGGGCCTCCAGGAAACTGATTAATGGTTAATCAAGCAGCTTGTTCAGTGCCATATGATAAATTAGTGACCGAGTAGAAAACACCTTTCTCAACCTCAGAACATCAATCAATCGTTTCCTCATATGTCCAGTCTCACAGGCATCTGAGTCATAGCCAGATCACAGGCACAGGTGAGCTCTCTTTGCCAACAGAATGTGTTTGTTTTTTTTTTTTTAAGATTTTATTTATTTGCGAGAGAGACAATGAGAGACAGAGAGCATGAGAGAGGGAGGGTCAGAGGGAGAAGCAGACTCCCCGCTGAGCAGGGAGCCCGATGCGGGACTCGATCCCGGGACTCCAGGATCATGACCCGAGCCGAAGGCAGTCGCTTAACCAACTGAGCCCCCGGGTGCCCTGCCAACAGAATGTGTTTGTGGATCTTTGATTCCAACCTACTGAATGAGTCAGCAAAAGGACACGCTGGGAGAGACTGGAGGTGGTTCTGAACCTATTGGCAAACCACTCCGTCCAAGTCAGCGTTGTGAGATGTTATTGACAAAACACATGGCTGTATCTCTTTGGTTATTTTTGTATTCGCTGGGGCTTTCGATGGCTATCACCGCTGCCATTGGTCCCATCGTATTACAGTAATAATGCAAAAACATTTAACTGCAAGCACAAAATGGAGTTTCAAAAAGGGAGAAAAAGGAGGAATTGCTGTGCTTTATCTGTTTGAACATTCCTTGATTTCCACCCATTTATCAAAGTTTAAGTAATTTATGTCTTGGCAGGGTGTATCAGTTTCACAAAGCACACACATTAGCGAGATACAATGATATCATATTAGCTTTTTCTGCATCTTTGAGGGCGCTCAAAAAGATTAACAAAAACTCAAACCTTCATCAATTAAATGAAGCAGGTGGAAGGAAGGGAGTAGAGGAAGGAGACTGTATTTCATTTCAGCTCTTTGTTTTTAGGGGGGGAAAAAGCCGACAGGTTCAAATCATTCATCATAATAAGCTGGAGTTGAATTTCGCTGATAATTAAATGCATTTTTTCCCAAGAGGCAGAGAAGCTGCAATGAATTTTATAGTAGCAGATGTGAGAACTGTCACGAATTATGGAAATAATTTATAAACTAAAAAGCATCTTCCTCTGCAAATACTATATCAGAAGATCCTTTTAAAAATTATATTTGTCATATATACTTTTCAGTAAACATTTTATTTTAGAGTAGTTTTAGTTTATAGAAAAATTGTGTAATACAAGGGGTTACCATATACCCTGCACCCCATTTCCTCTACTGCCAACGTTCTAGCACACTTGTCACAACTAATGAACTAATACTGACACATGACTATGAATGAAGTCCATACTTTACACGGATTTCCTTTGTTTTTCCTTCCTGTCCTTTATCTACTCGAGGATCCCATGTAGAATCCCACATTATGGCCATCATGAATTCTTAGGCTTGTCTTGACTGTGACAGTTTCTCAGTTTTTCCTTTTTTTTTTTTTTTTAAGATTTATTTATTTATTTGAGAGATAGCAGGGGGGAAGGGAGGGAGAAAGAACCTCAAGCAGACTCCAGACCAAGCATGTAGCCTGACGCGAGGCTCCATCCCTTGACCCTGAGATCAGGACCTGAGTTGAAACCAAGAGTCCGATGCTTAACCGACTGAGCCACCCAGGAGCCCGGGTCTTTCCTTGTTTTTAATGAAACTGTATGCTTTGAAGAGTACGGGTTAACGGCATTTTGTAGAAGGTTCCTCAATTTGACTTTGTCTGATTTTTGTCTCATGATTGCAGGTCTGGGGAGGAAGGGCCATTTTCATCACTTCAGCTCAAGGGCACATGTTGGCAGCGCACTTCATTACTGTTGATGTTACTCTTTGTATTCTGGCGTAGGGAGAGAAGATCCGTCCTTTAAAGTTTTCCTTTCAGGATTTTCACAAGGCTTGTTCATTTTTGTTATCATAAGCTTAGTTTAATTCACATTTAGTTCAATGGCACTTGGTTTAGGTTTATTATTATTATTTTTTTAAGTCAGGAATTCTCAAGACTTTCAATTTATGACTATTGCATCACTGAATTATAAAATAAACTCAGAGTTGTTTAGGAAATCATATGCTCCTTATAAAGTATTTCAGCAATATTGCATGCTATACATTTGTCTGTCCTCATTATTACTTATTTTGTATTTATTTAATACTAATTTCTTAAACACTGGGTCCATTTCAGTAACTGCTAGCTCAGTCAGAAGAGCTTATTCTATCAATATCTTATAGAGAATGAGACACTGACTGTATTAGATTCAAATGTCCCTTTTCTCAGGTTTGGAGCTCGCCCACCATACTTGACTCTACACACCCAGTGAGTCAGTATCAACTTTTAGATGGGGCTTTCTTTGCGCCTGTTTAGCAAGGGGCATGGAGCTAATGAAAGAAAGCCTCACAAAATAGCATTTTATATTCATAGTACTCTGGGTGCTACAGGATCATGAACATGGCACTATGTCCTCTCCCTTGGGATCTGGGGACAGTGAGACCTGTGCCATAATTTTCTATATGTCCCTCATTGTGACAGCTTTGTTTTTTCTCCCTAGCTGCACTATATAGGGCTGGGGAGTGGGGAAGAGGGGAGATTTCTTGACACACAGTGAATAACAGAAAGGAAGTGAAGGGCATTTAAAGCTTTGAGCTTCTGGGGTTCAAATTCCATTCAATATATACCACGCCATTATCAGTCCAGGTAGCTCTATCTTATAGCACCTCTAACAGATGGTGTTTTCATTTGAAGAAATGCCGATGGAGGAGATATGTCCACCAGCCTCGCTGTCCCAGTCCTGTGTTTAACAATTATAACTGACACACTCCTGTAACACCCATGACTCTTCACTGATGTGACCCCAGGGGAGGAGGAAAGGCTTGAATTTCTTAAGCAATTGAAGCTTAGCACTTGCAGCTTGCTACCTCTATATGTAGTTCTCCTGACTTTGCAAGACCAGACTGGATGACATTAACACACCTTGTTTAAGAAAGTAAGAAGCGTGAAGCAGCTTGGAAATATTTCCATACAAATTATTTTACTTTTGCAGGAGTAAATTTATTTCCTCACTGACTTTTGCCTATCCCTGCGGTCAGATGAATGCGACTGGACTCCCACATTGCATTTGCAAATGACTGGACTGGGAGAAAAAAATGAGGAGTCCCAAACAAGTCCGTGCATTGCAGAAAAGAATCTGTTGGCACATCATCCAGCAGCTGATTTTGCCCGAACTTTGCATCCAAGAGTGATGGAATGAATGAAAGAGGCAGGTACAAGGAATTCAATCAGAATAGGTTACGAATCACAGCAGGAAAGAACGAGGCACAGAAACAGCCGTGCTTTGATTTGCCGGAAGGAGTTGGGGTCAGAGCACTGGGATGGCAATCTGGCACTGTCACTTACGGTCCCATCATCCTGGGCCAGTCAAGACCATTTTCTCAATGGTAAAACAGTCGGGCAGGGGTGGGGGAGTAGGTTGGAGTTGCACTTGGTTGAGAAAAAGGAGGTTGTGAGGTAGAAAGTGAATCAGAGTGAGGCCACTCTGTGGGCAGGGCACTTGTAATGAGGTGAGTTCTGTAGTCCAGAGGATTGAGGTGACACAGAACCGTGGTCGGAGATGCATGCATTCATCTTTAATCACTGACTCAACACCTATTGATCGAATGCCTTCCAGGTGTAGCATTTATGCTCTAGGTATTGGGAGCACATTGCTCAAGGGGCAGATAGAGTTTCTGCCTTCATGGGATTTGTAGAAGAGCAGGAAAAAGAAGCATCAATCATACATAAATAGCTCACTTATTGATAGTTGTCAGAAGGGCCTGGAAATCTATCTCTATCTCTATATCTGTATCTGTGTCTATATATCTGTATCTATATATCTAGACATATCAGCACAGCAGGAAGTAGAGAGTGCTGGTCCTAAACAGGGTGAGCAACAGTGCAGGGAGTGAATAGAATTGGGTAATTAATACCTTTATTCTGATGAGAGAAATGAAATCCAAGGTTTACCAGTTGATGGTTGATAATGAATGAATCAGTGACAAGAAAACGAATCGATCTTGGTATTTATACTCCTTTTTTCTTGCTCCAAATTGTGTATTGATTTGTTTATAATTACTAATGAGAATGTGATAACATTATAAGACAACAGTTATATTTCTTCTAGTGAAAGGTTAATTTTTTTCATTTTCTTCCCCGCCCCCAGCTTTACTGAGGTATAATTGACAAACAAAATTGTAATATATTTAAAGTCTTCCATGTGATGATTTGATACATGTTTACAGTGTGAAAGGATTACCGGCATCCAGTTAATTAACACATCCATCACCTCGCAGTTACCTTTTTGGGGGGAGGCGGGTGAGGACCCTTAAGAAAGGGTTCTTCGCAAATTTCAATTATACAACACAGTACTATCAATTACAGTCACCAAGCTGTACATTAGACCCAAAGAACTTATTCATCTTATAACTGAAAGTACATGACCACTTCTGTTAACCATAAGTGGACTCCAACGTTCAGTCAGTGCTGAATGCCTGATTAGGAGGTCTAGTGCTCGAAGGTGGCAACCCTAGCTGGCCTTGTCTTTCACCCTTAAACCTGAAGGTTTATAATACCATTGACCCTGGAACAACAAGGGTTTGAACTCTGCGGGTCCATTTATATGCAGATATTCTTTGATAAACACCATAGAGGACTGTAATTATGAATTTCCTCTTCCTTATGATTTCCTTAACAACATTTTCTTTCCTCTAGCTTACTTTATTGTAAGAATACAGTATATAACACATATAACATACAAAATATGTGTTAATCAACTGCTTATGTTATGGGTAAGTCATCCAGTCAATAGGCTATTAGTAGTTCAGTTTTAGGGGGTTAAAAGTTGTATGTGGATTTTTGACTGCATGGAGGTCAGCGCCCCTAAGCCCCCCTGCTGTTCAAGGGTCAACTGTATATATTCTTGGGTTCTGGGAGAGTCAGACTGTTGCCATGATTATGTTATAACCCTTTCCTATAATACTATACAATTAATACAATATATATCAATGCTGATTGATAATGAACTAAGTATGTTCTGGATAAATAACAATATTCTGAAATAATGTAGGTTTGTCTTTGTGTGAGAAGATGCTAATAGACACCAAATTTGGCTGATATCTATGATTTTCATAAGAAATAATGAATGTTCTAAATAAAAGGTAAAACAAAGCAAATAAGTTTTCTTTTTCCATAATCATAGCACTGAAGAGACATCTATACCTCAAGAAGATGTTTTCAGTTTTCTGTGTTTACACTGAATATAAAATATTTACAGCCTATCCGGCTTTACCATGAAACACTTGCCATAATATATATAACACACAATGCACAGATTGAATAGATCATCTACCATTAACAGGGAAGGCCATACCCTTCACTGTTTTATACTGCACTGAACATATGTAGTCCTCTGTCCATTAAAGGAAAAATAAATTTCGACTTTCCAGGATCAGGCAGAATGAACTGAATGCCCCAAACCTGTGGATTTGTCCCAAGCTGGGAGGATTGGCTTTTCCTTCATAACAGGAGTGGCATATGCTACAAGAGAGAAATTGATACTGATCTGTACAAATATTTTTTAAAGGCAGCTGGCTTGCCCCCCTTGGACATCCTGGAAGCATTCATTCATGTTCTTTTCGAGTGACAATCATTGATAAGTGCCAGTTTGGGAGGAGAACTGGTTTGTTTAGTAGATCTGTTCATAATGTTGTTCAAGATGGAATCCATGTAGTTGGCCACTAATTATTTTACTTGGGGTATGAGTTTAAGCCAAGAACCCCCAAAGTGACCACTGTTATACAACCTAGAGGTGGCCTGCAGATCCCATTATAGAGCCAATAACAAAGGTGGTCTAAAGCCTCATCTTTGTTGCATCGATATAGCTTATATAATTGGATTGCTTTAACAATTCTGTCCTGTATCCTGTAGTTAAAACTAAAATGACAACCTGCTCAGCAGGAAAAAAAAAAAAAAAAAATCCCTGTCATGATCAAACTCAGCATCCCATTAAATTTTTTGCTTGTAAAGGAATCTTGGAAAGCATTTTCTCTGAGTAGAAATTTTACAGATTATTGTGGTTGCCGACGAAATAGGAGCACGTATCTGATGGACAACACACAATGCTATATTGATGATTAGTAGTCTGGCTGGCCCTAAAGTCATATTTCTGGGGCTCCATTACTGAACTGTCATAGCAGATTAAAAGAAGAATGACATAAAGGGAATGAAGGATGGTAGAATCAAACCTGTATCAATATACTAATTGTGCCTATTAATATTTTGTGGCAATAATGTGGCATTGTTTCAAAATTCATTTTGCAAGTTGGAAAACAAATGATTGCTTAGGAAAAGAAAGCTAAACAGTGGACATCTTTCCTTTCTGCTGAGAGTAGCAAATTCATTTTACCTTCCAGAAATCTTTTAATAGCTACCCTTTACATTTTTCTAAATTGATACAGGAACTAACAGGAAACATAAATGTGAAGACAGAAATCTTAGCAGTAAGAGCTAAAAAGCTAGATTGCAATGCTTGGCAGTAGTTTTATTGCTAAGATTAAATATGGCAATTCCTATTTTATCTTGATGACAGTAATCTGGAAAATCAATGACACAACTTCTGCAAAAAAATGTACACACACACACACACACACACACTCTGATACACAGAAATATCACGTGTATAAACACATGTGTGCATGCACATGCCATAATTTCTGTAAACATTTAGGGGAAATGATGTGATAGGAAACTTAGATTTCATTTTGTATTAGCAAGCTGAATAAAAGGGGCTCTTAAACAAGCATGAACAGGCTAGAAACGAATGTTGAGGATGCCTCATGGAAGGGGGTTGCTAAGTGTCATGATATGACCATGTTCCCAGAGGGAAACGGGGTCAGATGTAGTCTCATTTACTGCAAGTTTTGCAAAGTCAAACAAGGTTTTTTTTAATAATCTAAGAGATGAAAAATAGTCCTTTTGCAGTTAAGGAATAAATGCCTTGGCATGCCAAGTGGTACTGTCTGTTTTCACCCATGTGTCCTTATAAACCTCACCCAAGTTTTTAATGAGAGAGAAGAGCTTCACGTGATAGGAAAACAAATACTTCTCAAATATAATGCCTGGGAGAAACAACATGAATCTGTGTGTGTGTGTGTTTTAAGATTTTATTTATTTATTTGAACAAGAGAAAGAGAGAAAGCACAAGCAGGGGGAGCGGCAGGCAGATGGAGAGGGGGAAGCAGGCTCCCCGCCAAGCAGAGAGCCCGACTCGGGGCTCAATTCCAGGACCCTGAGATCATGACCTGAACCGACTGAGCCACCCAGGTGCCCCATGAATCTGTGTCTTGACCTCTAAAAGTTGACATTTGAAAAGGAAAGTTACAACAGAGGTAAAAACAGTCAAATGAGGAGTGGAAATGCCAGATATTGTTATTTCTATCCTTTTTGGCAGAGATTCAATGCGGGATGAGGAAACACGGTCGGGGGAGGGGTGCAGAGAGAGACAGGAGATGGGGGTTAGAAGTGCCCTTGTGCAGGGCTGTGTACTTTACCATCAAATCTGAACTGAAATTGATATTTCAGTCTTCAGGTACCATTAGTCTGGCAATTAGCATATACTGCCTGTGATGGTTAGTTTTAAAATTTCTTATTTATTTTTATTTTTTTAAGTAATCTCTACACCCAGTGTGGGGCTCCAACTCATGACCTGGAGATTAAGAGTCACATCCTCCATGGACTGAGCCAGCCAGGTGGCCCATGATGGTTAGTTTTAAGTGTCAACTCGGCTAGGTAATAGTGCTCAGTTATTCAAACACTAATCTAGGTATTGCTGTGAAGGTATAATGTCGATGTGGTTAAATCCACAATTAGTTGACCTTCTCTTTTTCAGTTCAAAATGTTCAGTGCTTATTGGTTACCTTCTTTCAACAAACATGACATTTATTCGTTTAAAATAAAGCTTCAAATGGTTTTGGATACATAGTATGGTATTTGACTTAAATGCAAACATTCACAGTCTATTGGAGATTTTTCATGATCCTACATAAATGTGCTGCTTTATTATGACCCAATATAAATGTTTTATAAAATCACTGATAATTTCCATATGATAAAATACCTATTTAATAAAGAACACAAATGCATATTATTGTGTATATGAAACTGATAATAATGTTAAAATTATTTTTTGCAATAATCATTCCTAACATTTATACGGAGAATTACGGTCTTCATAAATAACCTCATTTGATTCTTACACTTACTTTGTGAGGTGTGGAGGGTAGGAAATAGCCTTAGAGAGCTTAGGAGGGCTTGTCTACGGTCCAAGTATTGAAAGGCAGCAATAAATCTAGAAATCAAGTCTTTTTTTTATCAAATGACTGTTTTTTCCACACTAATACTCTAATGGGTCTGACACCAAAAAACAACTTGCTCAATACAGTGCAAATAATATGATATAATATAACATATTTACCTTACAAATAAAAAATTTCTTTTCATTATGAAATGAAGTTTATTCTAGAAAATGAAACTAAGAAAACTGAAGAAAATTAAAGTCAGGTAACTGAATATTTTAATGTGTATTTATATTTTCTCCCTATGTAATATAGATAATACATCTTTTGTATAGTATCTTTAATTGCTTTTAAGAAAATATATTGTATTCAGTTGCATAACAGTTTAAATGCTTTAGAAGAAAAATATCTCGCTATTACTAAGAGTAAAATCTAAATTCAAATCTGGGTCAATTTTTTCTAGACCTCCTCCCTAAATCTTCAACACTTTGCTGTTCCATCAGTTGTCACCCAAGTCCAAATCAGAATTATTTGGATCATTTTGGGCAGGAGCACACTCGCTGTCCTCTGGGGTGGCTCCACACGTGAAGCCCAAGGAGGTCTTGTGGGCTCTGGTCTTTGCATCCATGGCTCTGCCCTCAGAGTCATTCTTTCTTCATCTTGTCCCTTCCCTCTCCTGTACCTTTCAGTCCAAGCTGGTGACATTTCTGGTGGTATGAATCTCTTAAAACCTCATCAGTTTCCTGTGTCATTCACTGGGGTGCAAGCCATTAACAAGAGTGCCCTCCACATATCTTTTCTGGATAACTCTATCTCTATTGGTTTCTGCTGAGATAGTTTATTGGATCCACAAGTCATACACCCAATGTCTTTAGTAAAAGTTGTCCATCCACACCTTCGGTGTTTTCTCCAGAGCACATCAGTTTGACTCTAAGTAAAGGAGATTATTCTTGTTGGTGTGAGTGGGCATTAACAAACCAGTTGAAATGTCTTAAAAACAAAATTGTGGTTTGCCCGAGGAAGAAGAAATTCTGCCTCAAAACTGCAGCATTAACTCTTGCGTGAAAGTTTCTGGGGTCTGCCCTCAAATGTTGGACTTGCCAGTCCCCACAATTGCAAGAAGCAATCCCTTGAAATACAGCTTTTTAGGTTTCCATTTATCTACCCACCCATATATCTTCTATTTATCATCTATCTATCCTGTAGATTCTGTATCTCTGGAGAACTCCAATACACTACCTTTTAATTTTAATAATTATGTTCATGTGTGAATAACTTATTTTCATGACTCATTTATGCCTCTTGCTTTCTTATATTGTGCATAGAACCTAATAGAGGGGATACTTGATTGTGATTTCATCACAAGTTCAGATTTAGTGTCAAGTGTCTCCATGGTCTTCCAACGTAAACTGTAAATCACTTCACACCTGTCATGTTGTTTGTTATTATCATTATTATTTATTTTTTACTTGACTCTTCCTCCTGTAGGCTTCTTGAAGGCAGCTACTCTATTTTGCCTGCCAATATGTCTCCAGTGCTTATCACAGTGTTGATTCATAATAAGTGCCCAATAAAAGCTGAGTACATAAATCTGACTGGCAGTGTGTAACATCCTGGACCTTTCACAACTTTTTATTTCCTTAGGCTTTATTCTTAGGCCACTTTGGAAAATGTTCCAAATCCTAAATAAAATGGAGTCGATAAAGTAGTCAAGTAGAAAAAACAGTGGAGATGGGGAAAGAGGAGCTATACTTTAGGAGTATGGAACTGAATAAGCAGTAATGATAATGTGATAGAGGAAGAATGAAAACTAAATAGAAAAAAATTTCAAAATAGTATTTGAAAGAGTTGGCAGTAATTATTGAAAAACTTAATTTACAGAGTATTATAAAAAAAAGACTGAATTCTATTACTCTCAAGGGGTAATCATTACCGTGACTTTGTCCTCCACCTAGAAGCTGAGATTCACTAGCAGATCTCTACCTTTAGCCCCAACTTTACCTGAAGTTCAAGATCTATGGATCTAGCTTTCTAACAGACAAGTTCACTTTAAAGAAGGATAGTCAGAAGAAAAGCAGGCAGGGACATGGGGCCCCGTCCTAAGAGGAAAACTACCCTTAAAAGGAAAAAGACCACATCCTGTTATTCTAGGCTTTACTCCATGCCCCAGCTTTAAGTTTTCCTACTGGGAGGACTTAGAACATGTATTTAACAGTATGGAAGGGAATGGTCTTCGGTGTTTTAACCCAGGCCCGGGGGCCAGCTCAACAGCCAGTGGGATATTTAAACAAAGAGCTTGATCTGGTGGCCCGTGGCTGGAAGGCATGCCTTAGGGCAGTGGCGGCCACTGCCCTCTTGATCCCCAAGTCTAGGAAACACCACCCTGGAAGGAGCCCTCCACCCTGTCCCACGTGAACAACTACCTGATAGGTAGATGAGCTCGTGGACAAAAACTTGACTGGGTGATGAGCTCGTGGACAAAAACCTGACTGGGTGACAGGTGCAGGGAGTGTTAATCAGATTAAAACAGCCCACACCAAAGAACCCATAAAACCCCCTAGATTTAAACACCAAATTGGCAACCCTCTCGGTCCCCTCCCTCTTCGGGAGCTTTGTACTCTCAATAAACTTTGCTTTGTTGCTCACCATTCTTGTCTGGTCTACCTCTTCATTCTTCTAAGCGGCCTGACCAAGAACTGGGGGCACTAAAGGAAAAGAAATCCTGCAACAACTTTAACCATGGAAAATACACACCAGTTTCCCACTTTGTAAAACATAGTATTCCTCTGTGATGGTGTAAGTAGCAGTTAAAAATGAGGATAGAAGGTATTTTTTAATGGGGGGGGTAGGGAAGCTCTTTGTTGCAACTCAAATGATTACAACGTTGCTTCATGTAGTCTCTACTGGGCAGAAGTTGTGCTCACAGGGCCCCATGGGCTTTGTACCTTGTGACATCTGGCACAGCTATGGATACCTAGGGAGCTGTCTTTCAGTCATCTGATACCGGCTAAGATCAGTCATGGCTTCTTTCTCAGTGTCTGCAATCATTTGCAAATAGGATCAAATCCAAGTCTTTTCTGTCTCTCTGGCAAATTCTTGAGTAGGCCTTTCCTCCGTTATCTCCACCCCCTTCTCCCAACACATGGTTCAGAAGTCGTGCGGAAGGTCGAACAGGACTGTCTTGGGATGAGGAGCTGGTTTGGGCCCACAGGCAGTGGCCCTGGCTCCTTCTTGCCAACATTTCCGGTCAAGCCAGACCCATCAGGCATCTGGCCTAGTGCATTTTCTAAGATCTACTGTGATCTGATTGTGAGCCTTTAAAAAGCTCCCGGTTACCTAGGGCAATGTCTTCACAATTACAAAGCAATTGAGTCTTTTTTTGCCTCAAAGTAAGCTTTTGTAGAATTTTAATACATACAAGAGACACCAGTGTTATTTATTAATGCACAATTATATGTGAGTTCAAATGTGTAACAATTATTATAAGCTTCATGAATGAGAGTAATAAGGATCTTAAAACAAACATAAAACTTGAAATCAGAGGTAGTAGATGATTGTTGCAGTCATATCAGCCTCAAAATAGCTCATGGCAACATCTCCACCATAGAGTGTCTTTGACAATCTAATAGACTTGGTCATTCTGAGTAAGGGACAGGTGGTGCTAGGTAGGGAGAGACAGATAGGGAGCTATGTGATCAGGCTCACAGAAATCCCCAGAATGTGGAGGTGTGGGGAAACCAGAGATAAGGGAACAAACCAGACCACCCTGCCCTAAGCATGTGGGATGGGTGTCTTTTTTATGATAATCACCTGTGACCAACAAAGAATAATCAGACCCTAAAAAGGACGTAAGCCGTTGAAGGTGTTATCACTAGTCCTTGCTCAATGGTGATACCAATAGAGATGTTAAAAGGATTTAAGTTCCCTGGTTGTCTTTCTATAAAAGACCAACCCTAAAGGGTCCTCATTGGCAACCCTGTTGGGACCTCTCACTCTTGAGAGCTTTTTCTGTATCTTCACTTAATAAACTTCTATCACTTTACTCACTCTCCGTTGTCCGTGAGATTCATTCTATTCCTCTTGAAAACCAACAAAGAACTTTCCTCATGGTTATCTTAAGGCACATTAATAGTCTGCTTCATTTTGCCTTCTCTCATTAGATTGCAAGTTTACTTTGGGTCTCCTCTAGCATCCCTTCCACACACACTTTGGGGGCACCCTGCATTGCAGGCACTGGGCTGGGCAATGAGGTGCAGTGGTAAGACAGTCCATGGCTCCCATTTTCTCAAGTGTTGTGTCTAATGGGGAAGACCAACAGGAAATTTCTAAACAAATACATTTACAAAATAAATGCAAACTGTGGGGGAGTGCAGAGAGAAAAACCAACAGAAGATGCACCGGAGAATAGGGTAGGTCACTTTAGAGGGGGTGGCATTTAAGCTCACGTGGACAGAATTCCAGGGACATTGCAGACAGAGTGTTGTGGGCAGATGGGCAGCTTGTGAAAGGCCTCATGGCCAGGTAAAGCTCGGTGAATTCCAGGAATTATAATGAAGGTGGTTAGCGGCAGGAGGAAAGGCACGAGGTGATTTTGGAAGAGCAGGCAGGGGTCGGGTCATTTGGGCATCAAGTTGAGCATCTTACTTGTAGGAAGTGCTTACTAAATATTTGTTGAGTTTTCATGAGATGACTATACACCAACTGCAAAATTCTACAGGTTAAGAAATCGAGACCCTTAAAATTAAAGAAGATCTAGAACTAAGGTCTCCTCATTCTCTGTTGAGAACCTTTTCTAGTATCCTTATAGACTATCAAATATAAATGAAGACCCAGAAGTAGTGTGGAGATGTGATTGCTCAGCCTCTGCCAAGGACAATACCAGCTTCTTATCACGCACAGATAGAACGTGACTGACGTGCATGAACCGACAGGCTCGTATCAGAATGTGTGACAGCTACTGATAGTTTCCCTGAGTCTGTCCTCACTCTAAAAGCAAATACTGCTCTCTGCCCGCATGCTCCCGCTTCCCCTAACTCCTTCGGGCTCATATGCCCTGTGTTTTCTCTATCAGGAAAGTCTTTCCTCACTATTGGGACCGAGTTACAACTCTCTAATCTATGCACTCTTGGAACCTGAGCAGGCAGGTAACAAGTCAAATTATTGTGCCGGCAAGACTGTGTGTAGACGCTCTGAAATTACATGGTGAGGGCATGGAGCCCAGTTGAGCCCAAACTTCCAAGGCCCCATGCACATGAGTAAAGCCATCCTGAGCTCTTCAGAGCCGTTCCAGTGCCACAGAGTACCTCCAAGTGATCCCAGTAAATGCCACTCAAAGCAAGATAATTATCAACTAAGCCCTGTCCAAATCTTGGATCCGCAATATCACAAGATATAATAAAATGGCTGTTGCCTTAAGATTTCCAAATGTTGAGGATAGTTTTTTAAGCAGTCAGTAATGGAAACATGGAGGGCGTGTGTAAGTCTGTGAGGGGACAGAGTACGAGCCACAAGGTGCGAGCGCTAACAAGATAATCGGAACTTTGTCCTGTAGACGAGGTCGTCTGTGTGTGGCGCGACCTGCAGCATTAGCCTGGATGATTCAGCCCCGACTCAGTCAGATTTATGGATCCCATACAGAGCCCCAAGGGCCTTCCTAAACTCTGCTTCCAGGATTTCACAGTCCTTGCTGAGATGGTTCTGGAAAAGTCCAGACTCAACCCCAGCCTCCCCTGAACATGACCCCCTGAGTCCAGACTGCTGGTCTGACTTCCACAAGACATGTTTGTACCACCAAGGAACCAAAGCTAGCTCCTCGCCAGCCAGTGCACAGGTCTGGTCAATTTATATGTTTCAAGGATATCAAAAAATGTGTACGGCAAGCTCCAATGCTAAGTAACCATCTCTCTGTTTTCTTTTGCTTAAGAATTCCTAGCTATCTTGGGTCTTAATCAGGCACCTTTTTGCCCTGAAAAGGATTCTTAAAGGTTAATTCTGAATGGATATCTAAATAGAAGAAAATGATCGAGTAGGTACTATTAAGTCAGGCCAGCAGAAAGCAGGTGAAATTCAGGATCGTTGGTTTTTATTTATTTAATGTACTCACAACAGACATCATTTTTATACAGGGCTTATTTGATCTTTATTTTTTTTTAATTTATTTTTATTTTTTTTAAAGATTTTATTTATTTATTTGAGAGGGAGAATGAGAGAGAGAGAGCATGAGAGGGGGGAGGGTCAGAGGGAGAAGCAGACTCCCTGCCGAGCAGGGAGCCCGATGCGGGACTCGATCCCGGGACTCCAGGATCATGACCTGAGCCGAAGGCAGTCGCTTAACCAACTGAGCCACCCAGGTGCCCAGGGCTTATTTGATCTTTAACATATCTCACTTCTCATCTTGTTATGACCTAATTCTAAAAAGTGGGTGCTTCAGAATACTTGGAGATGTGCAATATTTATGAAGGAATCACATCAATAGAAAACGATAGCAGAGGAGAAAACATTTAGAAGAGGCCTGGTTTCTTGTTAGTTGTCAGAACCTCAAGAGAGTTTTCTTCAAGTAAGTTAAAGTTTTTCCCCCTCTTACACAGTGCAAGTAAGTTGCATTTCCATTTCATGCATATTTTTTAAAAGACGAGTCAAGCAAGGAATTAATGATTAATAACATTTAAAAACCTGCCTGTCTCTTTTCCATAGTATCTCCTTTTTACTGTCTTTGCTTGATTTGCTTTCATTGTTTGCCCCGTGAATGTACTTATGCTTCTCATACTTGGTCTCTCAACATAGCTCAAACACGTAGGAGCAGTCACCTGCTCTGGCCACCATGGTCAATGAAAAGGTGGCTAAAAAATAGAAATCACCCACTTCCTCATGACCTATGCACCTGTGGGAGAGAATTCACTGTTACAAACGTGTGGGTGTTTCTCTATGACTGGCTTTTGGTCAAGTTAAAAATGTAAGGTTAAGGTCTATGCCTGTGAGTACGCTGGGTCAGGTATGATAAAGATCAATTCAGATACTCCAATATCATGCAAATCAGCAGAATTTGAGATTACACTCTAAGATAACTGGTGAGGATCAGGAAAAGGATATTGAAAACTCACAAGTCCTATCACCTAGCTTTATTATGTGCACCTCTGAAGTATCTTCTATCAACTGGTGATAAGGAGTTTCCATATAATTTACATATTCTTGATTGTGGCCAATTCTTGATGTCTTTCTTTCTTTCTTTTTTTTTTTTTTTTTTGGCATCAAAGGTGTGACTATCTCTAAACAGTGAGCTATGAGGTTTTTGTACATCTGAAGGGCTGTCCAACAAAAGCCAGGTGAGATTTATAGTGGTTTGCCCTAGGTCTAAGTATGGAGACAAGAGGTAGGCAGACCATGGTTTGGTAAAAGGAAGGGATTTCTAACCAGAGGCCTACCCATTGATAGAACAGCCTGCTCCTATAAGAGTGTTATGGGTTGGATTGTGTCCCCCCAAAGACATGTTTGATATCCTAACCTCCAGTACCTGTGAATAGGATCTTATTGAAATAGGATCTTTGCAGATATAATCAAGTTAAAATGAGATCATTAGGGTGAGCCCTAGTCCAACATGACTGGAGTCTTTATGAGAAGAGAAGAAAAAACACATAGGTAAAACTTGGGAAGGTAGAGATATATAGACGCAATCTCTCAAGACGGAGGCAGAATTGGAGTTACGCTGCCACCAGCCGAGGAACACCTGGAGCTATCAGAAGCTGAAGCAGGCAAGGAAGCATCCTCCCGTAGAGGCTTCCAAGGGAGCCTACTCTTGCCAACACCCTGGTTTCGGACCTGGAGCTTGCAGAGCGCTACAGAATAAATTCCTGTTGTTCTAAGCCACCCAGTTGGTAGCACTTTTTTACAGACAGTGGATTCCTCTGTCCTCATCACTCCAGATATTAAAGCAGAGTGTCTGAGGTTGTAAGGGAAATCCATAAATTAACTAAGCATTAACTTAGACAAACTGTATATTTTTTTCCAGTCTCAAATTATCTTCATTTTTAATATACTTTCCTGTGGTCTGTAAATGATACTGGAGGCTTTGAGATTATAGAGCTACTATTACCGTTATTATTTAAAATTGTTGCCGAAGTTCTGACCAATTCAATAAGGCATAAGGAAGATAATTGGAAAAACTCTTGGCAATGAAATGACTACGTTATCACTACCTGCTGAAAAAAATACGTTGCATAAATAAGGAATGCAAGGGAATCAAATGAAAGGATTCAAAATTGATACTAGTCCAACAAAGTAGCTAAATGATCAATAAATAGCAAAAATAAATAGTTTTCTATATTTTAATATTAAAAGCACTAGAATGTGATTTGAAAACGATGCTGTTCATGGTAGCAACCTAAATTTTGACATATGTAGAAGTGGCTTTAATGGGAAATATCTAGGACTTCTATGGGTAAATTTACAGAACTCTACCAAGAGAAACGAGGGAGGTCTGCACTCAGTGGAGACATAGCGTGTGCTTGACTGGGAAAAACGGATTGTGTGAAGAGATCACTTCTGGCCAAATAAATGTATGTATTTTATGTCATTTGATCTACAAACCCTAATGGGATCTTTTGGAGAACATGAAAAAATGATTTTAAAGTCCATTCAGGGGGCGCCTGGGTGGCTCAGTCGTTAAGCGTCTGCCTTCGACCCAGGTCATGATCCCGGGGTCCTGGGATCGAGCCCCACATCGGGCTCCCTGCTCTGTGGGAAGCCTGCTTCTCCCTCTCCCACTCCCCCTGCTTGTGTTCCCTCTCTCGCTGTCTCTGTCAAATAAATAAATAAAATCTTAAAAAAAATCATTAAAAAAGTCCATTCAGAAATAAATATTAAACACCTCTTGATATAAAAAAAAAGATTAATGAAGTTGAAATACAAGCACAAACTGATAAATTATTTTGAATAAATATGGTAGAAAAGAGATTCATATCTTACCATATAAAGAGATTTCATTTTATTTTTTATTTATTTTTTTAAAGATCTCATTTATTTATTTGTCAGAGAGAGATAGAGAGCACAAGCAGGGAGAACAACAGGCAGAGGGAGAAGCTGAGCAAGGAGCCCGATGCAGGATTCGATCCCAGGGCTCTGGGATCATGACCTGAGCGGAAGGCAGATGCTTAACCAACTGAGCCACCCAGGCGTCCTGAGATTTTAGATACCATTAGGAAAAGAGGTAAGAATCACGATGGCAAGACAAAGGATAAAAACATAAATTTCATAAGAAAAGATATACAAGTAGCCAATGAATATTGGGATAAATAGATAAATATCCACTTAAAAATAATGAGATAGTGTTTTCCAAAAGTTAAGTTGGCAAAGAGTTTTAAAAGTGACACAATCAACATTGAAGGTTGGGAACATGTCTGGAAAAATAAATAAGATGCCATCTTTCTAGAGAGAAATTTAGGCACATTAACTAACAGCTTTAAAAACTTTGATACCCTCAAGCCCAATATTTCATGTTTAGGAATTTACCCTAAGGCAAAATGATGCCCAAAGCAATGGGACAAAATAGAGAGCGCTGAAATAAACACATATACATATATCTATAGGCAACTGATTTGCAATAGAAGTGCCAAAGTAACTGAATCGGAAAAAAGTAGTCTTTTCAACAAATGGTGCTGAAAAACCTGGATATCCACAAGGAATAAATGAATCTCTTACACCAAACACAATAATTAGATAAATCCAATAATTATTGGATCTAATGGATCTTAGATGTAAATATAAAAGTTAAAACTGTAAGACTTCTAAAAAAAAAAGGAAATAATCTTCAACAACTTGGCATAAGCAAAGGTTTCTTAGGATATAAAAAACAATAAGTATAAAAGAAAAAAATTAAATTGTATGTCACCAAAATTCATATGGTCTGCTCTTAGCAAGATGCTGTTAAGAAAGTGAACAACAAGCCACACAGACTGGGAAAACATATTCACAATACATTTATCTTACAAAGGGTTTGTATCCAGAATATAGCAAAGAACCCATTCAACTCAATAATAAGACAAACCATTCCATTTTTAAAAATGGGAAATGGTTGAGCAAAAGAAGATATATTTCACTACAGAGATACAAATGGCCAATATGTTCATTACAAAATGCTCTACCTCATTAGTCTTTAGGGAAATTAAAATGATATCCACAAGAGATAGTACCACATATTCACAAGAATGGCCAAAATGGAAAAGAGTGACAGTATCAGATGGTAGCATTAGAATTAGATGTGGATTCACTAAAATTCTTGTACATTGCTGTTGGGAAAGTAAAATGTAAAATGCAGCTTTGGAATGCAATCTGACAGTTTCATATAAAGTTAAAGACATACCTACACTAAGATCCAGCAATTTTACTCCTAAGTATTTATCCAAGAGAAATGAGTATACAGGCATACTTCGCATATATTGTGGGTTTGGTTCCAGACCACTGCAATAAAGCAAATATCGCAATAAAGCAAGTCAAATAAATTATTTGGTTTTCTAGTGCATATAAAAGTTATGTTTGAAAAAAAAGTAATGTTTATACTCTACTGTAACCTATTAAGTGTGCAAAAGCATTATGTCCAAAAATAGGTATATACCTTACTTTGAAAATACTTTATTGGTAAAAAATGCTAACCGTGATCTGAACTTTCAGTGAGTTGTAATCTTTTTTTTTTTAAAGATTTTATTTATTTATTTGACACAGAGAGAGAAAGCACAAGCAGGGGGAGCAGCAGGCAGAGGGAGAAGCAGACTCCCCGCTGAGCAGGGAGCCCAATGTGGGACTCGATCCCAGGACCCTGGGATCATGACCTGAGCCGAAGGCAGACGCTTAACTGACTGAGCCACCCAGGTGCCCGAGTTGTAATCTTTTTGCTGGTGGAGGGAGAGTGGAGGGGGGGTCTTGCCTTGATGTTGATGGCTGCTGACTGATCAGGGTGGTAGTTGCTGAAGGTTGGGGTGGCTGTGGCCATTTCTTAAAATAAGACAATAGTGAAGTTTGCCATATTGACTGATTATTCCTTTCATGAAGAATTTCTCTGTAGCATGCAAGCTGTTTGATGGCATTTTACCCACTGCAGAACTTCTTCCAAAATTGCAGTCAATCCTCTCAAACCCTGTCACTGCTTTTAGCAACTAAGTCTATGCCATATTCTAAATCCTTTGTTGTCATCTTAGCAATTGCCACAGCATCTTCAGGAGAAGTAGATTCCATCTCAAGAAACCACTTTCTCTGCATATCCAAAAGAAGCAACTCCTTACCTGTTAAAGTTTTATCATGAGATGGCAGCAATTCAAATATAATAATAATGAAAAAGTTTGAAATGGTGCAAGAATTACCAAAATGTGACACAGAGACATGAACTGAGCAAATACTGTTGGAGAAATGGTGCTGAGAGATTTGCTCAACATAGGGTTGCCACAAGCCTTCAATTTGTTAAAAAAAAAAAAAGTGATTATCTGTAAAGTGAAATAAAGGGAAGTACAATAAAATGTGGTATGGTGTGCCTGTATATATCCAGACAAAGACTTTTACACAAATATTTATAGCAGCTTTCTTCATAATAGTCCCAAAGTGAAAACAATCCAAATATCCAAATAATGGACAATCAAATATGAATAATTAAATAATGGATAATCAAATGGAAAATAATGGATAATCAAATTGAAAATAAAAACAATAAAACCACTAGATAAAAAAGTAATTCTCCAAAGAGGAATATAAATGGATAATTTCATACAATGAAATACCACTTAGCATAAACAACAAACTACTGATTCAGAAAATAAAAGAGTCTATATATACTGCATGGTTCCATTGATAAGAAATTCTAGAACAGGTAAAACTAATCTATAGGCAGATCAAAGGTTGCCTTTCAGCAAGGGGTTGGTGATGCTGATTTCAAAGGGACTTGAGAGAAGTGTTCAAAGTGATGGAAAAGTTCTGGGCGCCTGGGTGGCTCAGTTGGTTAAGCGACTGCCTTCAGCTCAGGTCATGATCCCAGGGCCCTGGGATCGAGTCCCGCATCGGGCTCCCTGCTCTGCGGGGAGCCTGCTTCTTCCTCTCCCACTCCCCCTGCTTGTGTTCCCTCTCTCGCTGTGTCTCTCTCTGTCAAATAAATAAATAAAATCTTTATAAAAAAAAAAAAAGTGATGGAAAAGTTCTATACCTTGATTGTGGTGGTAGTTACACATGTGTACATATCTGTCAAAACTCTTGGAACTGTCCTCTTAAAATAGTTAAATCTATTATATGTAAATCATACCTCTTAGAAGTTGATTAAAAATTTAAAAGAAGGGGCGCCTGGGTGGCTCAGTCAGTTAGATGTCTGCCTTCAGCTCAGGTCATGGTCTCACGGTCCTGGGATCAAGCCCCACATCAGGCTTCCCTGATCAGTGGGAAGCCTGCTTCTCCCTCTCCCACTCCCCCTGCTTGTGTTCCCTCTCTCGCTGTGTCTCTCTGTCAAATAAATAAGTAAAATCTGGGGCGCCTGGGTGGCTCAGTCAGTTAAGCGTCTGCCTTCGGCTCAGGTCATGATCCCAGGGTCCTGGGATCGAGCCCCGCATCGGGCTCCCTGCTCCGCGGGAAGCCTGCTTCTCCCTCTCCCACTCCCTCTGCTTGGGTTCCCTCTCTCACTGTGTCTCTCTGTCAAATAAATAAAATCTTAAATAAATAAATAAATAAATAAATAAATAAGTAAGTAAGTAAAATCTTTAAAAAAAATTTAAAAGAGGTGATGCACACAATTTATGTACAAGCATATCAATTATAGTATTATTCATAATGGCAATAATATACAGTATATACATTTAATGGAAGCAATAAAATATAATTGATATGAGGATCCATTAAAGTAATGTAAATAAAGAAAATTTAATAACATGAAAAATGAAATACTACTAACTGGGAAAAAGCAACACATTTTTGGAAAAAAATAGTTTATATACACATTAAAAATTATTGGCAGGACCAAACAAGACATACAGATGGCCAACAGATACACAAAAAGACACTCAACATCACTCATTATCAGGGGAATGCAAATCAAAACCACAATGAGATATCACTTCATACCTGTTAGAATGGCTAGTATCAAAAAGTCAAGAAGGAACAAATGCTAGCATGCATGTAGAGAAAAAGGAACCTTCATGCACCATTGGTGGGAATGTAAATTGGTGCAGCCACTGTGGAAAAAAGTATGGCGGTTCCTCAAAAAATTAGAAATAGAACTACCCTACAATCCAGTAATTGCACTGCTGGATATTTACCCAAAGAAAACAAAAACACTAATTCGAAAAGACATAATGTGACTCTCTGTTTATCACAGCATTATTTACAATAGCCAAGGTATGAAAGCAACTGAAATGCCCACTGATAGATGAATAGATAAAGAAGATGTGGTATATATGTGCAATAGAATATTACTCAGCCATAAAAAAAAGAGTGAAAATCTGGCCATTCACAACAACATGGATGGGCCTAGAGCGTATCATGCTAAATGTAAGTCAGACAGAGAAAGACAAATACCATATAATTTCCCTTATATATGGAATCCAAAAAAACAAAACAAATGAACAAATAAAAAAACAGAAATAGATTAATAAATACAGAGAACAAACTGGAGGCGGCGGGGGGATGGGTGAAATAGGTGAAGGGGATTAAGAGGCACAAACGTCCAGTTATAAATAAGTCATGAGGATGAAACGTACAGCATAGAGAATATAGTCAATAATACTGTAATAACTTTGTATGGTGACAGATGGTAAGGACACTTTGGTGAGCACTGAATAATGTACAAAATTGTCAATTCACCATATTATATACATTGTACACATATAACATTATATGTCAACTATACTTCAATTAAAAAAAGTTGGCAAGAGTAGAAAAAAAATATTGGCAGGACATACACCAAGACACTAATTGGTTGTCTCAGGATAATGAATTCTTGGTGTTTCTTCTTTGTAGTTACGCTATGTTTCATTTTCTACATTAAATCTGTATTACTTTTCTAATTTGAAAAAAATTTAAAATGCTGGTATTGAAGAAAAAATAAAAATTGTAACTGACAAAGTAATTCTCTTTAGACTAAGTATAAATGGATAATATTAACATTTAATAAAATATTCAACATTATTACTAACGGAACAAGTACAAATTAAACAACAGATGCTTTTGCGACTAACAAATCAGCAAATATAAAATGTATGAAAACAAATTATGCTTTCAGAATGAGAATATCTACTGCTGGAAAGGATATTTTCCCTACTTTGTTATGGCAATATAAATTAATAAAGCATTTCTGGAAAGCAATTTATAATATGAACAAAAAACATTAAAATTCCTTATTCCTTTTGATGTAATAATTGCACTTCTGAAGTACTAGCCTTAGGAAAATTTTTCAAAATACCAACTGTGATGTATGTACAGCGATGTCCACTACAGTGTTATTTATACTATGATAAGCTGCACACAACCAAAATCTCTAAAAATTTAAGAAAATCGTTAAGTGATTTTGATACAACTATTTAAAAGCTTATTAACTGACATTTAAAAATGATATGGATTTTAATGACATGGGAGAATGCTTACTTCTACAATGTTAGGTTAAAAATGCTACAAAATTGTCTACAGGTATTATTTCAACTACATTACATTAAAAATAAATGGAAAGAGGTTAGAATAAATATCCTAAAACACTTATAGGTTACAACTAGGCAGAAAGGTCACTGATAATTTTCCCCCATTTTTAAAAAAATGATTTTATTTATTTTTGCGAAAGAGAGAGAGAGAGCACGAGCGGGGCTGGGGGAGGGGAGGGAGAAGCAGACTCCCCGCTGAGCAGGGAGCCCTATGTGGGACTGGATCCCAGGACCCCGGGATCATGACCTGAGCTGAAGGCAGACGCTTAACCGACTGAGCCACCCAGGAGCCCAATTTCTCCCCTATTTTTAATGTATTTGTATGTTTTGAAAATAATCAACAATAAATATAGGTATAAATATAACTACTCCCAAGTAAAATTCTGGAGTTAAAATATGCCCAGACCAAGGTTAACAGATAGCAAATTGCTATCTAAGGTAGAATCCTTTAGTCTTCCAGAGTCTGATGAAATGGAAAAAAGTAATAAATTTTAGGAATCAAACTACTTCAGTGCCTAGACAGAAAACAACAAGGCCTTAAACAAAGATTTGCATATATGATGCCTAGCATAATAATATCTGGGACAAGATGGTTAAATAAGTGTGAGTTACAATGAACAGAAATGAAAAAAAATATTGAAGATGTATATGAATGTGTATGTACATAAATACACACACGATATAAAGCAATCTCCCAAATGAATCAACAGTATGTAAAGGGTTTCAACCCTATATGTAGAGAAAATTGGAATGAACACAAACCCCTTCCGTAGTTGTCAATGAGGTGCAAGTGTAATCTTTTGTGGGCAGGAGTAAGTGTCTACTGAAATGCAGGCATTGCCCCAAAGCCCTGGGAGGAAGGTGCTTTTCCTCATCCAATCCCACCAGGGAGCTGTTGAAAGTAGAGGAAGTCAAAGAACAATACAACCTTGGTTATCAGTTGACACCTTGTGAACAGTTCATTAGGAAGAATCATCCTTAATAGAGCAGAGGAAGAGAGGGCAAAATATTCCCTTCTTTGCTTTGTGCTTTATCTAATCTAGAAAATACTTCCTGTTCCAACAGCATCCAGTCCCTGGGATGAGAGCTGGCCTAGAAACATGGCAGTGAGAACAGATGAATAGGGTTCAAGATTTAAGTAGGTTAAGGGAGCTAGTCTATGGTGGGGTAAGAGTGAGGACAGATCTTGCTGTGCCCAGCTTCTGAGAGGGCAGATGAAAGATGTCAGCACAAGGGGGCACTTTTGTGCGGGGATGAGACAGAGTCAGAATTTTGGGGGCGCAAGTATCCTACCTGATCCCAGCCAGTCTCCTGCTGAGGTGCAGAGCACGAGCTGGGAAACACATTCATTCTTATTTTCTTGTTCATAGCAACCTTTAATCCAAAATTCTACAGGAGGCCAAAACATATTCAAACATAAATTGAGGCTTTTGTGGCAGATCTCGTCAGTGCACACTCTATGCAAGAATGCCACACGGTTCCACACATGTGTTGGATGTGTCCTCGCGCCGGCTGGTGCTGTTGGAGGACGTTACTTAATTCCATTTTCCCTATTTCCCAGTAAGCCATGTAGGCAAATGGTAATAGCCTCATTTTGCAGATGAGAGATCAGGGCACAGAAAGTTTAAGCAACGAATCCAAGTTCTCTAAGCAAGTGAGCCCCGGAAAACAAACAGAACCCTGCTCTTTTTATGGCCCCTACAGGGATGCATCTAATCGTCCATTTTAGTCCAGCACTCAAACCATTTTTAACATGATCTATGCCTTTTCTTTTCATTGAATAGGTGGTATAACACCCAAGCCCTTAGTAAAATACATATTTAGCACTATAAACATTTAAACCTTAACAATTTGACGATCTCTTCCCCTACTAACATCTGGTTTCTAATATTTCTATTTTGCTGAAACAGTTTATAATATTGCTAACAGTTACTGCTGGGTATCAGGCCGCATAAATATTTAATGATGTCATTAATTTCTGAAAGAGAAAAAGAGAACCTTGACATTAGGCTTAAATGAAGAAGGGATTTATTTCCCTAGATTTTGCACTGACATTTAATTTGAAGTTCTTGGATTGAAGCCTCAGATCTATGATTGATTCGACTTTGACACTGGTTTTTAGGTATTTCTGTTCACCTTTAAATATGGGCTTTTCCCTGCCTTGTGCAGCACATAAAAACTGGAACGTTCAACACTCTTATCAGACCGGCACCTGCTGACCATCCGTCTGTTGGATTTCTTAGTTAATGTCCTCCCTCCTGCTCCTTTCTTGAAAGCCTGGGAGATTTCACTTTACATTTGCTAAGACTGGTTCATTAAAATACTAATTTTAAACTGTAATTATCTGTGGGTTCATATCAGCGATTGAACCGCAGTAGTGCTATCTCCCAACTGCAGGAGAATTTCACATCTGTTCTCATCCCCTGGAGCCTCAAGCAAGAGTTACCTTGGCACTCCAATAAGGAGGCAGTTTGAAAGAGCTGTAGAGGACTGTGTTTTAAGAAAAGCAGCCAAGACAGGCAGGAAGAATTGTAAATATGGTAAATAGACTCAATTGTAAAAAACTATTCAGGATCATACCTTCTGGGGGAAAACAAAACAAAACAAAACAAAACAAAACAAAAGCAATCAAATAGGAAGCATAGCAGGTAATAGTCTTGTTGTCAGGTTGGGAGGATTTTAACTGTGCATCAGCTGATCTAACTCCTGGAGGATTTGCAATCTGCTGGCCCACGTGGGTGGGAAGTGAGGTGGTGTCAGTTATTCCTTGCTTTTGGATAAAAGTCAATGATATCTTTACCCTGGGATGGCATCAACCAGCCTAGGAAATGCCCACTGGTTGGCAGAATTGAGTGCAATTCTCAGAATTATGGTATAAAATATGTGAGAAAGGAAAAAATAAAAAGCAAACTAAGGAAAACAGAACAGGTTTAAGAGAAGGGACCAGGAATAAAAGATGGACAGCATAGAGGATGACTGCAAGAGGAAGGAAAAACACATCCCTAGGAGCTGCTATAGTGTTTTCTGAGCACCCACTACTCACAACTCACTGCAGGTGTCAGACCAGTATGAAGGAGCACTTCCTGAATGTTCATTGTGTGCTTGAGTAAGGTCTTTGGGTTGGATGAGGAAACTGAGGCTTGGGGAGATGAGAATCCGGGTTTAAGACCCTGGTTGTCCAACACCAAACTTTAGGTGTTTTCCATTACGTGATGCTGATTTTCAATCTTTCAGAGAGAAAGAGATGAGTAAGACACAAATCCTTCCTTAAAGATCTCTTGGCCTATAGTACACATCTTTTTTTTTTTTGTTTTAAGATTTATGATTTTATTTTATGGGGGCGCCTGGGTGGCTCAGTCGGTTAAGCGTCTGCCTTCGGCTCAGGTCATGGTCTCATGGGTCCTGGGATCAAGCCCCACTTCGGGATCCCTGCTCCGCAGGAAGCCTGCTTCTCTCTCTCCCTCTACCCCTCCTTCCGCTTATGCGCTCTTTCTTGCTCTCTCTCTCTCAAATAAATAAATAAAATCTTTAAAAAAAATGTGTATTTAAAAAAAGATTTATTTATTTATTTGAGAGAGAGGGTGCACACACGTGTGCTCCTGCAGAGGGGAGGGGCAGAGGGAGAGAAAGAATTCAAGCAGACTTCACACTGAGCATGGAGCCCGAAGCGGGGTTCGATCCCAGGACCCTGAGTTCATGACCTGAGCCAAAATCAAGAGTGGGATGCTCACCCCACTGAGCCACCCAGGTGCCCCTGTAGGACACATCTTAAAGCAGTGTCATCTGTATACTACAGAAACTCACCTCACGCAGCTGAGGGCTCTGGCCTGCTTATAGCACCTGTGTTGAGAGGCATTTAGGGAAATTCGCTAGATAACATTTCACTTCCATGTGAATGCTCACACGCAGGCATCCACAGAGCTAGCTTTGGGAGGGAGTAGGTCCTGCCCGTTGCCCATCACAGGAGAGGAGAGGTGGAGAGGCATGGTCTGTTACTCCGGTTTAGGGCAAGGCTAGTATGCAGGAATATTGAGAGAATTCTCTGCAACGCAGAGGTTACTTTATGATTTTTCAGAGGCAGTTTCTTTATCTTTTAATATATTCCAGACTCAGGTCCTGACTTGAGTAAAATTATAAATTTGGCCTTGGCGTCATATTGCCACGTGGCTCCTACCCACAGCATCCACTCCCAGAAGAATTACAGATGATTCAAAATTTTTCTTGAGTTTCCTTTCTATTCCACCCCCACCTGCCCCCCGTAACCTGAATAAATTAATTTGGGGAGTGAAAACTCATGGTGGAAGCCCAGAAACAATGGGGCCAGAAGGACAGACTACTTTCACAGGGAATATCCAAGGCTTCAAATACAGTGTAAAATGTTGCTGCTTTTGTCCACATATGAGGAGCAAGCTGCCAGGGAACAAGAACAAGAGGCGTGAAAGATCTCTGCCCAGACCAGTAAGAACTTTAACAGTGGACAACTAAAGGTAGGACAGAGAAGCCTAGGAGGGCAAAAGACCTCTCCTCTGTTGCGAGTATAGAACGTAAAGCAAATGAGAGTTAAATCAAGCTTAATGAGAGCTGAATCAAGGAATGTTCTATTGACCAATTAATTTGGAAATCATTCAGGAAAAATAGGGCGCCTGGGTGGCTCAGTCGTTAAGCGTCTGCCTTCGGCTCAGGTCATGATCCCAGGGTCCTGGGATCGAGCCCCACATCGGGCTCCCTGCTCGGCAAGAAGCCTGTTTCTCCCTCTCCCATTCCCCCTGCTTGTGTTCCTGCTCTCGCTATCTCTCTCTCTGTCAAATAAATAAATAAAATCTTAAAAAAAAAAAAAAAGAAAAGAAATATTTATTAAAAAAAAAAAGAAAGAAAAATTGTGCCTCAGCCCTTATTTATATCTGCCGGAGAGAATGGGCCATGTTCTCTCCCCTGTGTTAGATAACAAGTATTTAACCCAGGAACTAAAAGTCCATTTTTCTTTTATATCTCCAGGACCCGGGGACTTGGTTGTTAATAATTTAGCTAATTGAGTAAAACCTAATGCTTCAAATTTTGAAGCAGGGAAATAGAAATTCAAGATTTCCTGTAGATATGGGATGCATAATATTTAATGCTTCAGAGATCATTAGTAAAAGAAAATATTACAGCCATACACACCCTCTGAGAGTCTAACTAATGAACGTCTCCCAGCTGCCGTTGAAAAATCAGCAGCAGCCGACAGATGTTTGAAGGGATAAATCAGGCTGTACAAGGATTAAAATAATAAGTCCCCGGCGCCTTTTAAAGGCAGAGGTGCCACAGCAAACTGTTCTCAGCCACTTGAGTACGACTGAAAGACCGGGGGTCATTACCCAGCAGCCTGGTCGGCGCGTGAGCAGTATATGACTAAAACCTAGCACAGGCTCTAACCGCACCAAGTTTTAAGTAAGGACAGCTTTTACTGTTACCTCTGTTTTAAGGGAGTCTCAAGGATTCTACTTCAGTTACAGTGTTTGGGATCTGACGTGACAAATGTGAAGAGGGCCGATTAACAAAACACAAATGACAGCGATCCTTCATACACATCGTCATGGGTGCTCAGCATGGTGAGGCAGCTATTGTCCAAAGGGTGGCAAACAACCTCCTAACTGAGAAACACGTGCCTACGGGGGCTCTGCTCTGTGCCTCTGCCTATTTATCATTTAACAAGGTGGGTGAGGGAGACTTTTGAAAAAATACGAATGGTTCGGCTTCATTCGAAACTTATAGAACCCTTGGGAGCTACGGGCCTCTCCTACCACAACACCCTGGATACGACCTCATTGCAACATGTACTCAGTTGTGTTGTGATGGTTCGAATGCATGCTAGCTACATTCCCCTCGCTCATAGCCCAGTTCACGCAGTGAACTGACGGTCGGTGAAACCCAATCTGAGTCACCTTGTGTCTCTCAGAGCCTTAGACAATGCCTGTGATGCAGCATATTTAATAAAGGGCTAGCATTCTGTGTCACAAAGCGACGGTTAATTTTATGGTCAACTTGACTGAGCCACAAGGAGCTTAGATATATGGTCAGACATTCTGGGCATTTCCTAAGAGCGTTTTTGGATAAGATGAGCATTTAAGTTAGTAGACGGAGTAAAGCAGATTTCTCTCCCCAGTGTGAGTGGCCCTCATCCAATCCGCTGAATAAAGCAAAAAGGCTGACCCTCCCATGAGTAAGAGAGAATTCTTTCCGCCTGATACCCTTTGAACTGGAGCACGGGCTTTTTTCCTGCCTTCAGACTTAGACTGGAATGTTGGCTCTTACTGGGTCTCTAAGGTGCTGGCTCTCCTGGGTCTCCAACTTGCCGCCCCACCCTGCAGACGTTGGGGCTTGCCAGCATCCATAACCACGTGGGCCAATTCCTACAATAAATGATCCCGACTGAAAAAAATGACTTCAGGCTACTGAAGTGTAAAATACAAGTAGGTACGTAAGAAGTTACACGGAAGGCAATGACTGGCAGACAAGGCAGGCTCTCTAAACCTATGGTTCCTTACTCCGGCTTTGGTTAGAATCAGCGCTTCTTAAAGTATGAGCCACAACCTGTTACCAGTCCAAGATAAACTCTTCTGTGTTTAGAAACTTTTATAGCCATTTGACATTGCAACAACACTCAGTTGTATGGCTTTTCATTTTACACAAGTATCAGAACTTAAAACAAGCCACAGCAAAAACAACCACTGGTCGTTTACAAAGATGGTTTGAGAAAACTGACCTAGAAAGCTTATGTCACCTCAGACCGATTAAATCTGAATGAGGGAGATGTGGAGCTGGAGCATCTCCTGGGTATTACCCTTCTCAGGGGATTCTAATGTGGCGCTGCTAAATAGGTCCAACAACTGGTTCGGCACAGTTCCTAACCGGCCAGAACGGAAGCTGGTCAGCACCCACCGATCAGAGCTGACACAGCTGTAAACAATCGCACTATAGTACCAGTACCAGCGGAAGATCAGCCTTTCCTATTACAGGGTCCAAATGGCATGAATCACTTCATGAAGAAGTCTGAGTTAGTATGGACAGGTGCAGCCGCATGTGATGGGAAGATATTTTTCCAGTCCATATAGATGTGCTTTAAAGGGATTCAAAATTGGAAATTTATAGCTACACACTGGCCTTGAAGTAGAGTAAAACTCCATTATGGCACGGAGTGAAAGATATAGTGGGGCTCAAATTATAGCCCTCAAAATGTGACAACTGCCCAGAGTTAAAGACTACCATAATGTAGCTATTGTGTCTTGTCTCCTAATAAAAAAGTAAAGGGATGTCTATGCTTTTAGATTTCTATACTCTGACAGCTGCAACTCTATCAAGTGGATTGTTTTCAACAGAGTAGGACCCATCATAGTTTTCAAAGTAAGCATGATTAAGCATTATCAGACTTACATATTTCTTTTTCAGATTTGTAAGTCATTTTAAATTCATATAACAGATTCATTTAACATACCTTCATGTAGTGGAGATGTAAAACTACCCTATTCCAGGAAAAAATTATTGTTAATAATATTAATAGGATCTGTGTTTGTTTCTTTTGCTTTGATTTGAGATATGGAATTCTCATACTGAAAGAATATATACACACATAGACTCATACATACGTGTGTATACATATATGCATGTATAGTCTTAGTTATATTTCCAGTATCTTGACACAATAATTATTCTTTTGAAGAGAAGTTTTTTTTCTTTTATAAATTAAGCTAAAGCCCAGTGATGGGCATTAAGGAAGGCACATATTGCATGGAGCCCTGGGTGTTGTATGCAAACAATGAATCATGGAACACTACATCAAAAACTAATGATGTACTGTATGGTGACTAACATAACATAGTACAATAGGAAGTGAAAAAAACAAACAAACAAAAATTAAGCTGAAGCAATGACATTTAGGACTGCCCTTATTTTGGCAATGTAAAAGCCCAAGGAGTGTCTTCTGCTTAATCCTTTTTAGTACAGATTGTCCTGAGTTATGATTTCCTGGCATTGCCATTATGATTTGAGAAGTTACCGTCATCTAATTGAATTTCCCACACTATCCTGTATTTGTTCTATATCATCGCTGCCAAGATGGTCATTCTGCCTGTGTTTGAACATATCCAGTGACAGATATCTCCAAGACAGCCTGTGTCATCTTTAAATTCTCTATTAAAATTCATACTGGTATGAGCTGAAATTTGTCTGCCTATAACGTTATTTGGTGATCTGTGTTCCCTTGCTCTTTCTTTCTCTCTCTCACTCTTTCTCTGGAGTCCTAGAGAAGAAGCTCATTGAGTCTTCCATGTAATAAACACTCCAACAGCTGAGGATATCTGTGAATCAGCCCCTTTTTAGACTAAATGCCTCCCTTGATCAACTATAAGCCGCCCTTCGATTGCCATACCCATCCTGGAGCCTTCCCTCTGATTACGATCCTGTTTCACAGTACCCTGACTGCTCACCCCTTGTGGGCTCTTCTCTGGTACCCACCTACTTCTTTTGAATTGTAGGTGAGACAGCTATTTGTCTCCATCTTGTTTATGCCAGTTATATTGATCATTTTAATTATGTAATTTAATAAAATATTATATAGGCTGATGAAATATGAGTGAGAAAAGAAAATTATGTAAAAATTAAGTTGAATGCTTAGAGAAACTTTGCGGATGAGTCTCTTAAAATATTGCTGTTAAAATAAGTGAGAGCAAGAGAACTGTAAAAGGAAAAAATGTAAAAATTGTAGAATGATTTGGATTGATTAAAAGATGTCTTTAGGTACATGCTCCATTAAAAAAAAAAAAGCAGCAGCTAGAAATCTTAGATAATTCATTAAGGACGGGGTTTATTTAAATGAGAAAATGAAAACTCCAGTCGGGGGACCCATATTTAAGGGGATGATATTACGAATACCGTTATAACCAACAAGAACACACACCTAGGGACAGAAGTCCCACCAACTGTAGGCATGGCCATAGCTGTGTGCACCAGCTGAAGGTACGATCCACCTCCAAAGGGAAAGGTTTGACCCTACACCAAAAAATCTATGGAAGAATGAACATGCATAGTGTAATTTAAAAAGTTTAATGTACATTTGATATTTTTATGAAGCACTCCTAAAGAGCTTCTACTACACGATAAGCCGGAGATGATATCTGAAAAACGGTTGTCTGATCCCAAAGAGCATGTGCTTGACATCTGTCTATAGTGCCCACAAAGGCTTTCTGCTCTTGCTGTTCTCTTACTAAATACCATAGTCTATTAATATAGTCTAGGATTGCATAAGCATTCTGGAAAGCTCAAGCACATTTGAAAAGTGTTCACCATATTGATGACTCACAACTTTAGTTTATTTCAGCTAAAACTTTTCCGTACTTGCTAACCATACATCCTTCATCCCCTGTTGGTGGTTCTTTCTGTATCCAAGTACCCGACTTCAAAATGGTCCCTTTTAACTTTCTTCCTTGTGGATTTGCCCCATCATTCTAACCTGCTGAGATCCTTTTGAATCCTGTCAGCCAACACATCCCGCCCCCCCTCCCCGCCCCGAGCCTCAAGTCATCAGCTAATTTAATAAGTAAGACTTGCGTCTTGTCTGCCCTTCTAAAATCTGACCTTGTCAGAAGGCTCCCTGGGCAGTCAAGATGATTACTATAGATACTTCCTCCATTTCTTCCTCACTGGAATCATTTGTGATTACAGTCACAACTCTGGCTGCCCCAAGATGCCAGGGCTGTCTTCCGGCAGAGCCTCATGCGTGGCTCTGTGCTTTTCTTGAGCCCGAGTGCATGTAGTCTAAACGCAGGGCATTTAATAAGTGCGTTTAAAGCAGAGAACTTAACTCTTTTTCTGGCATAGGATGACAAGGAGGGCCTATTTGGAAAAAAAAAAAAAAGAAAAACAAAACAGCTGCTACCTTCTCCAGCTGTCATACACACAAACCGCTTTGTGACAATCACCAAAGCCATGAACCTAAACACGGGAGAAGAATGAGCATAGACTAATTAAGACGTTTTAACAAGTATCTGAACATGCAATTGAGCCAGTGCTCTTACACCATGACTTGAATATCGTAGAAGACTGTATTGATTGCTTAAATCTAAAAATAATTTCATTAATGGAGGCAGATGTAATATGCAAATTAATGCTGCACTCACTGAAAAATACTAAATCACCCCATTTAGCAATTTGACTGAAATTAACTTATAAAATTCAAGACAACTTTGTTTTCCTTCACAATCTTACTGAAAACTCTTGAAAGACAATAAATGTCTTTGAGTTCTGAATATTCTACACAGCAGTCTAGAAATAGGCCCAAACTAATGTGAGGTATAGTGCTCATTACTCTTTGAATGTTGTTCTAAATTAAGGAGACAAGTTGTAGAAAAGTTAACTGCTGTGAACTGGAAAACCTCCAATTAAGTGGTTGGATTCCAACCTCTCCTTGACTCAGAGGCTGGAGGGCGAAGGGAAATCAAGACTGAAAGCAAGGGCTGGCTTATATAACAAAAAGCCCTGATTCACTTTTGCCATGTTGACAAAATATATTCTATGCCCACAAACGTAGGCTGTGTCCACGCACCCACAAACCAATTTGAAACAAAAACAAGTGAGTATTTAAATTTAGACCAATTATGACAGCAAAAGCTGTGTTCTCTGGCATTCTACCAAACAAAAGCTGCGGAAACCAGCACTTCCAATATTCCCCTGGTCCCCATGTATATTCTAGCAGCAGGGACTAGCAGTGGAGCTAATTGCAATCAGGATGAAGCTATTTAGACCCCACAGAATTGACTCTGGGAGCCTCTGGGGGGAAGTTGGAATGTGGGCTGGTGGTTCCCATTGTGGGTTATGGTGGGACAGAGGGCGCCTCCCATTCTCTCAGGCAATAGGGGCAGCTGTGGGGCCCGGCATCCCTGAGGAGGGCCCCTCAGGAACTGACAGGCTCAAACTGCATTTTCTCTCTCACTCTCCCCCCTATAAGCAGCCCTTGCAGCTTCTCTTTAAAAAAAAAAAGAAGTTTTTAAATTGCGGTAAAATAGACATAACATAAAATTCACCATTTTAATGATATATAAGTGTATATAATTTAGTTGCATTAAGTACATTACACGTTTTTGGGCATGGAACCATCACCAGTATGTCCAAAACTTCTTCATCACCCCAAACAGAAATGCTGTCATCTTTAAGCAATGAATCCATACCAAGGCCCTGGTAACCTTCTTTCTGGCTCAAAGAATTTGCCTCTTCAAGATATTTTTTATAAGTGGACGCATACAATATTTCTCCTTTTGGGCCTGGCTTATCTTACTTAGCATAATGCTTTCAAGATTCATCCATGTGGTAGCATATATCAGAACTGTATTCATTTTTATGGCCAAAGAACATTCAATCGTACCTATGTACCATGTGTTGTTTATCCATTCATCTGTCGTGGACACTTGGGTTATTTCTACCCTTGGTTACCATGAATAGCTTTTTCAATGAACATTGGTATACAAGTATCTGTTTGAGTTCCTGTTCTCAATTCTTTTCAATTTTCTTATTTTTCAATATCTAGAAGTGGAATGCTAGGTCACATGGTAATTCTATGTTTAGTTGTCTGAGGAACCGCCAAACTCTTTTCACAGAGAATGCACCATTTCACATTCTCACTAACAATGTACAAGAGTTCCAATTTGCTGCTGATCTTGAGACCCAAGCAGAGTGGTAAGTTCACCCGCGGGTTACTTTGAAGTTACCTGGCATCCTTACTCCACCTCAGATTCTGTAAGATACATTTTACCATAAATTATTATCGTTTATCAGCCCTACACCTACAGTTCTCCCCTGGAGTTCTCCTCACTGAGACCTCCTTTTTTGTGTTTCCGGTCAATCACTGTCCCACTAACACAGCCTTCATTTCCTCACTCTCCATCTAAAGTGTCTAATCCACCTCAGACTCGAATGCATCTAAACCACCCAGGCTCAACACAGATCCAACTTGGGACCCCCTCACCCCTCCTCAGGCTTTGCCTGATCTCCCTTGGGCTACTCAGCGCTTCTTGCTGATATGTTCCCTGCTCCCTAGTTCTATGCATCTTGCTGCCCTCTTCCTAGAGCCAGCTTCTCACCTACTAAAATGAAGTGAGATGCTCCTTTTGACTCTGATATGGCACAATGCTGTCTTATGACTTGCATAATTCTATTTAAAAATCTTAGCCTGAGAAAGAAGGCTGACTAATTAACGAGCATTTCGATAGGAATTTCCTTTATGTTTCTTCTAGCATTTAGACTTTCCTTTCAGTCATCCATCCTACTTGATGGCACATAGTTATCTCACAACAACAGCTTCCAAACTTGTCCAAACTTGTCCCTTAGCCTCTAAACTGCACCTCACTCAGATACATGACCTGAGCTCATGGAGCTGGTGCGTGTGTGTATGTATGTGCACTGCAGAATGTCATTACATGAATTAATTCAGTTGAATCCATCCTGTCGATGGCAATCATAGCATATCTCTTACAACAAACATTCTTTTACTCAAACTCTTCAATTGTTCCTTAGTTCCTATTCAGTATGATTCAAACACCTGATTCTAGAGGTTCAGTCCTCCCACAGTGGCCCAACACACCTTTCCCACACTAGCTCCCACTATTTCCTAGCAGCTCCAGTCTGCACAGCCCATGCATGTCCCTCTGCATCTGGCTCATGACTTGGCCTTTGGGTTCCCGTTCACCAAAGCCCTTTGCTTAATGAACCTCTACATTTGTTCAAGGGCAGAGCTTCTGTGCTAATTCCAGTTAGAGGAGAAATGTATACCCTTTGCTGGTCTCATGTACTTTGTAGCACTTGGTTTATGTTTTAGCTTGATCTGAAAAGCATCCAGTGAGCTTGGGGTGTCACTACAAGAGGGCAGATGGCTGTCTGCCAAATGGTCTCAATCAGGAGACCTTGGGGCATTCACCAATGTCAGGGTCTAATCCTCAGTATGGTAGGTGGGGAACCTGACTTTGAACAGTGCATGCTGGGAAGAATTGTTTCTTAGGAATGGATGCACATTACATGAGCTCATGGAACTGGTGTGTGTGTGTGTGTGTGTGCGCACTGCAGAATGCTATTGCGTTATAACCTACATGGATAGAAGCACGTATGTCACATGAGTAGAAAGATTCTCTCCCTGATGGATAGACTTAAACTAGAAGCCAATTTATAATCAGAATATTAAGTGAGTATAGAATCAAAACAAGGTGCTGGTTCATTGAAGGAACTCATTCTTCTGCCTAGGGTCTGAACTGCTCATCTTCTTAGGCCAGTGAGCACTGGATTTTGGAGTTCTCTCCTCTCTGGGCTGACTGTATTCTCTTGATTCAGTTTTACTCTCAACAGCCTAAATACAATTCACCACAATATTACCCCACCTGTCCTCCTCCCACCCTCCACCCTCCATCCTTGAGATATTCAGGCACCGGTGAGTCTTGTTTTACTTTTCCCCAAATCCACAGCAGTGTACCATCTTTGGTTTATCCTCAAATCAAGTTCAACCTTGTGACTGTGGCTAAGTGTATCTTCTTAGTTTAGCTCCGGGAAAGCAAAGCTTATTTCCCTGTTCTTTATGTTCTTAGGTATTATTTTACTCTTCTGCCATGCACTGATTACTCTGTGCCACTGAGCAGAAAATCCATTGCACTATATGTGCTTGGGTTCAGCCCTTATTTCCGTGTATGAATGGAAAACTCCTTGAAGACGAGGTCCATGTCTCATGTATCTGTCTACACCCTACCATTACTAATTGTTTTGAGACAGTTTCAAATGTTGGATGTTCACAAAAAAATGCTCCAAATGAAAAATAAATTAAATAAATTATCCAGTGCTTCCAAGCCTTACAGAGTTGACTGTGGAGAAACAACTGCTGCTAATTCCAAAAGGGGTTTCCTGCTGGGAGAAAACTGGATTGGGAGGACACTCAGGGTTTGTCCCCACCCTGCAAGGTGGCTCTTCCTTGGAGTTGCCGCTGACCTTGACTTCTGCCCTTCTTTTTTTTTTAAGATTTTATTTTTTAATTTATTTGAGACAGAGAGAGAAAGCACGCACATGAGCAAGGGGAGGAGCACAGGGAGAGGGATAAGCAGATCTGTTGCTGGGTTCGATCCCATGACCCTAAGGACCTGAGCTGAAATCAAGACTCAGACACCCAGCCCACTGAGCCACACAGGTGCCCCGACTGCTGCCCTTCTGATTGGGGTCTGACCTGCCTCAATTCAAGTAGCAACCCTCAGAAAGTCACAGGAGAGCATGCTGAATGTTCTTGGCTCTATGGCTGGCCCAGTCTGAAGAGGAACCCTTATCCACTGGGAGTAACAGATTAAATTTTATTGTTTCCTCTGCCATCTTTAGAAAAGCCTCCAAATGAAGGGAGACAAAATAAAAATGGAGCTAACTCTGGTCACAGCTTTGCTGCTTAGTGCTGGGTTATCCGGCGTGCTCAGTGCTCATCTCTTGATTTCAGTGAGGGAAACGGAATGAATCGGAAATGAGAACAAGAGAAATATAAAACCCTTTCTAGAGACTGGTTTAACTGCAAAGTCAACGGTAGAAGCCTTTTTTTTTTAAACTTGCAAAATTAGTGCAAGCAAAATCTCCATTTGCCCAGGATCCCAAGAGACATGGTGCCATGATGTGTGTTCTGTGATTAGTCTGTGGGCCTGGACAATAGGACTGGGACAAGACGGTGGGCACAGGGGATCCTTCCCAGCCATTTGTTTCGCACAGACTCACAATGTACTCGCCAGGGGAATCCAATGTGTTTCTTATCAAAGCTTTCTGTTTTCAGTGTGAATTACCAAACAATCCTCCAGATACTGATTTTTATCTCCTCACAAGATAAATTTTCGTTCCTACTGGCACATTCCTAGTCAGTGCACCACTCTCAAATTATGTAAAATCAAAACAGAACAAAATAAAAAAGCTACAGTCAGTAGAACAAAATAGGCCAGAAAAATCAGTGAGAAGGGCTTCTTTCTTTTTGTTGTTGTTGTTATAAAAGTATATGAGCTTAAATATATGTCCTAATGCAATAGGTCACTTATTTGGACTATAATTATTGGTTATTTCTGGCCTCAAAATTCACGCTGGAATAAATTAAATTTATTTTCTATCCCTGCTTCTCTTCCTGTGTGTGTATGTATACGTGTGGTGGGATGGGAGCATACTAAATAAAAGAGCAAATAAAATCTCACCATGAAATCACTACTAGTAGGATAGTTTTGTATTATTGGTTCTCTATTTTAAAAGAGTCATTCATTTATTTTTTTCATTCATTCAACAAATAATAAATATTAAGTGTCTGTCACGTACCCTACTCCATGCTGAATATGCTCTCATTTAGGTAAAATTCATATCCTGAATTTCTTTGAATTCCTAGAAATGGAGCAACCCTTCTCACATTGATATAAGATTTCCCTATTCCCAGCACTTTAGGAAGAAATTTCAAATCTTTTTGAAGATGGTGTGCCGAGAGAATGCTGGACTCTTCTAAATGCAGAGGCAGGAAGCAGGCTGTGTTCACTTCCCCACAAATTGGAAATGGAACACTTTGCTGTTAATGGCCTGATAAAAAATAAGAGGTGAGGTACTGAAGAACTAGGTCCACCTCAGAGATAATGGTTTTAGGTCCACCTCTGAGATAATGGTGTTAAGTCATTTGGATTACTTTACTTCCACCATGGGCAAAATAGCACAAGGACAAAGGTCTAGCACCTGAAAGAAATTAGACCATGTGCTAAAACAACCTAACTTCATGCCATATATTATAATATCAAAAGACATATATATATACATACAATATAGATAGATACAGTGGTGGATGCTGATACTTTTCTCTTTTCAAATTGTTGATGTCCATTAGCATAACCTCTACGTTTTTTTTTAGCCAGAGAAACACAGAAATCAGAGGAAGCATTACATATGTGCCATAAAGTTACTTGCCACCTTAGTTAAAAGGCTTACTAGCACATTTTTGTCACACTTTTTAATGAAAATCCATAAAACACTGTGGCCAAACAAATTAATTTAGGAATTAATTAGAGATGTTAAAAAAAGAAATGTTGGACTGATACAAAAGAGCTCAGACAGAAAGTTATTTTCACTATATTAATATGATAACCAGCTGATTACAGTTTATCCTAATCACCAAGCACATTCTCCCTTGCTGTGCTCATTTACTTTTGATACAATCATGCTTGGCTCCCCCACAACACTGCTGAAAATATTTCATAAAGATAACTGCTTCCAGCAATATGGTTGACTGTAATTGTTGGGAGGGACCCTCCTGCTGTAGAAAAGACCCTAGCTGGGGCATGCTTCCTGGTGGTCACAAAACCCCAAACCACAAGCCATTGGGAGTGGCAGTGGCAGGGAGGGGCATGGTTGCCCTGAGGTCTTATGCCATAAATTAGATCTTGAGCCTTGGGCCAACACCATAAACAAGCTGAGCCTGAGAATCCTGCTTTGAACTCTGATTCTCAGAGGCACCACATGGTGCCAGGTTGGTGCAGATCCTTAGTTCACAGCAGAAGCAGATATAGGAACTCTCTTCGGGAAAGCATCCCCACAGGATCCCCACAGAAGAAGAACAAACAGAAAGCTTAAAATCAAAGAGCACCAAGCACAAGAGAAGGCAAACTCCAGGAACAAGAGTCAGAGCAAATGACAAGGAACAGAGGTGACCCTTGAGGATTGCGGAGACTGGAACTGTCAGATATAAAATGTAGAACAGTTATGTGTGGACAATTTAAAGAAATAATATAGGAATTAAAAAAAAAAAAAGCAAGAAAGAAGGAATTACCAGGAATGACTTTGTAGACTTGTAAAGGAATCAAACAGAAACTCTAAAAATGGCAAATATTTGGGGGAAGAAAAAGGCAAGAGTGCCATTTGGATAGAGCTAAAGAGAGAAACAGGAAGAGACATCTGAAGAAAAGATCAGCATAGAGAGAAAAAAGATGGAAATATGAAAGGTTCAAAAATATGAAGTGAAGGAAAGTTTTAGCGTATGTCTAATTAGAATCTCAGAAGGGGAGGCGATTAGTGTCTTAGTGTCTTAACATTATATTTCTTTCTCTCTAAATCAAACAGCATAGTTTGTTCTGTAGTAAATATTGATAGGAGCATGATCTCATCAATGTCTCTTAAATCTAGGTTAAAAGCTTTGCATTGACTGACAGACTATACAAGTAATACATAATCATGGTCACAGAACAGCAGATGTAAGGAAGTGGAGGAGGTAGGAGACTGAGCAGACACTCAGTAGATGGTATAGTTTTTGTACTAGGAAGGCAAGAGCTACTCTCTAAGGTCAAAACAACAACAACAACAAACAAACAAACAAAAACAAAATGCAAAGAAAGAGGAAAATGTCATTTAAGCTGCAATGGTAATCCCAGAACTATAACACAGATCCATTTTGTGTTTATTCCTGGGGAAGAATGTTGGAAATAGAGCCATAGGGAACTTGACTTTTCATTTTTGTTCCTTCTGTATGATTTGACTTCTAACAATATATTAAAGACAACCCTATCGATAAAGGACTACTTAAATAAATTGAAGTTAAAATCATATAATGGAATACTGTCTGTAACCTTTGGAAAGATTGAGATTTGTCAATATATATTTTTGTGGAAAGTCGTCCACAATAATACATGTAATGTAAAAAATATAAAATTTGTGAAATAATATCATGTCATCCTCATTAAGGTAAAAAAAAATGTCCCTCTGCATGTGTATGTGTAAATGCATATAAAAATATTAGGGAGGAGAAATTATAAACTGAGGGTACTATAAAAAGGAGTTTTTCAGTATTTACTTTTATAACCTCTGAATTGTTTTAATGTTAGGAACATGCAATATACAATATGCAATATGTAAATATTACTTTTAAAATAAATTCTAATTCTTTTAAATTACAAAGGTAATATGTGTGGTAACAAGTCAAAAATGTAAATTTATAAATGTATAGTGCTATTCTTTCTTTCTTCGGTTAAGACTAAATTATTAAAATTCAAACTATTTTTTGATTTTGATAACCAAATAATGCCAATATTATTTATTAAATGAACTCTCTATTTCCCCTGGAATGGAAATACTCTCATTATCATATAGTAACTTCCCACATTCACTTATACACGTTTCTAGATTTGATTCTATTCCACTGCTCTATTTGCTTTTTCTTGTGTAAATAGCATTTTTTTTTATTACATTAGCTTTAAGGTAAATTCCAATATCTGGTACTACCTGAACCACCTCATTATTCTCTCTCCCTCTTAGATTCTTGAGAATTCTTGCATTTATTTTTCCATACGAACTTTCAAATCATCTAGTCCCGTACAAAAAATAAATCTATTGAATTTTGGGGGGAGTCACAGGAAACATACATTATCAGTTATAAAAAAATTTAAATAAAGAAAGCAGTATGTTTGAATCAACAGAGGTCATTTGAAAGGACAATGCAAAGCAGGTGTGAGGGTGACTGTATGAAGAGTACCAGCAATAAGTATTAGAGAACCCTATCTTCGTACATAAAACAAAATCCTCAGTAACAGAAAAAAGTATGTCTATAAACGTCCTCATAGACAGACAAGAGCAAGCATGAGTGTTTATGGATGGCTGTGTTCATAGATCTGTGGTCATCAAAAACTGAATGAGCAAACTTCCGTGAAGTGTGAGCATTTGTTAGCTCTGAATGGGTGGTGAGGGACAAGGCCACACAGTCAAGTTGAGGGCTGACTGCCCCAAAGCTGTTGGTGTTCACACGTAATCCCTAGTCACGCTCTTTTTCACAGATAATTAATCCTATTTATGCAACTGCAAAGTTGATGACCCTGGTCACTGAGGCACTATAGCTACAAAGAGAACGAGAAAGCTCTGCCAGAAAGGGGCCTGCAGTGTTAGCAGGAGATGCAATCACAGGCACAGACGCGTGGCACCCAGCATGGAAGAAGGATGACACGCACTGGGGTTGTGGCAAGAAAGTGTGGCTCCGATCCCTGTTCTCCCAAAGTTTAGTCATGGGGTCTTGGGCTCTCTGAGCTGCACGTCCTTCATCTGTAAAATATGGGCTAAACATGCTTGTGAGCAGCACTGTTGTGAGCATGAAACAATATATACATTTATGTATATGGACAAACTCCACCTGATAGACGCCAGTGTTCATGACAACAGACAGAAATTGGGCAGAGAAGGTACTATTTCAGAGTGTCTAGAGTAGAAGAAAGTGTTGAAATGTGACATTGAACGATGCATGCAGGGCCTTATAAATACTTTTGGGTTGTAAAATTAAAAGTTGCCAGAGGGGGCAAGCCTGGGCAGAGGGCTGTGAGGGACGTGGGATTTCAATTAGCAAGGGCCTCACATGCTAGTGTGCTAGGTCAAGCAATCTTGATTGTAGATTATAGCAGGGTTTTTTTTTTTCCTTTTTCAAAACGGAGTAAAATAATAAGATTCATGTCTTATAAAGATCCTCCTGGCAAGAGTACGGAGGATGTGCTACAGGAATCTGGAGGGAGGGCTTTTCAGCAATATTGAAGGCAGAGGATCATTGTATTTCAAAAGAAGCATCTAGGCCTGTTCTTCTTCTTTTTAAGTTGCAATGGGAGAGAGGTGAAGTGTGCAGAAAAAAAGCTACTAAAAAAAGAGTATGCTGATTAGCTAGAGAGGTGACACAAGCTCTCGGAACTAAGGAATTCCGTATTGTGTCCGGTCTTGTTCTCTTAACCTTCTTTCTTCTCCTGCAAACCTAGGACTGACAAAGGCTTCAACTTCCCCAGGCTGAGTAACCTTGTCAGCAAGTGGGTAACGCTGGAAGTTTGCAGGATTTAGATGCAGCAGGTAGGTAGAAAAGTGTAGTGCATTTTGAGCATCCTGTCTTCACTGAATGTGCAGACCCAAAGTAGCGATGGATGGAGCATGGCTAGTTTTGCTTCAAAGTCAGCGGCTTGATGGAGCAGAGAGCGCACAGGCTGCAGAGACTGCCAGACCGGAGGCTGTGGTCCCCCTGCTCCATGTACATCATGGGGAAGTTCGAGCCTCTCAAACTTAGTCTCATTTGTTGGTGTCTCTTTCATGAAGTTTGCATACGAGTGGATGCGGATGGACACAATAAACAAACATATGCCAAAGATGATGTGTGCAGTAAAGAGGAACAAAGCAGCACAAGGGGTTAGAGAGTAACTGAGAACTGCTTTTTGTGTAAGGCGGTCAATGAAGGTCCCACCTGAGCACGTGCTTGCAGGAAGTGAAGAAGTGAGTGTTGAAGACATTTGGAAAAAAAGAGAATTCTGGGCCTAGAAAACAGCAAGTGCAAAGGCCCTGGTGTGTAAGCAAGCTGGGCACGGGGGCAGGAACCTTGAGGAGGTGAGTATGATCGGAGTAGAAAGCCGTGGATGTGGGAGCAAGCAGGTGGGATGTGTGGGCTGCGTGGAGGTTCAGCCAGTCAGCACAGATAGGCATCCAGTCAGCCCCTCTCTGAGTGCTCAGAGACATGGGAAGCCGTCCTGAGCAGAGCAAGGCATCCCCTGACTTGCGTGAGCATCAGGAGGCTGCCGTGCTGCATACCGACTCCAGACGTGTCGGAAGTAGAGACCATTCCAACCATGAGGAGAACTGTGATGGGCCAAACAATGGAGATGAGACTAGGAGGTGGAAGGGTGGAAGAGTGGTTATATTCTGGATTTTTTAGCAGGTAGTCCTACCAGGATTTGCAGACAGGTGGTCAAAGTGTGATCTTTGGCTCAAGAAATTTTGGCTGGCCTTATAAGAATAAAACAAAGTAAATAATAATAATAATAATAATAATAATTCCTAAAATTTGATAGTTGCCCAAAAACTCAAGTTCACATCCATCTTCCTTGGGAGTTCTTTAGCCTCTCCGGCTGTTTGTAGTAGAACAGCACAAGGGGCAGAGGGGGAGAAAGAAAAAACAGTATGAAACCCCATATCAATTAGATCTGAGTTTAGATTTTTCACCAGAAGTTCCTCCTCATCAGTAGATGCCTAAATTAAAAATGACACAGAGAAGGGAGAATAAAATAAAGGTGGTGGGGCGGGGGGCGGAGTGCCATACGGCCCTTCTTTGTTTCTTCAGCTCCTACCTAACTGCCTCCTGTGTCTTTGACTGCTTGTTTTCTGGGTGAAGAAAAATGAAGAGGTTAAACATCACATTATTTAATATCTATCACTAGGGCAAGCAGAGACAAGAACTGCTCGAGACAAGATATTTTCTTTCCCAGAACAACACTGAGGAAATTCATTATAGGCTTTCACATTAAAGCATGGCCAAGCAAAGCAAACAGTGTTTCTCAAGGCTCAAAGTCTTAATCCAAGTGGCTTTAATGAAGCCTTGAAAAGCAACAATTGACAGTGGTAGTGGATTTCATTCCAGAAGGAATCGATGAAAAAAAGAAACTCATTGAACATTATAAATACTGGAAAATGGATGGAAAAGCTATGGTTAAGTACTTAGCAGAACACCTGGCATTCGGAAAGAAACCAAACCATTTGGCTCAAACTTGTCCCTAAAATCTAGTTTTCAGTGATTAAACTGTAGGGCCTCTCTTCTCCAAGTGAGGTTTTCATGCTAAGCCAAGTGTTAGGAGCACAGCCTTGGGTCTTAGCATCCTAGCTTTTCCTAGCTGTTTCTCCTTGGAAAACACTGAACCTGGCCCTTTCCTAAGGCATCTAAAAAGGTCCTTAGGTTTTACATCCAAAAAGAAAACCTACATTTACTGGGCATCTGCCTCCTGTCAGGTCCTTGGCATCACTCTCAGCTCTCACAGTGCCACTCTAGGCTGACTTTCACTATCCCCATTTTTCAGAGGGGGTACTTGAGACTCGCCCCAAGCCTCGCAGCTGTTACACCATGAAGCTGCGGATGGCTGAGCTGACGTGGAGCCCAAAGCCTCTCCTCTCTGGCCTCACATGTCCTTCTCTCCCCGTGGCTTGTATTTACGCTCCCCGAGCCCCTGGATTCTTTCGCCATTCCTCCAAAACCAACACTTCATGGTTTACTAATATTTTTATGAGGCACGACTTCAGGTACGTAAGGACATTTTATCAACTTTAGGGCACGCTGCATCACACTTAGCATGACTGTTTTCCCTCATGTCTTCAGTTTGCAGTGCGTGTCTTGCAGAGCGAGTCACGCGCTCGCGTTGGCCCTAACTTCACCAAACCCCCGCTGTCCGACGGGATGAGTGTAGGTGTGTGGTCTTCCGGACCTTGGATATGGCAGTGTGATGGCTCGATGGGGCAGAGCTCAGCAGATCATTGCTCGCTGTTCGATACCTGACCCTTCCATCCTGATTGTTTTTCCCCCAAAACTATTTACTGTTATTTCCACCTGTAAGAAAAGCACAGCCTCCCCAGGGAAAGTGGGGGATACAGTGAATAGCTCATAATATGTGACTGCTTCAATACTAAAGGGATTTGGTGAAATGACAAAACTCCACTACTGATAATTGTTTGTGTGCATGTGTGTCTGCTTCTTGTCTAAATTAGTCTGTTAGTGGCTCAAGAAGATGAATATTATAATTGATTAATTAAACAAGCAGCAATGGAGAGCTTATTATGCTGTCTTTGGAACCAGGCACTCAGAACACAATAGGATTACACATAGCTGAAAATCAATCTGTGAATGGAAGAAGCTACACCAGACAGTCCGTTGCTGTGCTTGCTATCACTACTACTGAGCCCTCCCTGCTGGGGTCCCACGTTGTGGAGGCGCCACGATTTTTTTGTGCTAACAAGTGGGAACAGTGAAAGATGAGCTAAGACATAGCGTGGTTATAATACAATTGGTATTTGCTTTGAAAATGTAGTCTGAAAGATAAACATGGATTAGGTCTGTTCCATAACAAAAGAGTTGAGAGGACAGTTAATTACTGAGTATTTTATCCTACTGTTTTAAACCTCTCTAAGTTTTTAAATGTGCAGGTATTTGAGGCAACTCACTACAAATATTTACTAAGTGTCTGCTTTTTAATTTTTTCATCTGATGCTGTGTTAAATGGACTCTGCATCCCCAAAGAGGTAAGACTAACCCATGTATCTACCCATCCTCTGCTCAGATTTTACCATATTTTACTAATGTTCCAATCTGGGAGAGACAGGGAGGTCTGTGGGAGGGAATAGAGAAAGGAGATGAATCCAAAAAGCTATGATTTCTCATCTGAGGGTCTGAGTCAGTAAACGTGTGTTGACCTGAAGGCAAATAATTATTAATAGATGTTAAATTGTGACTCTTTGTTTTAGGTAAATTTCATGAAAGCAAGCTTTTTTACATAAATAGTTTTAATTCAAGATTGTAACAAAAGGATATTCTAGGCTTATGTTACATAATATTTGGCATTGTAGATACACTGCTTTCTCTTCTTGAATTTATCCCACATTTGTTCCACCAAGCTATGTATATAGTTGCTCTTTGTATTTCAAAATAGTCTCTGACAATGAATTGTACTTCCCAGCTTCAATGATCAGTGGCTTTCTCTGACATTCTCTGTGCTTTTTTTTATTTTCTTGCATTAAAAAACCCATTTACTGTGTGTAAAGAATTTTCAAGTGCACAGGTAAGAAGTATTATCATTGTTCCAGTATGCCTGCTTCTAGTATTTACTGCCACTCACATTATCTACATTTATATTCTTTCATGCATGTATGAGTTTGTCTCATCTGTGCCACAATTTCCTGACTATACCTTGATGCTGTAACTATTTGCATATTGACTCTTTCTCTTCAGCACCATTCATAATATCTCCCAAGGTACGGCAAACTAAGAGTTTAATTAACATAATGTTGATATATTGCCCTCTAGATTATTAACCTAGATACAGAAATTGTGTTACTGAAATGGACTATTATTATTACTGCTATACCTTCCTTAGGATTTCTGGAGATTAAAAATATTCAATCCATACTGAAGTAAGTTGCTTTTTTGGCATCAATTGGAAAAAATAAAACACACACACACACACACACATACACACAATATCTTCAACACAGAATGAAAGACCAAATTGATTGGTTGAGTACATGAAACATGTTTTCATGTTATTTGACCTAAATAAATTTTTGCTGATTGCATTGCTTCTAATTTTTGTGTACCTGCCAAGGTTTCTGGAAGACAGAGACAGAGATTACTATATCAGGCAAAGTGAGTGAACATGTAACACAGAGCTCTACAGTTAGACTTGCCTGGGTTCTAAATCTGGCTCCCATATTTGCTGGGTATATGACCTTGGATGAGTTTCTTAATATCTCTGTATGGACTGTACTGGGTTCTTCAAAAAACTCACATGTTGAAGCCCTAACCCTCGATGTGACTAAATTTGGAGATAGGGTTTTCAAAAAGGCAATTAAGATTAAATGAGGTCATGAGAATGAAGCTCCACTGTGAGGGCACTGGTGTCCTTGTAAGAGGAAGAGACTCCAGAGCTCTGTGAGTCTTAGATGCTCACCCTCTGAGGAAAGGCCACACAAGGACAGAGAGAGAAGATGGCCACCTGCAGGGCCATGTGGAAGAGAGGTCTCACCAGAAACCAACCCTACCTCGATCTAGGACTTCCAGCCTCCGGAACTGTGAGAAATTAATTTCTGTTGTTTAAACCATCCGGCCTGTTGTGTTTTCTTATAAAGGCCCTAACAGACTGACATAATCTCTAAAATGGAGTTTTTAATCCTCTGGATACAAAAATAGCACACACCTGATAAGAAGTATTTGGATGAAAAAGAAAGTCATTTCAATTACTTAGCATAGTACCTGACATATAGAAATGTCCCAATAAATATTAGCTATTATTATTTTTAATGAGCAGGTGCTTAATCTAGCAGAAGTCAAACAGAAGTCTTTTAACTGAAATATATTTTTCCTTAAGACATAAAATGATGCTTATAAACATAAAGTATACATAAAAATTCCTATCTGAAAATACCGCTGTAACAACAATGTAGACATACTTATTCCCTCATAAAAAATGTCTGCCATTATCTAGACATCAAGCTGTGCATAGTGAACAAAGCCAAAATTATAGATTAAAATGGAAAAAAAATCAGTAAAAAAATCCAGATGTGGCTTTATAAAACATTTTAATCACTTCCGTTTTCATTTTTCAGTCTAAGTGTTGGGAATCATGTAGACACAGTTTTACTAAAGAGTTTTAGCCATTTCCTTGTAGATATTATTATTTTATGACTCTCATTAGTTTTCATTAGTTTTCTAGGGTTAAAAAGATCAAAACTTTACTTGTATTTCTTTTTTATATTTCCTTTGATGCACATTGGCCTAAATATTATACTAAATTACCTGCTTTCCAAAGAAAGTCATAGACTGTGTCTGGGTCCATTCTTCTCCCAATGTTCAGAACTCTCCTTATGTTTTGCTAAGTATTTCACTATTGAACAGGTGATACCTGTTGTTCTTAAGAAGAAAACATCTTAGTTCTTCTTTAAAAAATGAGATTGATATTGAATTCTACTTAGAGTTCTATTCTTTTCTAGATGTATAGAGAGTTCTAATATATTCTGATTATTTTCCTGGACAAATTGGATTTACTTGTTTCTTAAAAAAGTGGTAGTCCTTCTTTTATAAAGTGAGACTGATATTTTTCAACAGGTCTAATCTTTTCTTTTTCTTTTTCTTTTTTTTAATTAAAAACACAGTTGTTAGTACTTACTTACATACTTGGAGTCCACCTTCAACTGGGGATGAAGGCAGGCAGAGCTCTTAGAAGCTGGAGATGACATTTGCCTTGGGTAATTCCAGCTAATTTCTTTCTACTCTATTTATGTTAAAAGAGAGAAACGGGAATAAAATTATGGGCGCTTTTTCACTTTTGGATATTGTTTCCGGGGAGATTTGTTAACTTCCATTTGAAGAAAGTTCAAAAGATGCCTTATGTGTCCAAAATAAAGCCTTTAATTTGCATTCACCTTCCTATCCGATCTATCTTGTTTTTCCCATCCCAGAAAATAGCATCTTTAGTTTCTCAAGCCGTAAATCTGGTAGGTGATCCTTTGTACTCAGTTCCCTGCAAACTCACATTCAGTTCTTCATCAAGTCTTGCCAGTTTTACCTTCAAACCCTCTTTTGTACCTACCTGTTCCTCTCTATCTTCACCACCAGTCCCTTCCTCCAAGCCAACGACTTTGTTCACCTGAACCCCTCAGTTCACGTAATAATCAGTCACTCTGCTTCCAGTTGTCCTCTTCCTCACAGCTGCGTTAGTGCTTTTCAAAAATATAAATCAAAACATCCTTCTCCAGATTAACCTTCTAAAATCCTGCTGTACTTAGAGCACAATCTGAATTCTTTGCCAGGACAAAAAAGTCCTCAAATCGTTGATCCCTGCCTACCTCCTGGCGTTTACTTCTTCCCACATGACGCCTTGCCCACTGTGTCCAAGCCACACTGGCCTTTAGGTCCGCCAACTGCCAAGTTCCTTCTGAAACGCTGCAGTTTTAAAACACTGCCCCATAACTTTCAACATTCCTGTCATGAAGAAGTGAGGTCCATGTCTCCCTTGTTTGAATTTGGGTGGCTTTGTGACTGCTCTGACCAAGAGAATACATGAGAAGAAATGCTATGTGATATATCAGTTTGCTAAGACTTTTGTAACAAAGACCACAGACTGGGGGCGCCTGGGTGCCTCGGTCGTTGGGCGTCTGCCTTTGGCTCAGGTCCTGATCTCAGGGTCCTGGGATCGAGCCCCGCATCGGGCTCCCTGCTCCATGGGAGGCCTGCTCCCTCTCCCACTCCCCCTGCTTGTGTTCCCTCTCTCACTGTGTCTCTCTCTGTCAAATAAATAAATAAATAAATAAATACCACAGACTGGGTGGCTTAACCAACAGAAATTTATTTCCTTGCAGTTCTGGAGGCAGGAAGTCCAGGATCAAGGTGTTCGGAGGGTTGGTTTCTTCTGAGGCCTCTTTCCTTGTCTGTCTAGACATGGTCTTACTGTGACCTCACTTGGTTCGTCCCTTGGTCTATGTTGTCTGTGTCCTAATTTCCCCTCATAGAGACACCACTCATAGTGGAAGGCCACTCATATGATCTCATTTTACCTTAATTACGTCTTGAAAAGCTTTATCTCCAAAGCTTTATCTCCATTATCTTCATCTGAAGTACTGGAGCCCAGGATTCAATATATGAATTTGGAGGGACTTAAGTCAGCCCATAACACGTCTGAGGCCAGGTTCTAGAAGGCTAGGCATCATCTGTTGTTTACTCTGAGGCCCTAAGCCACTATGTAAGAAATACGACTCCCCTGGGGCACCACAAGTGGAAGTCCAAGCCATTGGACAGGCCACGCGTAGATGCCCGGGGGCTCATGGCCCCAGCTCCGCCTAGATCTTGTGCTGTGCCAACACAAGAGCCAGACATGGGAGCGAAGTCCTAAAAACTCCAGCTGATTTCAGCCCCTAGCCATCCAAGTCACCCAGATATTTTAGTCTTCCCAGATGAGGCCCCATACTTTGTGGAGCAGGAACAAGCTATCCTGGCTGCAGCCCATCCAAATTCCTGACCCACAGGACCTACGAACACAGTAAATTGGTTGTTTTATGCCACTAAATTCAGGGTGGTTTGTTACACATCAATAGATAACAGTAACACCATCTCGGGGCTTCACGTATGTTCTCTTCTCTCCCTGGAATGCTCTTCCCTCTGCTCTTGGTCATCGTCCTCTCTCTCACCTTAAACATCACCTCCTTAGAGAGGTCTCTTCTGATGGCCAGTATAAAGTGTCCACCCCCTTTCATTTGTCTTAGAGTTCCTTATGCTTCCCCTTCAGAGCATCCATAGACACTTAAATGGCATTTAATCATTTATTTTTATCAGTCAGTTTCTGCCTTCTCCATGATACTACTTGCTTTTTAAGAGCAGGAACCACTTTCCATTTTTTTTTTCCCGGATCAGATATGTTGTATGTGCTCATAATCAGAGGTTGTGCAATACTTGTTGAATAGATAGATGACTATCGGTTCAGCATTACTGTTTTTGTTGGAAAAAAATCATTGAAAGTAAACTGATGGTATTTAGGAAGAGGTTTGCTTCAATTTAAGCAGTGCACTTTGATTGAGGACCTGTTCTTGCTGGCTCTAATCTAGGAGCTGACAATGCAGTGACAACCAAAGAAACCCAAATGTCAAATAAATCCACCAGTGGACAGCACTGTGGCAACTCACAAATAGTCTGTTCTTTGGCACAGTCTCCCCAGGGCTTTGGCAACTGACCGTGGGAGTCAAAGTGATGAAAGTACTGGCTCAAAATGTCCATGACGGTCTGCCCTTGGTGGGTGAGGCTGTTTCCAAGTTCTTCCAGAAATACTAGGCTGAGCCTTTAGAAGTCTTTTTTTTTTTTTTTTTAATATTTCATTTATTTATTTGAGAGAGAGAGAATGAGAGACAGAGCGCACGAGAGGGAAGAGGGTCAGAGGGAGAAGCAGACCCCCCGCCGAACAGGGAGCCCGATGCGGGACTCGATCCTGGGACTCCAGGATCATGACCTGAGCCGAAGGCAGTCGCTTAACCAACTGAGCCACCCAGGCGCCCATAGAAGTCTATGCACAGTATGGATGATGAACGATTTAAGCAAATCTTTAGGGAGATCTGTTAGAAATCACAGAGGTCAACCCGAGGAGAGGGCTGGAGTCTTAGGGCCTAATGGCAGCATTCTGGTCTTACACAGAGCAGCACCATTAAACCATCACAAGGAGGGGGCAGTATCATGGCCTTGACAGGCCCAGCTTCACGATTCCTAAAACTCACTTCTTTTTGTAATAGTACCTCTTTGTTGTTTTTGGCCGGAAGTTTTGCAGTTGTTTCTAGTTAAGCTTCTTAGGTCTCGTGGTTTACATATTGCCTCAACCTATGATCTGTGTGTATGCACCTCTGCCAAAATCTGAAAATGATGTCTGCGTAGGCTGTTATGAGTAGGCAGGTGTGGATGGTATGTGGATAAAGAGGAAACAGAAACAAGAAAAATGTGACTAATGAGGCAAAGAAGGTTAAGGAACTAGCTGATTCTTCTAGACATCTTGGTTTACATCCAAAGTATGTCAAATTAGAAATAAATCATGGACTACATTGCTTTCCAAGTCTGCTGATCTCGTACGTGCTGTGTCATAAGGGGGGTTCTATGATTAGGGATACAATCATCTCAGGCAATCAAAAATGTTTCCAGAATCCTGTAGAGAAATTTGGCCCATGCAAAGTCCTAGAGAAGAGGAGGGGGTTGGGAAGCTCCTTAGGTGACCTGTCATATATATGGCCCTGGAGGAGAGTCAGATGTCTAACTGGACTTTTTAAAAGGCACCCGCATGGTGAGGTAAGGAGAAACAGTTAAAAAACTAACTTTGTTCAACTGTCAAGGAGGGAGCTCCTTTCAGGAGAAGGTCTCATCGAAAGTTCTGTCAGTGTCAGACCTGAGGATGTGGACTTCTTTCTAATGAGGGGAGATCCTCAGCTATGCTGACCCAGCCTTTTGAGTCCTGCACTTTAAAGCTGCACTAGGCGGGCTCTGCCCTTCTCCCACGTTGCCATGTTGGCTTTATGAACGTGTGCCGTGATCTCTTTGACCTATCTTTTGGAGCCCATGGTCTTCTCAGTGTTCCTTCTGCTGCTATTCTGGTTTTAGTTTGTGCCCTTAATCTTTTATTTAAAGTCTTAATAACTGGCTCTTTGTAATTCTAAATAATATGGCTCTTCCTAGTTCCATTGCTTAGTCTTTTTATTTCACTTGTAGAGGTTTGCTCACTGTCATTGATTATATACATCATGGCATATTTGACATAAAGCCTCCAGATTAAATAGAAAAAACCTGAGGCAAATCACAAATATTTGGTATTGTGCAAAACAAGCTTTCAAGCAATTGACTACATTTCCTCCTTTTCAAAATGCAGCTTCTACGCTCTTAAATCATCTCTCGTCCTGTTTAACGTGCACAAATCCTTCAAATACCTTACAGGACTTGTTTCTTTTTTCTCCCTTTAAGAACTTGAGAAAAGTGAATTTATTGAAATAAGCTGTGTTGTATGTTCTAAAAATTCTTTCTCATTCCCTGTATCAACATGGCCTATAATGAAATGATATGAAGGAGAAATTCCCTTAAAGATGATTTTTCTATTGACTGAAAAATTTCTATGAGATTGTTTGGTAAGAGTGGTCCAGTGATAAGTGTATTTAAAGAAATCAAGATAAACAGAATTTTATTAACTGGGGATAGCTTAGAAAGAAAGAATGGAAAGTTATAAAGACTTAGAATATCTGACTTAAAACAGGGGTTGAATAAATATCTAGATATTTTATTTCTGTGTAAATCAAGGGGGAAACCGCTTATTAAATCTGCAGGTGACTCCAAGCTGGGAGAGATTATTAATCCATCAGGTTACGGAACCAAGAATCAGAAAGATCTTGAAAGACAAAAAGGAAAGATAATGAAATTAATGGAGAGAAATGTGAAGTCTTTGCACTTAAACCTGGAAGATTTTTCTGTGGAAATTGTTATTTCATGTGAAGAAATATCTGTATGTTTGGTTGTCCTCTAGCTATGCTTAAGCAAGAAGGGGATATAACATCTAAGAAACTGTCCCAACTACTGGCTGCATTAATAGAAGCAGATTATATGGGGCGTTCGAAGGAGGTTACTGTACCCATGGACTTCAGATCATATCTTGATATTCATACTTGGTTCTAAAAGGGGCATTAAGTAATGAGCTGTCTCCAGAAGATGAAGACCAGGATCTGGAAGTTTCCAGAAATTAAAGTCAGGGGTAGTGAAAGGATTTGCAGTTATACATCAGGAAGCAAAAAGACTTCAGAGACAATCAGAATGTTGTTTGTAAATACTAGAGGAAGTGTCAAATAAAAGAAGGAGACATTTGGGTAGCTGTAAAGGGTAGGTCTAGAAGAATGCATGGAAGTTACTGAGAAGCAGAACTCAGCTTGGGGATATTTGATTTAATAAAAGCTTAACTACCTATTATGTTCTGAGCATCAGGAATACAAAGCTCAAGAGGGCTCCATCTCTGTTCTCAACTTTGTATTTTAGAAGGGGAGTAAAGTTCTAAGCACCCAATTTCAATGTATGTGGGGTTGTTTTCTCCCCGCCAATAAGCAATGCTCTGGCACCAGCTGGGTGTCCTCCAATTTAACTCAAATCTGACACTACTGTGGAATTATATAAAACTTCCGGGCATGAGAGAAAAGCTTCATTTCCCTTTCTAAAACAAATGGCTAATGAACTCTTTGTGAACTGGGCAAAAAGACCTTTGGACTGGGCCAGAAACAGCAAGTATTTTACAAGCAATTGTTTATAAAGTCAACAGGACAATGGGCATTCTGATCATTAGACTGTGGGTTGTAGACTTTTTAAAAACATACTAGCTAAACTAATTAAGGTACACCAGGAGTAGCTTCATTTGTTAGCACCAATAGAATAGTTGATCAATTTGTAACCAAAAGCAGCTCTGCCTGTTAGTACCAACTGACAATTTTTTTCCTCTTTTATCCAAGTCATTAATTGTTCTCCTTCCTTTTTTCTCATAAAAACCCTTGCTTTCGGGCGCCTGGTGGCTCAGTTGGTTAAGCGACTGCCTTCGGCTCAGGTCATGATCCTGGAGTCCCGGGACCGAGTCCCGCATCGGGCTCCCTGTTCAGCAGGGAGTCTGCTTCTCCCCCTGACCCTCTCCCCTCTCATGCTCTCTCTCTCTCATTCTCCCTCTCAAATAAATAAATAAAATCTTTAAAAAAAAAACCCTTGCTTTCACACTGTAGGCAGGACATTTCCTGGTTACTGCTGGAATCCACGCTCTTGAATTACAATTCTGAGATCCCAGATAAATGCCTTTGTTCTTTTTCAGTTTTGCCTTCTGTATAGGTTGACACTATCTATCCAGAGATAGCTTCACATCCCACAGGTTATGGGGTCAGTCCCAGGAGACTGCCCCCCTCCCCAGTTTGGGATGCCAGTTGCAAGTCTAGGTCACCACCTGTGCTTCTGACCAAGCACCTATAGGTTGAAGATTCCAATGACCTTTTTTGGGATATATATATACTCCTTATAACTCACAATATCACAGGGAAGCAATGAGATAAAGTAACTATTCAATGTGATTGGTGACAGAGAGGAAGAAATGTCCAAGCTAGGGAAAGCTTTATGAACACGGTTGTGTTTAAGCTAAACCTTAAAAAGTGATTGTGTGCTTGTAGAAGAATGGAATATGGAATAGAGGGAGTGAACACCAGTTAGAAAGATGACAGTAAAAAGCCAGATGCCAGGAGTGGTAGGAGATTTGGACAGGGCAGAATGAATAGGACCTAGTGCTGGTGGGGGTGGCTAAAGGAAGTGAAGGAGAAATGCACCCAGGGTGGTTCTAGGAATTTGTATTTGGATGCTCGGATGGCTGATGGTACCATTAATGAAGAGAGGCAATATGGTAAGCAGGGGATGTTCAGGGACAAGAAGAGAAAACAGGAAATTCACTGAGCTTGTGGTAGCTCAGAAGCATCTTAATAAAAATGTAGAATCAAGAGATGGAAATCAGAAAAATGGTCAAAGTCAGAGGTATAGATCTAGAAGCCCTCAGTTTGTAAGTGGTAACTAGTCTTGATAGTGGGTGGTATTATCTGGGGTGTGGTAGAGAAGATTTTACTAAGTGAGAAAGCCAAGAATAAAATCTTGGGGAAGTCAGTTGTTTGAGGTCAGGTGGGAAAGGAGTTTGTGGCAGGCAAAAAGCCGTGCTTAAACTTAAATATGGTACTATTCTGGAAAATCCATGATATCGGATGTCTGAACTTGGATACTGGTTTTTATTGATCTAAAGGGTCATAAATCAAAAAAAAAATTAAAAAAAAATAAAGGGTCATAAATCTCCTAGGTACTATAAATACCAAAAAAAAGCTGCTGGTTGAGACTGATTTTTGTAGGAGGTTTTAGAGTTAGCATCCCACTACGGTATGCTTGTTTTTTACTTTCCCACATCACCAATCCCCACACATTTTACTACATATTTCAGAGCCAATCTGTCTCTGGAATGTCTTGGCCTTCCAGGGATGTTCTCTCTCAAGTCGAGAGCAATGTGTTGGAATTAGTCAGAACTGGACGGCCCCTCCAGCCCTCGGAATTGCTGGTATCCTAATCAGTATCTGTAAAATACACAACACACAACTTTCAGGCAACTAATGAGGAGAGTGCTTCCTTGACTCATTACATAGTGTGTCATCCTTTGAAAGACACTGCCAGTCTAATCTGTGGTTAATAATCCAGTGACCAAAACAAAGGAGTTGTTCTACTGTCTGGTTCAACTGAACACCTTCATGCTCATATGTAGACGAAGTCCAGTGTAGTAGAAAGAAAGCAGAGTTTGGATTAGGTTTTGGATTCCAAACCCACTTTATCACTTTCTAAAACTTATTTTCTTTATCTGGAAAATGGTAACGATATGGGGCTTATGGGCTTGTTCTTGTAATTAAATAAAACAATGAAGAAAAAAACACTTGGAATAGTGCATGACAATTAATGCCCCCCCCCCGCAAATGGTAATCACTATTTCTAATTTTATTTTCATCTTCCCTCACTGTGTGCAAAAATCTTTATCTAACCTTTAGAGATATACCTATTACCTCAGACTACAAGGGATAAAAGACTTTAAAGAAAACAAAACACTGTGGTTATTCAAAGGATTTTCATGGCACTGATAAATGGGTCTTTTGTCCAATATAGATTTCCTCGATCACTTCAATGCTCATTATAGAAGCACCTCTGTTCTATTCTCTCTTTTACAGTTTTGTTCCTACAACAAAAGAAATCAAAGCACCCAAGTTCAATGTGATGCAGTGCAACCCTAATCTAACTTCATTGAAACAAAGAGGCAGAACCGAGGGGACTGCCTGAATTTGCTCCCCTTGCTCTGCCCGGTTAGTGCTGCTTGCGGGAAATATGTTATCACACATGCCATGTGCTGCAGCATCAAAGGGGGCAGAAGCAGGTGAACTGGGCATTTTGTCTCTCATCAGATTCTTTGTGGATAGACACACTTGTGACACCATCCTAAGAGACCTTATCTGCCTGCAACCCACAGACTCACTACACAGTACAATGGGGGCCAGCAAACCCTCAAAGGCTTCAAAGGCTTCAAAAATTAACAAACTCTGGGGAAACAGGGTCTAATTTGTTAAGAGGAAAAACTTCTTAAAACAATAGGTTAAAGTTCACACTGGATACAGGATGGTGAATAAGGTAGCAATGATTGCTTCCGTGAGCAATGTTTTATTGCCCGAGGAGCAGAAACTACAAAACAACTGTATAGTCATACCTCATTTTATTGCACTTCAGTTTATTGCATTTTGCAGATATTCTGAGGTTTTTTTGTTTTTGTTTCTGTTTTTCTACAAACTGAAGGTTCGTGGCAACCCCGCATTGAGCAAGTCTATCGACGCCATTTTTCCAATAGCATTTGCTCATGTCGTGTCTCTGTGTCTCATTTTGGTAATTCTCACATATTTCAAACTTTTTCATTATTACTGTATTTATTATGGTGCTCTGTGATCAGTGATCTTGTGTGTTAATATAGTAATTGTTTTGGGGCACCATCAAACATGCCCACATAAGACAGCAAACAATATATAAATGTGTGTCCTGACTCTTCTGCCAACCAGCCAGTCCCTTTTCTCTCTCCTTCCTTTTGGGCCTCCCTACTCCCTGAGACACAACAATATTGAAATTAGACCGGTCAATAACCATACCATAGCCTCTAAGTGTTCAAGTGAAAGGGAGAGTCACATGCTTCTCACTTTAAATCAAAAGCTAGAAATGATTAAGCTCAGAGAGGAAGGCATGTTGAAAGCCAAGACAGGCTGAAAGCGAAACCTCTGGTGCCAAATAGCCAGCCAAGTTGCAAATGCAAAAGAGAAGTTCTTGAAGGAAATTAAAAGTGCTACTCCAGTGAACACAGGAATGATAAGAAAGGGAAACAGCCTTATTGCTGAAATGGAGGTTTCCTTGGTTTGGATAGAAGATCAAACCAACCACAACATTTCCTTAACCAAAGCCTAATCCAGGGCAAGGTCCTAGCTCTCCTCATTTCCATGAAACTTGAGAGAGGTCAGGAAGCTGCAGAAGAAAAGTTTGAAGCTAGCAGCGTTTGGATCATCAAGTTTAAGGAAAGAAGCCATTTCCATAATATAAAAATAGAAGGTGAAGCAGGAAGTGCTGATGCAGAAGCTACAACACATTATCCAGAAGATCTAGCTGAGATAATGAATGAAGGTGACTACACTCAACAACAGATTTTCAATTTAGTCAAAGCAGCCTTCTACTGGAAGATGCCTTCTCAGACTTTCATAGCTAGAGAGGAGAAGTCAATGCCTGGTTTGAAAGTTTCCAAGGACAGGCTGACTCTCTTGTTTGGGGTGAATGCAGCTGGTGACTTGAAGTTAAAGCCAATGCTCACTTACCATTCTGAATCGTAGGGCCCTTATGAATTATGCCAAATCTACTCGGCCTGTGCTCTATAAATGGAACAACAAAACCTGGATGACAGCACATCTGTTTACAACACAGTTTACTGAATATTGTAAGCCCACTGTTGAGAGACTTACTGCTCAGAAAAAAAAGATTCAAAATATTACTGCTCGGTGACAATGCACCTGGTCACCCAAAAACTCTGATAGAGAGGGACAATGAGATTAAGGCTGTTTTCATGCTTGCTAACCCAACATCCATTCTGCAGCCCTTTGATCAGGGAGTAATAATAAGACTTTCATGTCTTATTATTAAAAAAAATATATTTGCAAAGCTATGGCTGCCCTAAATAATGATTCCTCTGATGGATCTGGGCAAAGTCAATTGGAAACCTTCTGAAAAGGATTCACCTTCCCAGATGCCATTCAGAACATTCATGATTCACGGGAAGAGGTCAAAACATCAAGCATCTACTGGGTTTGGAAGAAGTTGATTCAACCGTTGTGGATGACTTTGAGGGGTTCAAGACTTCAGTGGAAGAAGTGACTACAGATGGGTTAGAAACAGCTAGAGAACTAAAATTAGAAGTGGAGCCTGAAGATGGGACTGAACTGCTGCCATCATGAGAAAACTTTCACGGATGAGGGATTGCTTCTTATGGATGTGCAAAGAAAGTGGTTTCTTGAGATGGAATCTATTCCTGGTAAAGATGCTGTGAAGATTGTTGAAATGACAACAAAGGATTTAGAATGTTACATAAACTTAGTTGATAAAGCAGTGCCAGGGTTGGAGAGGACTGACTCCAATTTTAAAAGAAGTTCTATTGCGGGTAAAATGCTATCAAACAGTGTCACATGCCACAGAGAAATTGTTCATGAAAGGAAGAGTCAATCAATGTGGCAAACTTCTCTGTTGTCTTATTTTAAGAAACTGCCACAACCATCCCAACCTTCAGCAACCACCTCCCTGATCAGTGAGTAGCCATCAACATCTTGCTGAAAGTTCAGATGATGGTTAGCATTTTTTACCAATAAAATATTGCTTAGTTAAGGTATGTACATTTTTTTAGATGTAATGCTATTGCACACTCAACAGACCACAGTATAGTGTAAACATAATTTTTTTAAGATTTCAGTTTTAAGTCCTCTCTACACCCAGTGTGGGGCTTGAACTCACAGCCCTGAGATCAAGAGTTGCACGCTCCACTGACTGAGCCAGTCAGGTAACCCCTAAACATAACTTTTATAGGCACTGGAAAACTAAAAAAATCATTTGACTCGCTTTAATAGGATACTCGCTTTACTGCAGTGGTCTGGAACCGAACCCGCAGGATCACTGTATCAGTGATAAAAACAAAGTAGCAACAATAATAAGCATAACCACAACCACAGTCATAATAATGTGCTTTAATTTATGCAAAAAGTAATCATCGAATACCATCTCAGGTTCCAGATTTCATTGCCGTACTAGGAGGCATGGGGGTGGGGGTGCGGGGTGGGGAGAGAAGGAGGGCCACAGCACCCGTGTAAATAAAACTAGTAGACACAAACAAACATTCACAATATTTGCCCCCCAAATTTTACACACACATACACACAGACATTCAGAAGAGGGAGAAATAAGCATTGACCCCGATGATCAGAAAAGGCTTCCTATGGTAAACAGCAATGAAATGTGGTGAGGAGCTACTGTGGAAATAGAATAAGGAATGAGCTAAGGTATGCAGGGCACAAAGGAGGAGGAAGGGAGTGGCCGAGGGAGGAAGGGGCAAGAAGTCCCACATGCCTGTCACCCACAGTGGGGTCATGTTAGGCAAGGCCAGAGGAATATGGTGGGAGCAGGTTACAGAGGGACATGAACACCAGGTTGAAGAAATGTGATTTTTTCCTCTGCAGTTTAGCTGATGAAAAGCCATCTGCTCTCAAGTAGGGAAATGACGTATGATCAAAGATGCAGTGTAAGATTAACCTAGCAGTAGTGAATCTGCCTCAGGAACGAGGCAGGAACTGTGCATATGTATAAAGAAACAAAAAGATATATAATACATATTGGCACTGTATGGAATAGGTTAGAATGTGAAGGGGGAAAAAAACACAAGCAGGGAGAACAGACAGGGTGTAGGGGAGAAGATATAGTTCTGACCCTAGAATTATTAGGATATGTACACTTTGAGTTGCTTTTGTAACAGCTGTGGCAATTTTTCCCCATCCATATCTGCTCCCTAAAATCCTCTTTTGCTGAAATGGTACAAATCTGCACACCGGTGTTGTTAATCCACAGAAAAGAACCATGCACACTGGGCTCAAGTCCATGCTCAGTTCTTCGCCTTAGGGCCCTGGTGGCATGAAAGGCCTGACCAGCTGGAGATCATGACTGCAATCTGCAGTAGAAAAAGGAGGGACAAGTCAGGAGTAGATTTTAGTAACTAGTTCCTGGTTAACTTAGGAAGAGAGGGTCCTAGAACTGCAGACATCTTTGAGAAAATCTGTCCATTGGAAAACAAAGAGTTAAGAGCTTGAGTTAAAGTATGATTTTTCAACTTTTTGGCTACAGGTACTCTGCTACTCTATTTTTTTTCTCATTTTCTCTATTAATCAACGTGCCACATCGGTATCCAATTGTTCTTGAACTTTGCTTGTTTGCCTGCACACCTTTTCAGAAGATTATCGAAGTGTGATGAGGGGTTCTAGTCATCCTGAAATGAATCAGCTAATTAAATTAATTTTATCTCGGGTATATTGCTTTAGTTCAATTAAGTTGCTAAGCCAATCACATCAGAATAAATCAACCATACTGTTACATAATTCTTTTTTTTTTTTTTTAAAGATTTTATTTATTTATTTGACAGAGAGAGACACAGCGAGAGAAGGAACACAAGCAGGGGGAATGGGAGAGGGAGAGGCAGGCTTCCCGCTGAGCAGGGAGCCCGATGTGGGGCTCGATCCCAGGACCCTGGGATCATGACCTGAGCCGAAGGCAGACGCTTAACGTCTGAGCCACCCAGGCGCCCCTACATAATTCTTTTTAATAAACAGAGTTATAATTATATGAAGGCAATTCTGAGGATTCCATATGCTACAGAGCAGGGAACCTAATTTATTTCCTTGATTCGGAGAGACAAACTCACTCATGTGTAATAACTTTTATCATCCAGAATTTTAATTCTTATTGTATTATAAAGTTTAGAGTCTCTTGCTTGCTTTATAGATCACAGTAAGAATGAGTTCACGCTGGGGCTTGTGGGGGAAAGGGAGGCTTTGACACAGATCTGAAAGGATGAGCATAAAGCCATGCTGCAAATTCGCTAAGCAGTGTCAGAAACTAGTGCTGATGCCTCTGGTGCTTTTGAACAGCCAATGTAAGGAGAGAAGTGAGTGGGGGTTGGGTGGGGAAAAGATACGTCTTGAAACAGATCCGTAGAGAGAAGAGCCATGTTGGGACAATCCCCTTGCTTCCCACATCACCCTCCACGTTTTCCTGGCAAGTCATAGGCGTCATTATCAACTCCTGGTGAAAATGACTTATTTTAAAATATAACAAAACAGAAATCCACTTAACAGATCTGAGACCAGGAATGAAAACACCTTTGTTTAACAACTTGGCCTGATTCTCCGCGAATGCTGTTGACGGTTCGGCTTTGTTGTGGATGGGAACGAGTGAAGCTTGCAAGGGGAATCGGTCCATGGTAACATGATGTTCAGAGACAGCTACCGTCTCCAACCAAGATGGTGTTGGCAGAGCGGCAGACACCACTGGCCCAAGGGATGGATGGCCTGCACAGCCGTGCACACACTCATTCTTGCAGCCACTCAGACAGGGATGAGCGCTGGGGAGTTCAGAAATAATGAAGAAATGGTAGGCCAGGGTCCCTGAGAGCTACCTTTGCTTACCTTCTCTTTGAAGTGATTTTTTGAGAATGTTAGAAAAATAGGCAGCCATCCCCCACTTTTTTGGTTCATATTTCTCACTATTGAAGTTCCGAAATTGTATGATCTAAATCCCAGTTATTTCTGGAAGAGATGGATGAATAACCCAATTTCTCAGTTGGGGATGGCACCTCTTATCATTTAATTTCCCTATGTGCAGAAGTTGTACCACTTGTAAATGAAATGAAATGAAATAACCTAGACACAAATATCCTAATTTCACGAGAAAAAATCTAGGTTAAGGCAACAAAAGTAGCAAAAATTGATGTGAAAGCAAGGCATTTAGTGTATTATATACTTTCTGTAGTGGTTACATTTAATTCCATTCTGGATTGCTACTAGAAATGTTTGGATATCAACTACATTTACTTCTGTTTGCTTCCAGCCCTTACATAATTACCTAGATGCCGAACAGAGAGAAGTAGAGGATCCCCAAAGCAGAGAAAGCCCTGTGTTGCACTCGATTTGAGCATTAATGGGTAGAATGTTACCATGGTAAAATGCACTATTGTTAATTCACGGTTACACATTCCACAGAAGCTAGCATATTGCTCTCTATTTATGAGCCTGAAAAGTCAATCCCATGCCATCATTAGCCCATAATTCCAGCCAACTGTCAGCATTCCAAGTGAAAGAGAGCAACACAAAATTTGGCTCGAATTAAACCAGTTCATTACTAAGGTATTAATCCCAGGAATAATGAGTCCTGGGCTCAGAATTCAGATTGTTTTATTTATCCTCTACAACCTCAGAGCTGGGTGTCTCACAGCCTCGTAGATGTGAGATGTCTCTGAGCTAACACTTGAATCTATCTTCAGGTGCTCCTCTGGGATGAGGGGGTGGAGCCCTGGAGGAGGTGTGGATTTTTTTCTGGAATCTACATAGGTTAAAATACTGAGGAATCCTAGGAGAAAGTGAGTGCTCTCTAACAGAGCATAGTGAGAAAAACAGCAGTTGTTTTTGATAACGAAGAGATGAATTTGGATCCTATGGGAAAGTATCGATGCATTTTTGACAGGAATTTTCTTGCTAATATTTTTGCTGAATATTCATTTCAAAAACACTCTGGTATGCTATTGTAATAGCAGGGTATGGTGACAGATGGTAGCTATACTTGCGGTGAGCTGCGCATAGCATATAACATACAGACTTGTCAAATCACTATGTTGTATACCTGAAACTAATGTGACATTGTATGTCACCTGTATTTCAATTAAAAAAAAAACTCTGGCATTATTATAGAGTCATATAAAATGGGATTAAAGGTTTCTTCCTAAGATTCCCAAAACATCGTAAGTGTCCGCTGACAACAGTCGATGCCACGATGTATGAATTTGACAGGAGTGTGTGTAAGACACCAGCAGGACACCCCAATAGCAATGCAGATCCCTCACTTGGCTGAAACTGTATTCACTCCCAGCAAGGAGGCACCACCGCCACCCCGACCCCCACCTTTGCTGGGCCCAGAGCAAGCCAGCTTTATTCCATGAACTCAAAGAAAAGGAAATAGTGACTTTTTAAAATCTCGACTCAAGTTTTGCCGTGTTGACAAAGTGTTTTTTTTTTTTTTAAAGATTTTTATTTATTTATTTGAGAGAGAGAATGAGAGAGGGGAGGGTCAGAGGGAGAAGCAGACTCCCCGCTGAGCAGGGAGCCTGATGCGGGACTCGATCCCGGGACTCCAGGATCATGACCTGAGCCGAAGGCAGCCGCTTAACCAACTGAGCCACCCAGGCGCCCCGACGAAGTGTTTTTAAAGTTTAGGTTCCAAAGGTATCCAGGAGCCATACAGACTGATCTGGAACAGAACTGTCTACATCACAATAGAGACTAGAGATATGGTAGTGATTAAAAGTAACAAATATTGCTTGACCTTGGATATGGCAAACACAAACAGTAATAATATTTTTATCATGCCTTTTCACTTCTAAATCAATGTGAATTGGTATAAGTCCATGAGATCATTTCTTATGATCTCTCTTCTGGTAAATATTGGTGATTCACATTTCAAAGAGCTGGCCAAAAGAAAGCATTCTCGGGCGCCTGGGTGGCTCAGTTGGTTAAG
>NC_138371.1:82857715-82877353 GCF_054177405.1 Leptonychotes weddellii | reverse complement strand
GACTGCCTTCGGCTCAGGTCATGATCCTGGAGTCCCTGGATCGAGTCCCGCATCGGGCTCCCTGCTCGGCAGGGAGTCTGCTTCTCCCTCTCCCACTCCCTGTTTGTGTTCCCTCTCTCGCTGTGTCTTTCTCTGTCAAATAAATAAATAAAATCTTTAAAAAAAAAAAAAAAAAAAAAAGAAAGCATTCTCAAATATATTTCAAGGGAGTTACCATAGCGTCAAAGTAGTTCTTTTGATTGCTTGTGACTAAGGCCGTTAGTCTGTACCCAATGCAGGGAGAAATGGATTTACAAATGCCATGAGGTATCTCTTTGAGATCATAATTATCTGGCCAAGATCCACTTCTAATTGAAAAAGACAGCTAATGCCCATCGACTGGTGAATGGATAAACAAATTGTGGTATATCTAGATAATGGAGTATTACTCAGTCATACAAACGGATAAGTACTGATACCTGCTATAACATGGATGAACCTTGAAAACATTATGCTCAGTGAAAAAAGCCAGCCATAAATGACCAGAAATTATGTGATTCCATTTGTATGAAATGTCCAGAATAGGCACTCCATAAAGAAGTAACTTGAGTTGTCTAGGACTGGAGAGAGTGGGCGATAAAGAGTGACTGCTAATGGGTATAGGATATCTTTTGGAGGTAATGAAAATGTTCTAAAATTAGATAGTGATGGTTGCACAACTCTGTGAATATAATAAAAAAACACTGAACTGTACATTTTTGAAAGGGTGAATTTTATGGTCTGTGAATTACATCTTAATGAAACTTATAAAAATGACTAAAGCTAGGGGCACCTGGGTGGCTCAGTCAGTTGGGTGTCCAACTCTTGATTTTGGCTCAGATCATGGTCTCAGGGTCGTGGGACTGAGCCCTGTGTCTTCGGCTCTGTGTTCAGCGGGGAGTCTGCTAGAGATTCTCTCTCCTTCTGCCCCTCCCCCCCACTTGCTCTCTCTCAATAAATAAATAAATAAAATCTTAAAAAATGACTGAAGCTATCCTGTTATTTTATTTTTTAAACCATATCTTTGAATATCTTACTCTCTTTATGATCATTACTAGTAGAGGAGTGGCTTGGCCATTAAAAAAAAAAAAACTGTATGTTTTCAGTAGGCATAATGTTATGGATTGGCTGTGACTATCAGAATATACTGTTCTAAGGATTTTGTCTCCATACATAAAATAGATGACAGCATTTTTCCCCTAACTAGTACAGACAAATAATCTGTGAATTGATGACTGACTCAAGAACGGATGTCTTTTCTGTCCAAAGAAAAGAAACTGAAAAAAAAAAAAAAAAAAAGGACAAAAAGAAAGGCTCTCTCAGAGGGAAGGAGGGTAGTAATTCATTGTTATCTTTGGCACTGGTCCTACTGTTTCACATTAGTCTTTAGAGGCCTGTATAAACAGGTTGTTCTATCAGTGTCCACCACCCCCTCTTAGACTGACTTTGCTTTGATTAGCTCGATGTTTTGGCATTGGCTAGGTGTCCATCTGATCCTCCCTGCAGTTACTGATGCCCTCAATCTGCTACTCCCTGCCGTCATCTTGCCTAGGTCTCCCTCCTTCTGGTGTCCAGACGCCCTTCCTCCTCGTAAGCCTCCCTTCCTTTATGGACCAGCTTGAACCTGTTTCCGGGGTACTCTCTCTTGGGCACAACTCTGGTCCTTTTGGTCTGGCTTTTTCTACTGCCGTGAAGGGAATAGTTCTTCCTGGCTCTAGCCCCACCGTGGGAGGACCGACGAGCCAGGCTCATTCTTCCCAGGTTGGGTGGGGATCTCTGAGTGCAGACTACCGCTTCCAGAGACTTCCTCCCATCTCCATGTCCATATACAGTGGACAATTAAGTGGTCACCTGTTCCTCAAGAGTCCAGGACTCTCAGGCATGCAGCCCTTAGGGTGCATATGCAGACACATGCATCCAGTGGTCACTTTTCCATGTGTGGCTGGCAAAGCTACAGAAACAGCTGCATCTGCTATGATGCCTCTCTTTTCTCCAGTTTTAACTTACTCTCTTGCTCTATCCTCGCTCAGACTTGATTCTGCCTCCATGCCGCTAGCTCTTAATCCTCTCACCCCGAGGCCCTCCTTGCTCCTCTCATTGTTTCTAGGTGATGTTCACAGCCTCCCTCTGACATGATATATTTGAGGTTAGGTGACTGGGTTTGGAAACAGACGCCATGGATTCCTTTTGGCCTTGACATTGACCAGGGCAAGTGACTTCATGAAGTCATTCATCTAATGTCGCAGGGATGCTGCTAGGTACCTGCTACCGTACTGCATGCTAGTGACCCTGCCGTGTGTCAGGAAGGACGAGGAATGACAAACAATTAGTTTGTTTAACCTCACCAGCCTGTTTCCTCCTCTGTGGCACAGGAACAAAAGGGTTATACCAATCTCAGAGGACTGCTGAGAGGACTGCCAGAAAGTTCTTACTTAGCTTGGTGTTTCAGAGTGAGCGCTCATTAAAAGCTAGTTCAGTGTCATCATTTATGTATCCTTTATAAGTCTGCATGGCATGAGTATCCTGTTGCCCAGTGGGCCACTACCAGGGCTGCCTCCCCATCATGGTCCAGTCGCTGGACGAGAATGACAGAACAAACAACAAAAAGGTGTGCAAACTTTATGGTGTCAGCTAAAAAGATTTATTACTAAAATGCGTAGAGATGAGCTGGAAATGGAAAATGCCTGCATTTGAGATGTATGCTCACATGCGCACACACACACACACAATAATATATGTGGAAAATGTATCAGGAGAGGAAGAAGAAATTGCCATATCTAAATAGTGGACATGAAACTTCTACTTACTACTAGATTTGCTTTTAGAAATCAAAGATGGCATCTTACTGCAACCCTAAGAATAAGGGGAGTCAATATGCAAAACAGAGCTCGTGGAGAAAGGCAGTTTTTTTAGAAAAGTATGCACTGTGGTCAGCAAGCTTAAGGACTTCTCTGTGATTATGTAATAAAATGGAATAAAAGAAATGTAGGTTTGCATTCTTGCTCCTACTTCTTCTCTTACCAAAAGGCTGAAATGTATGACTTCGTTCATTTAGTCCTAATTTTCAGATTTGATTCAGTAAAGTTATTAATAATACTTTATATGTTCCTTTATTTTTATCAAATTACTTTCATATACTTTGCCTTATGTTATCAATAGGCTTTTGTATTTTCTAATGATGGATCCTGAACATATATTCAAAGAATAAACTCTTTATTAAGAAAACAGAAAATCGGGGCACCTGGGTGGCTCAGTTGGTTAAGCAACTGCCTTCAGCTCAGGTCATGATCCTGCAGTCCCGGGATCGAGTCCCACATCGGGCTCCCTGCTCGGCAGGGAGTCTGCTTCTCCCTCTGACCCTCACCCCCTCATGCTCTCTCTGTCTCATTCTCTCTCTCAATAAATAAAACCTTTGAAAAAAAAGAAAAAGAAAACAGAAAATCTAAAACAAATTCAAGAATTAGATGTTTCCCTATACCTTACCTTTCATTTGCCTCTTTATCCCAAGCTGAATTCTTAATTTAAAAAGTAAAACAGCAAAAACATTTAAAGTTTTGAGGACAGTTGCTTGAACTACAGGGGAAAAAGTGATAATTTTAAACCACAAATAGTTAAGAGTACAGTTTATAATGTCAGGATGCAATAATAAATTTTACCGACATGAAATATTTCTCTTATGAAAACACCACATTTAAGTTTTGTTCCTCATAAGGATGAATTTAAATGAGCAAACATTCCTCTACCAACTTAATTTAAGACCCGTGTGTTTCCTGGTATCTTAAATCAAACCAATAGCAGGGACTGTGTTGCTTCTATAAAGGACTTGTTTTGTTTTTCATTTCAAAAGATGCTTACACGTCAGGTTGAAGCCAGAAACCTAAGGGACAGGTGTCCATTCCCTTTGAATCTCAGGGAAGATAGGGAAATGGTAGGCATTTCAGCTCAAACATTTTTTCCTTTTGGTCTTAAACAGGAAACACACAAGTGATACACACACAATGGGGTGATGTGAGGCTCATAAAGGATGAAAATAATAATGCAATCTTTTGTTGCATCCAAAATGTGGGTCTTATTTTATTCTTCTCTATGGTGATGACTGAAATGTTTCTTTTTATAGTTCACCATTTACTATGTTCAAAAGAAACATTTTGTGAATGTGAAAGTCATCCATGTATTCTGCTTTTAGTATCTCCCACGGAATAAAGATTTCAAAAGCCCCAAACTTGGAATGTATGCAAATGATCTAATTCTAAACATTAATATACAGTCCAAATTCAGCCAGTGACATATGTAAATGAAGAATTAAATAATCCGATTTAGGCATTAAAATAAAAGAAACTCATGAAATAAGAAAAAAATCCATTTGGAATATATTCTAGATATCACCAACATCATGGATCTAGCCCAGCAAGCAGAGCTATAACTGGGTAGCAGCAGAGTGGAGACTCATCCATCTGTCCATTCATTCATTCACCAAACACTTATTGAGGACTGCTACAAGGACAGGAACTATGCTTAGGTACTAGTGACACAAAGGTGAATAAGAACCAGTGTTTACCCATGAAGGCCTTTCAGACAAGTGAATGAATAGATATTGTCCCCAAAATCTATCGGGCAATAGTATGACTTCAAAAATTAAATTAAAGGGAAAAAGAGATGTATGCATAGCCTCAGCCACGTCAAGACAGCCAAAATTAAAAATCTAAATATGACAAGCTATGGTAAAATCAGAGGTGTTGGGGCCCTCATTCCAAGTTACAAATAATAGTGGTGGTTTCTATTGCCAGAGGCTATATTTTGTGCCTTCTCACATTGTCTGGGACAGGACAGACCTTTCGGCTGTAGGACCTGGCAAGCCTCACTGAATGAGAACATTCTGTGGCCAAATGCACCCCCTGAACATGATCATACATTTTTAGGTTATTTAAAAAGCATACAGAAGAAACTAACCAAGAGTGAGTTGACTATACTGAGTTAAATTAAACAATTTATTTTACTCAATATTTTCTATCAAATGCTTTGTTACTTTAAAAAGTATAAAATAACCCCCCATGGGAGGCACTCGGCTTAACGCTTAGAACTGTAATAAGTTTGGGAATATATTTACTTGGTGAATGGTGTGTGACATAACCTTAAAGTAATGACATAAAGCTCTTTAGTGCATGGAAATATGCTTCAAAATCCATGGTCCTAAGCTTCTTGCTAGATAAGGCAAGAAGGCCTCATTAAATACTTCTTTCTGCTAACACCTAAACCCCTCTATTGGCCACTCGCAGATTATTTTCCTCATTTTACCCTTTAGTTCAGAGATAATTCCCTGAACATAAATTAAAAGTATAATTAAAATGACCATACATTTTGGTGTTTACAATGGTAAGCCCATGAATTTACTAGATTCTTTCAATACTGCACTTCAGTATTATTCCTAGCTTTCAAAATTTTATTTTTAATAAGCAGCAAATTTACGTCTCTTGATCCAATATATTTTTTTAAGAAGAAGCAAGCCTGTTCCCATTAATATCTTCCTCATCTTATGGAAAAAATATTCCAAGAAAAATGTAAGTCTATTTACATCTTTCAAGGACACAGTCTCCTGTTTTATTAAACTTCTCTTTCAAAAGCTGCATTGTGGTAACACCACCATCATGGGAGGCAAAAAGGCTTCCTGCTGAGCCAGATAATGTTAAAAGGTGCAGTGCCAGAATGAGTCTAAGCATCCTTTGTTTAACATTCATATTTTACTATTTCAACGTTGTTACACAACCTATTAATGCCTAAAATGGGCAAAAATGAGCAAAATGGGCATCACTGCATCTTCTGTTCCCTCTTTCTGGGAACAGATTCTCTTTTTTCAGGTATTTCCATGTCTGGCAACTTATTAATGCCTAAAATGGGCAAAAATGAGCAAAATGGGCATCACTGCATCTTCTGTTCCCTCTTTCTGGGAACAGATTCTCTTTTCTCAGGTATTTCCATGTCTGGCAACTTATTAATGCCTAAAATGGGCAAAAATGAGCAAAATGGGCATCACTGCATCTTCTGTTCCCTCTTTCTGGGAACAGATTCTCTTTTCTCAGGTATTTCCATGTCTGGCTTCTTTATTTCTCTCTGGTCTCGGCTGTGATGCTAAGTCAGAGAGGCCTTGGCTTACTACCCTCTATAAAACTTTGCCACCTGCTCAACCCTCCATGCATCCCCACGGCCACCCCCCATCCCCCCTCTGTCTCATTACCCTGGGTTTTTTCTTGCACAGCACCTTTTACTGTCTGCCGAAATCCTGAGGGCTTATTTACTTGCTCTCTTCTGTCTTTCTCACTAGAGCACATGCTCACGAGAGCAAGCGTCTGTTGTCAAATGAACCAGGATATCCTGGGACACCGAAGCTACTCTGCAAGAAATATTTGTGCAAGAAATCAATGAGCAGTACAGATCACATAGTAGAGAATATACCATGCTCTCTCTGAGACCTAGCTACTCAAAGAAACCCAGATGAGAAAGATAATATTTAGAGAGGATAATTTTAGGAACAAGCTATATATATATATATATATATATATATATACATACACACACTCTTACTTGTCTAACATATTTTCAAAGTGAATTAGGATTTGGAATCTCCTACACTATACATGGACTACATTACAATATCATCTCAAATAACTATGTGCATTGAATTACCTTTTATTGTTATGACTCCAGTCTTTTAGTCAGTTTTTATGAGAAACAACTATATAAATTTTATTTTCATAATGGCTGTGAAACTATTGTGAACAATTCTTTTATTTTACCCCCTCAAAATACCCTAAATAATAAATTCTTTCAGAATCTGAAACAAGGGAAAGTTTTGCCTAAGTATCTGGTATGTTCCCTCTTCAAAGGAGACATATAACTTAATCACATTTCCTTGTTTTTCTTGGCCACCAGATAAAACAGTGGCAGCTTTCATGATGAATTTTAACAACTCTATTAACTTTTATAGCTAAAGTATTTGTTTATCCCCTCATAACTCTGTTCAGGTTTTTCTTAAATTAATTTTACTATATTCTTCTTTCTAGGGTAACTTCAATTCTTATTTGAAAGGTTGTGAGGAATACTGAATTTAAATTGTAATGCTAAATATTAAATTTAATACTCAACACTAAATACTCCATACTAAATTGAGTAAAAGACATCATTGAGATTATGGGGTGATAACTTTAGGAATATTTGAGATGCCTAAATTACTTTGTGTTTGGTCTCAAAGATACATTAATGAAATGGAGGCCTGAAGGGATTAAAAAAATAAATTTTGAGAATAGAGCAACAAAGAATGATTTAATTCTAGCTAACAACATGGCTTTAAAAGCTTCCTGTATCTAACAGAGTGAAAAGGAAATGTAAAGCGAAAAAGCCCACATATGATTTCTTTTCCACCCAAATCTTACTTGTTAGAAATAGAATTCTGACAAGCCCTCCATTTTCTCTCAGCATCAGACTCCTTATTCGTAGATCTGAAGAAAAACACTCTCCCCACGGTGTCGTGGTGGGGACCGAATAAAATAACAAAAGGAAGGCCTCTAGTAGAATTTCGGGTCCTGAATTAATGGCAGAGCTTTCCGGAGAAGGCCTCTGATCTGATGAGATTAGGCCCTGCCCTTGGCCAGTTTAAAAGAGATGGATGTGGACATTATACATCACAAACACCTTAAACGTTTCTTAAAGAAACTTTTTAGTTTATAAGTTTTTAATTTACAGAAAACTGTGAAGATAGTACAGCATTCCCATCTACCCTGTACCTGATTTCCCCTATTATTAACATCTTCCATCAGTATGGCATATTTGTTGTATTTAAGAAGCCAATAGTGGTACATTATTATTAACTAAAGCCCCTACTTCGTTCAGATTTCCTAAGTTTTCCCCTAATGTCCTTTGCTTATTCCAGGATTCCATCCAGGATACATGGTATTTTTAGTCATGGTGTCTTAGGCTCCTCTTGACTGTGAGTTCTCGGACTTCCTTTGTTTTTGATAACCTTAGTTTTGAGGAGTACTGAGCAGGTATTTTGTGGGATGTCCCTCCATTCAGATCTGTCGGATGTTTTTCTCACGATGAGACTCTGTTTTTAGGAGGAAGACTACACAACTAAAGTGCCATACGCGCCCCATTGTATCAAGGAAATACACTATCTGCATGACATCCATGTTGAGTTTAACTTGATCTGGCTGAGGTGGTATTTGTCAGCTTTTTCCACAGATCAGTTTTTCCCTTTCCATACAGTATTACTTAGAAGGAAGTCACTATGCACAGACCAAGCTTACGGAGCGGAGCTACGCTTCACCCCTTCTTGAAGGTGGAGTATCTATATAAATCATTTGGAGCCCTTCTGCATGTGAGATTTGTTTATTCAGTAATTTGTATCAATAAAGACTCACTTATTTTAAGCCTTGGGTTACAATCTAATATTAATTTATCTTGTTGCTCACATTACCCAGCTTTAACCACTGGAAGTTCTTTCAGTTGGCTCTTGTGTCCTTTGACATATGTTATCATTGAAGATTTCTTTTTTTCTCTTTTTGAGCACTTTCTTAACTCTCTGGCAGTACAAGATGCTCCAGATGTGAACTGTATATCTCCTGCCTTAGTTCTAGAATTGGTTGTTTTTCTAAGAAGCCCTGGTTCCTTTTACTGAAAAAATGTATTAGAAACTAAGATGTGGTTGATAGGTGTGCTCATGGCTACTGGGGTGTTGTTGCAGCAAGGTCCTCTCAGCAGGCAGAGCAAGGAAATACATGTGTATGTGTGCTAACCTGTGTATGTACACACATCTATAAATATTTCTTTTTTTTTTAAAGATTTTATTTATTTATTTGACACAGAGAGAGAAAGCACAAGTAAGCAGAGAGGCAGGCAGAGAGAGAGGGAGAAGCAGGCTCTCCACTGAGCAGGGAGCCGGACATGGGGCTCGATCCCAGGACCCTGGGATCATGACCTGAGCCGAAGGCAGCCACTTAACCGACTGAGCCACCCAGGCGCCCCCATCTATAAATATTTCTAAGTATAACGTCTATATTTATACTAAACATGAGCTCATCCTGATGACTCCAATTCTAATCCATTACCACATGGATCATTCTAGGCTCCTCCCCTCCCTTATCTATAGATTCCAGCTCCTAAGTAAGAAATCTAGCTCCCACATGCACCACACATTTACTTAGTTGATTGATTCCAGTGTACATGTATAGTGATGTAAGGACTACTGACTTGGACCTCCAGGGGAAACAACTTTATCAACTAGAGTACAGTGCTTATGAACAGTTTCTTGCCTTTAGTTTTGCAGACCCCACTCATTTGTAGTTACTTAGGTCAGCAGCTCCCCTTGACCCCCATCCTCACCAGTGAGGTCACTTCATACATTTGTAATGCAGTTAGATTGTTTTGTCATATTCTGCATTCCATCCCAGAATCCCTTGACCTAAACTTTTTTTTTTTTTTTACATGCATGAAGATTCACTCTTTGTGCTGCAAAATTGTATGCACTGTAACAAAGGCCTGGTGTCATATATTCACCATTATGGTATCATATTGAATAGCTTCACTGCCCTAAAATTTCTCCTATGCTTTGCCATTTGTATCCTCCCCTGCCCCCTGAACCATTACCAATCACTAATCTGCTTACATTCTCTGTAATTTTGCTTTTTCCGGACTGTCATGCAATCATAAAGTGTGTGTCCATTTAGCCTGGCTCCTTTCACTTAGCAATATACATTTAAGATTCATCCATATATTTTCCTAACTTAACCACTCATTTTTTTTATTATTGAATAATATTCTATTATACATATGTGCCATTATCTGTTTATCTGCTCACCTATTGAAGGACATCTTGTGTGCTTCCAGTTTTTGGTGATGATGAAAAAAGATGTCATAAACATTTACATGCAGGGGTTTGTGTATAAGTTTTCAATTCTATTGGGTAAATATGTAGAAGCTCAATTGCTGAATCCTATGACAAAACTATGTTTAGCTTTGTAAGAAGCTGCCAAACTGTTTTCCAAAGTGTCTATAACCATTTCACATTCTCATCAGCAATGAATGAGAGTTTCTGTTGCTCCACATCCTTGCCAGCAATTGGTATTGGAAGTTATTTGGATTTTAGGTGTTTTAATAGGCGTATAGTGGTATCTCATAATTGTTTTAATGTGCAATTTCCTATGACAAATGATACTGAGCATCTTTCCATATGCTTATTTGCCATTTGTAGGTCTTCTATAATGAGATTCAGACCTTTTGCCTATTTTAAAATTGTTTTTATTGTTGTGTTTCAAGAATTCCTTGTATATTCTGGATACAATTCCCTTATCAGATATGCACTCAGCAAACATTTTCTTTCAGTCTGTGGTCTTTCTTTTCATCTTTTTATTAGTGCTTTCACCAAGAAGTTTTAAATTTTAATAAAGACCAAATTATCACTTTTTTCTTTCCTGGATTGTGCTTTTGGTTTTCTCTTTAAAAATTCATCAACAGGCCCAAGATCACCCAGACTTTCTCCTGTTTTCTTCTAGAAGTTTTACAGTTTTGCATTTTATATTTAAGTTTATAATTTTGAGTTAGTTTTTATGAAAGATGTAAACTCTGTGTCTAGTTACATATTTTGCATATGTATATCCAGTTGTTTCATCATCATTTGTCGAAAAGTCTGTCCTTTCTCTGTTGAATTGCCTTTGCTCTTTTTTTAAAGATTAGCTGGCAATATCTATGCAGGTCTATTTCTAGGCCCTCTATTCTGTTCTACTGATCTGTGTGTCTATTGTTTTACCAATTCCACACTGTCTTGATTACTATGGCCTAATAGTAAGTCCTAAAATTACAGTAGTATGCATCTTCCAACTTTGTTCTTCTTCAGTGTTATTTTGGTTTTCTGGGTCTTTGTCTTTCTATATAAACTTTAAGACCAGTTTGTCAATATCTACGAAATGGCTTGCTGGGTTTTTTCAATGGTATTGCATTAATCTGTAGACAAGTTAATAAGAAATTACATCTTGGGGCACCTGGGTGGCTCAGTCGTTAAGCGTCTGCCTTCGGCTCAGGTCATGATCCCAGGGTCCTGGGATCGAGCCCTGCATCGGGCTCCCTGCTTGGCGGGAAGCCTGTTTCTCCCTCTCCCACTCCCCCTGCTTGTGTTCTCTCTCTTGCTGTGTCTCTCTCTGTCATATAAATAAATAAAATCTTTAAAAAAAAAAGAAATTACATCTTAACAATATTGAGACTTCCAACCCATGAGCACAGCATATCTCTCCATTTATTTAGCTCTTTTTTGTTTTCTTTCATCAGTGTTTTATAGTTTTTCACAGATAGATCCTGACATACTTTGTTCGATTTTTTATATAAGTACTTCATTAATTTTGGTGCTGTTCTAATGATATTATTTTTTAAATTTCAAAGTCCAATTATTCTTTGCTGGTATATAAGACAGAAATTGACTTTTGTATATTAATCTTGTATCCTGAGACTTTGCTAAACTCACTTATTAGTTCCAGGATTTTTTGCTATTGTTGATTTTTTGGGTTTTCTAGTTATACAATCATATCACCTGTTTTATTCATCCTTTTCTAATATAAACACTACTTATTTTCCTTCTGTTAATGCACTAGCAAGGACTTCTAATATAAACGTATTTTTATTTTGATCAAAATGTAAATATGCCAGTCTTTCATTGTAAGATCAAGAACTTTTCTCTGAGAATGGGCCCATGATTGCGGTTACATGTCATATTTCTTATAAAAAAACCACACTTTCTCTAAGATTTACAGTATCAATTCCTTTAAGTACCTCCCAAATGAACATACTCGCAAAGTAATCTGGATGCAGAACCTGTCCTTGTGAAATTACTGTAGAATCATAGAATTTTAGGTCTGAGCATAACTTTAAAGTTCATGTAATATTTTCAGGGAAAAACACCAAGGTTGAGTGATATGACTTGCTCAGAATCACACAGCTAGTCAACAAGAAGAATCTAATTTTCAAGTTTAAATTCCTGCCCCCAATCCAGAGTTCCTTACACAATACTCTTTCTGTGCTTGACACATGTCTCTACTTGACTGAGCCCCGTGAACTCCTACATAAGCCTTCTGGTTGAAACACACCCTGCCTCACTACAAAACATCCTAAGTTTGTTAAGTCACATGCTTGTTTTTCTAAATTCCAGTTCTCAAAATTGAAAGACTCATAATTAGAGGTGCAGTTTGTAGATCTCTTTCTCTGACTGGTTTACCAAGTCTGGAGACTTCTTAGGTACTCAGATTTTGTTTACACCAATTGTACCTCACCAAGAACCCCAGCAAAAAGTTCACTGAAAGTTGTTCTGGAACAGTCCATTCTCAGTCTCCGAGTCTGAGGGGATGAGAGCTGGTCCAGTTCTTACATCATAATATGTTTATGTCATGAAAGCATTTTCTCTGGCTACTTTATAAGATGTAGAACTCACCATCTCAGATCCTGAGACATTTTGTGGCCACTACCTCAAGTTACAAAGCAATTTACCACCACGTGTGCTATTAAGAGGAACGGATTGTCATTCAAAACTCCTTGTAATTCCTTCTGAATCCCACCAGGCTCTGGTGCATGGTCTGTAAGGACATTTTTCTTTCTTCCTTTCTTTTTTTTTAGATTTTATTTATTTATTTGACAGAGACATGGCGAGAGAGGGAACACAAGCAGGGGGAGTGGGAGAGGGAGAAACAGGCTTCCCGCTGAGCAGGGAGCCCGATGCGGGGCTCGATCCCAGGACCCTGGGATCAGGACCTGAGCGGAAGGCAGACGCTTAACGACTGAGCCACCCAGGCGCCCCTTCTTCCTTTCTTTTTAACTAAGGTGTGTCCTGTTCATAATGGTTCACAGCTATCTTTGATAATGGGTATTTTTATTTTTAGATTTTTTTAAGATTTTATTTATTTATTTGAGAGAGAGAGTGCATGAGCAAGGGGAGGGGCGGGGGGGGGAAGAGGCAGACTCCCTGCTGAGCGGAGACAAAGATAATGGGTATTTTTATTAAGGTGGAACATTTCATGAAATGTTTTAGTATTCTGTATCAATTAGGACAATATGTGGCTTAAATAGGCAGGTACTCAAGAAACAAGAAGTCCTGAGACAGGCAGGCAATGGCTGACACAGATGCTCCACAAAGCCATACGAGACCCCGGCTTTGTCACGATTCCTCTCTGTTGTCCTCAAGATGTAGTTCTCTGACCATGCTTGCTGCCTCATGTTCATAGGATGGCTCCTGCACCCCCGAGCTACAATTGTATAATCCAAGTGGAAAGGGGGTAAAGTGTGAAAGGGCAAAAGGCATTCCAACCAAATTTATCCTTGTTTTAATAAAAAAAAAAAAAAGGTTTCCTGGAAGTAGCACTCAGCAAATTTTTACTTACATGCCACTGGCCATAGCAATGTCTTCTAGGAATTGTAAGAATTTTACAATTCTACTTGTGCCAGAATTTTACAAAGAACAAAGAGGTTGTAGATGGTGATTATGACAGCCAGCCAATAGTGTCTGCCACAGACTCTTATGCCACTATTCTTCTATAAAGTGTTTAAATTAACAATCATCCCGAAAAAGGCTTCAAAATCATAACCCATTCTGAACTTTTTTTTTTCCAAATCGAAAAGCTAAAGCTCACCTGCAATTTGTTCATTGTCAAAGACAAGTGAGACAATTAACAAGCCCAACCCTACGTTGGATAAATATCGTATGTCTAAGAAAGACAACAGTAAAATAAATGGGCCACCACCACACCAACTACTGGTGAATGATAAACCTATCTGCAAGACGCTCTCCTTTTTGCTCTGTTGCATATTCAGAGTCCATTCACATACTCAATATCTGCTTAAGTTTTAAGATGACTCAGCCTGACCCTTCAAAACAGAAAGGACTATGTGTTAGAAACATGCTTACCAACAGTGAAATCCTGGGAAGTTATAATGAGTATGGGGAACTACATCTCATTCATTGCAGAGCGTCCCTGCTTTGGAGGACAAATTCTGTCAGGATCCTTAGGTAATGCTCTGTCACTAATGGGCTCTAGAGCAATAGTTTCTAAAACGAAGTAGAACCAACTCCCTTTAGGCTAGTGTTTCTCCAATTATCTCTAAAACCTGCATTAGAAACCCTTCAGATGTTGCTTAAAATTCAGGCTCCTGGGCCTCACCTTACACACCTGGTATCTATCTCGTGGAGCGGCAGCTAAGAACCTGCAGTTTTAGCCATCTTCCCAGGTGGTCACAAATTAAAAGTTGAGGACCACTCTCTTAGATTAATATGCCAGACTCAGGGACTGAGTGGACAGGCTGACCGAGTTCTCAGTCGGACCAGACCTGGACCTTCTTTCTGAAGCCAAATGCTGAAAGAGCAATAATTTCACTTTTTTACAAGAACCAGGCTGAGGATAAAGTCCTGAGCTCCCTTTGCTAAGCAAACATCCAGGGCAAGGGCAGACACTAGACTAAACCAGGCTGTGGCACGTACAAGCCTCCAACCGACAAACACTGCCACCAAGTAAACGCCTGTCCCACGGAGATTTTCAGGGTGCTGGAGCTAGCTCTGCCTGAAGCTCAGAGACCCATACGGTCCAAAGCTTTTGTCTTCGTGCCTGACCTACTGCCACTACCTGCCCCAACCCCCCCCCATTTGAACCTCTCCAGATCATTCCAGTCTTCCCTGCCTATGCTCTGCCTAACCTCAGTCATTTCACCTGGCTGCCCATGGCCAACCCCCATGCCACACATTTTTTTCTGATCTGTAGTACCTGATCTTACCGCTCACCTATGGCTGCCCGTTGTTCTAGCAATGGGACAACCTTAACACACAGTTCCTTGGCCAGTTCCCCAACAGTCAGGGGCCACATCATACTCCCAGTCACATTTATGCGTCGGAGCTTTTCAATGTCATGTGGCTGTATTTCTTCATAGTTTCGTAATTTCTGTGATTTACTAATACATCTGCTGTGCCTCCTGTTGGCTCTCAGCAAGAAGCTAAAGTGTGTTCTGTGGCACAGAAATGAAAGCTATTCTGAGAGAGCATGCTGGAAATCTGAAGGGGGTTTCCTGTGCCATTTGAAGCTGAGAAAGGAGGATCCTGGCTTGGGCTTTAGTACCCAAGTACATCTTCCTCCACCCCCAAAGTTCACTAAAATAAAGTGGGGAAAGTGGTTTTCTGGCCGCTTGCAGATACAAGAATATTTAACTTTCAAAGATTCTGATTGAAGTACCTATCTAGAGCAAAATATGTTTCGTCGTGTGCATTCAAATGTATGGATTATCTGAAGATAAAAAAGAAGGTTGGCAGATTCAGCTAAAGAGAACCCTAGCAGCTCTGAGATTTAGAAAATTAAAAGCCAGGCATCTGAAGCTAACCTTTTAAGATGCTTGCAGGTGTTCAAGAGGGTGACATGGGAGTCGAGCTAACCACACAAAACGTCGTCCCATTTCCGAGTATAGGGTTACAAAGGTTGAAATCCTAGATTAGGCTTGTTAAAATCCAAAGTAGCGTACAGGTTAGGCACAATTGATATTTAGAAAGCTTTCTTTCTTGACTTAGAGAATTATGGTATATACAGAATTGGGAAATAGCCAGGACCACATGGGTCCCCGGAGAAAGAGCTTAGCAGAAGTTTCTGTTAGAAAGCATATTAAGTAGATTCAAAGCTGAGTGTATGTGAGGCGAGAGAAGGCAACAGATGTAAAGAGAAAAAGCATGACTTTTGCTTCTTTTATTGCACACCCTGTAACGTCTCTCTGACATATCTGGAGACACGAGCCTTGAACTACACTGTATTATGTCATCAACAAGGTCAACTCGAGATAATGGGAGTCCACAAGCTACGACATGTATTACATCACTAAAGGAACCAGATTTCACACCAATACTGGCACATCTCTCCCCATGATTCACACTTTACCCAGAAGCCTCTAGCACCCAGAATTCTTCACAAAAACTTTAAGTCTCTCATTAATAACATTCAAAGATGACAGTTTTGCTTCCTGCAGGCACTCATCAACTACCATTCTCCGGCTACGGGCATGTCATTTAATAACCGCTTGGATACATTTGATTTGGTTCTACATCTCCCCAGTATAAACCCAAAGACAAACAAATCAAAACCAAATATTATAAAAGGAATTGCTTAATGATTTGGTCACGTGCCTTCACTGAGTCAATTTTGATGTGCTAACTTAAATGTTTGACAACATTTAAAAAGGGCTTCTTATACCATAATATTCTGTTGTTCAGAACCCAGAAGAAAAGCTGTTCCAGAATGAAAATGCAAGAACCTTCCCTGACAGCCTTTATGGGGATGCTGTGGATAAACAGAGGATGCCTTTATCACACGGAGTTGGTGAGCTGTATCCTGCTTAAACCGTAACTATCTACAAATAATACTCAGCTGAAAGTAGATCTGCTCCCTTATCTGCTAGAAATATGCTTGTTTAGTATAATGAGATGAGGCACCATTCCCTACAGAGCCATGCTTGGCTCCTCAGGTCAGGCCATGCCTACTTAACACGCGCCATTATGTTACATTACACCTACTTATATACAAGGTGGGAGAATTGGGGCATATCTCATTGTTACAAGAAGGTTACAATGCTTACTGATAGGTAAGGTGATGATTGTTAAAACCATATGTGGTCTTTGAAATTTTTAAAAAATCTCAATCATGAAATGATCACCTTAATTAACACTAAATAAAAATCTGATACATGGTGATTACAATTTGAAAAGAGGATAAATTAAACTATACTAAGAAAGTGGCCTTAGTATATAAATATCAACAAATTAAGCCTACTATCTCACAAAATAATAAATAAATGAAATAAGGAGATTCATGTGGAAAAGCACTAAAATAGCAGAATTAAAAACCAGATCAGAAAACTTGATCATAAATTTAAAATTGTTGGATGTCTAAATCCTTATTTTCATGATATTTTTTTCTATCAAATGATTGATTCTAACCTTTAGAAATAAAAATTTTCCCATATTATCTATTTCTCTAATTATTTAAATACTAATATATTAAAAAGAACAATAGCAAAGCATACTTTACTAAAAACACATGAGTCACTGATAATGATAGGAAGAGATTATAAAGCATTATAAAGTGCATATTTGCAAACGAATGTCAAATTTTAATTGTGCTTATCTATATTTACTTCTAAAAGAGTAAACTATGGAATCAATCAGTTCCTTGGCTATTGAGAATACCCTTCCTTCTTTCCAGTATAAGATAACAGACAGAGCAAATAAATAAATTTTTGTATGGTGCTGCAACCTAGGTGTATAAGTTTTGTCCCAAAGGATCCTTATGATAATACCATTAAGAAAATTTAAGGGCCTTTTCCCATATAAATCCAGAGCTCCAAAACAAAGGGGGTTCAGGTACACTTTGAAGGAGGTCAGTGACACTGACATCTAAGGGCTTAGATTTAATTTGCCACTCAAATGTCTTCCTTGTAGTCTGTCACAGGTGGTTTTCCATTAGCTTTGAAGCATAGCTTAGCAGGGGGGTTACTGAGTGATTTCTCTCAATAGTTCATTCATTCAGTCACCTGAGCATTTATTGGATGCCTACAGGGTGGTTGGCTGTGGCATTAAGGATCGATGTCCACATGCTCTGTGCTTGTAGACTGCGCTGGAGTTGAGTGGAATATACAAAGGTTCACATCCGTAAAGACCGTACCATCACATAAACGCTCTCATGGAGGTGTGCCTCGTGTGCAGGAGCCCAAATAGAAGCACTTCACATGCCTTTGGAGGAAAGGTCTGCAAAAGCTGGGAAAACACCTGGTGTGTGTCCCGAGGGATCTCCTTCCTGTGATGGTGGCAGTGTAATCAGGAGAGCTGCAGCTCCTTCCCTCAGGGCGGGCTTATATTCCACCCACCAGGGGCCATGGCTCCCAACAGCATCATAAATTCATAAAGCCAAAGAACATCTAGGAGACCATCTGGTCCAGGGGTTCCTAAATCTGGCTGGGCTCCAGCAGCACCTGGCGCCTTGGCCCCAACCCAGAGACACTGATGTAACATGCCGGAAGGCTCCAAACTGAATCCAACCACCTCAGAAGGAAAATTTTCGAGGAAATTCATACCTACAGGAGTGAAAAGACTCCCATCAAATTTCAGGAATGTTAGAACAGCAATGGAGAAACATCTGGCAAAGAAACTTTTAGCACAAATACTTTCAAAAAGTATTTTCAAGACACATGACCTAAACTATATATAATAGGACTGTATGTAAAAGAATAGAAGGTCAAGAACTATATAGTGGGAGAGAAAGACTTGAAGAAAATTGAGTTTAGTAAAGGTACTTGTTGCTATGAGCTGTAAATTAGCTCTGCTCTTCCTGGTAGAAAAAGTTAATAGGAAACACTGAATTGAAAATTCTCATTCTTGGGCGCCTGGGTGGCTCAGATGGTTAAGCATCTGCCTTCGGCTCAGGTCATGATCCCAGAGTTCTGGGATCGAGTCCCACATCAGGCTCCCGGCTCAGCGGGGAGCCTGCTTCCCCCTCTGACCCTCTCCCCTCTCATGCTGTTTCTCTCTCGCTCACTCTCTAAAAAATAAATAAAATCTTTAAAAAATAAATAAAAAATAATTTAAAAAAATTAAAAAAAAGAAAAAAAGAAAATTCTCATTCTTTAAGTAAGGATTTTTCTTTTTTTATATATTTATATATTTATATATATTTTTCTTTACCAGGAAAAATACTTTTCTCCCTAGGAATATATTCTAAGGAAAAGCTTGGCCTAGTACTATGCCTACAGTAGACCTTTAAACTGGCAAACAAAGCAATGAATGAAAATATGAATATATGTGTTACCAAAAATATGTTTTCCTATGGCTATTTCCTACATTAACTTTTGAGGGAAGCTAAGAGTATATCAGTAAATAATGGCTTGTTTGGGCATTTGTAGAGAGTGATATTAGCACAATATGAGCAGGTCTATAACCGCCAAGGTAGAGACTAAACATCCTCCTGCCAATGAAAAGATACCACTTTTGACTGGCATGATAAATTCAGAGCACTAAATGAGAGAAATATGCAGCCAAGAATACTATATCCAGCTAGGCTGTCATTGAAAATAGAAGGAGAGATAAAAAGCTTCCAGGACAAACAAAAAATAAGGAATTTGCAAACATGAAACCAGCCCTACAAGAAATATTGAAAGGGGTCCTCTAAGCAAAGAGAGAGCCTAAAAGCAACATAGACCAGAAAGGAACATAGACAGTATACAGTAACAGGAACCTTACAGGCAATACAATGGCACTAAAATCATATCTTTCAATAGTTACCCTGAATGTAAATGGGCTAAATGCCCCAATCAAAAGACACAGGCTATCAGACTGGATTAAAAAACAAGACCCATTGATATGCTGTCTGCAAGAGACTCATTTTAGACCCAAAGACACCCCCAGATTGAAAGTGAGGGGATGGAAAATATTTACCATGCTAATGGACACCAAAAGAAAGCTGGGGTGGCAATCCTTCTATCAGACAAATTAGATTTTAAACCGAAGACTGTAATAAGAGATGAGGAAGGACACTATAACCTACTTAAAGGGTCTATCCAACAAGAAGATCTAAC
>NC_138371.1:82832996-82857215 GCF_054177405.1 Leptonychotes weddellii | reverse complement strand
TCTTGCCATTTGCAACGACGTGGATGGAACTGGAGGGTGTTATGCTGAGTGAAATAAGTCAATCAGAGAAGACATGTATCATACGACCTCACTGATATGAGGAATTCTTAATCTCAGGAAACAAACTGAGGGTTGCTGGAGTGGGGGGTGGGGTGGGAGGGATGGGGTGGCTGGGTGATAGACATTGGGGAGGGTATGTGCTATGGTGAGCGCTGTGAATTGTGCAAGACTGTTGAATCACAGATCTGTACCTCTGAAACAAATAATGCAATATATGTTAAGGAAAAAAAAAAAAGAAGAAGATAGCAGGAGGCGAAGAATGAAGAGGGGAAATCGGAGGGGGAGACGAACCATGAGAGACGATGGGCTCTGAGAAACAAACTGAGGGTTCTGGTGGGGGCGGTGGGAGGATGCGTTAGCCTGGTGATGGGTATTAAAGAGGGCCTGTTCTGCATGGAGCACTGGGTGTTATGCACAAACAATGAATCACGGAACACTACATCAAAAACTAATGACGTAATGTATGGTGATTAACATAACAATAAAAAATTTAAAAAAAAAAGAAAAAATGCTCACCATAAAAAAAAAAAAGAAAAAAAGAAAAGATACCACTTTTGATGTGGTGGGAAAAGTTCAGTAGGAGAGTGTTATCTGTGTACGTGTATGTGTTTGCATGCAAGGGCAGGAGCAAGAACGTACTGGCCTGCCAAGGTGTCTGCAACACACTCACTCCAGAGCCTACAGGAGCCTTTGCAGACGCTCAGCCACCATAGATAGAAAGGCCTAGAGCATAATCCACATTGGTTGTCAGACTTTATCCCAATAAGTAAAGTCATTATTTATACAGGGCTATAATTTCATGAAAATATACTGTACTTCAGATTTTAACACCAACAGGGGATCTGTTTACTTGTTTATTACCGTGTTTATCTCTGGGGGAGAAGATGCAACTCTTATAGTATACCTTCATAGATACCTTTTTTTAAAAAATGAGAATTGCCTTAAAGAAGAAATTTAATTAAAAGTGCATTCCAATGTAGAAGAAAGTGATTCATACCATTGATAAAAATAGAGTACCTCAGAGTTTACATTTTGGCAAATTTGAAAATCCCCAATTTTTCCATAAAAAGGAAATACATTCTAGCTCCTAAGAGCTGAATTTAATAGTTTTAAGCTACTTTTTAAAATCTCAAAAACACTGGATCAAATTTTCCATTCAAAAGTGCTACTCTCCAGTTTTGATATGCATAATATAATCTGGGTTTGTGATAAACTCTTTGAAGACTGTAATCCCACTATGTTTTAATTGTAACAAATACATACATCAAGTGTGATTTAGTTCACATTTTTATTAGCCAACTATTATTGATGATCATCTTTTTCAGTTTTATTTGCTGTCTTTTAACTTCTACAAAGTATTTTTTATCTTATTACTGCATTTTAAAATATTGAAATTCAAAGGCTTTACTAAAATTCTCTGAGCCAGCCCTAACAACTGGTAAGAGCTGTACCAGAGGCAAAATGAAATATGTGCATTTCTACTAAAGAGGGAAATCTTATCCAGGAGGGCAATATCAGGAGGATCACTCATCCATTTCCCTTAAAAAGGAAAAGTTGTTAAATAGAGATGTGTACCCTAGGCAGAGTGCCTGACAGAGCTACACTCAAAAACATTGTTTGAATTGAACTGAACTGAAGGAAACTGAGATGGGAAAAAAAAAAAAAAGTCTTAAGAAACTAGGTCTATCTGTGCAAAATGCTGACCCCTTCCCAACAATGCAAAGACAAAGTATTTAATTGGAAGAGGCCAAAGAGGTCACTTGGTTCAGCTTCTCACAGCCAGGAATCTCCTACGGCAGTGGGCCTCAGTGTGGCTGTGTTTGCTCCCCAGGGCACATTTGTCAAAGTCTGGAGACATTTTTGGTTGTCACAATTGGGAGAGTGTGCTACTGGCATCTAGTGGGAGAGGCCAGGGACGCTGCTGAACATCCCACAATGCACAGGATGGCCCCTTTATCCCTACCCCCAACCCCTCACTCAAGTAATTACTTGACCCATAACGTCGACAGTGCTGAGACTGGGCAACCCTGCCCTACAGCATGACCCAAGAGATTGCCTCTGCTTACCCCTTTTTTTCAGATCACCTTATTGAGGCATGATTGACATACAAAGAGCTATACATTTATCATGTATACACTTGGAGATGAGTATACGCTCATGAAACCATCGCCGCAATCTGTGCTGTTAACATACCCATCACAGCCCAGTGAAGGCACACGCATGACCTCGCAAGCATGCTTTCACAACTGCTGGGAAGCTCCCTCCACTAAGAAGACCTCCCTTATCTTGAAATTCATAGAGTGATAGTATTTGTCAAAAACACTACACAAAAAGAAGAGCACTTGGGGCGCCTGGGTGGCTCAGTTGGTTAGGCGACTGCCTTTGGCTCAGGTCATGATCCTGGAGTCCCGGGATCGAGTCCCGCATCGGGCTCCCTGCTCGGCAGGGAGTCTGCTTCTCCCTCTGACCCTCCCCCCTCTCATGCTCTCTCTCTCTCATTCTCTCTCTCAAATAAATAAATAAAATCTTTAAAAAAAAAAAAAAAGAAGAGCACTTATACAAAATCACACTGGAAGGTCAAAATGCCATCTCCACTTTACTATTAAATGTATTCTTCTAATCTGTTTATATGACAGAAAAAGTAAAAGTGCACTGTAAATAAATTTACATGCTGACTTTTTGTTTGTTGTATTATTTTTAATTCTTCTATTGTTTGGTAGCTTTTAAGACTTTAAGTCTATTTCTTAGTTTTTTAACATTCGACAGCTTCTCTTAACTTCTTCCTATGAAAAGATGAGGAGACTGGTATGCTTGCCTCTCTTCACCTGTGTATTCCTTTTACCTCCAAATTTTTATTATATTCTATTACTTAAGTTCATTAATATTCATATGGTTACATTCCATTCTTAGACTATATTTAAATCATTCATGCTTTGTGTATAAATCCATTCTAAACATTCTAAAACTGGAAGGATTGACATGGAATTCCCTTTAGAACCACAGTGTGACCGAACTAGACAACGAAACGGAACCCCACGCCTTTCCAAGGTCACAGGCTAACGGATCCTTTTCTAGCTTCCTTCACTTCTGAGTCATACTCAGACACCACTCTATCCCACAGCATCCCCCTGTTCTATCTTTCTTCTTGCTTGGCTGAGGTATGTCTTTGAAGATTGTTCCATATGGCATGAGTGGTAACTCCCCTGGGATCCTCACATGCCCCAAATGTCATTTTTTGTTTTCTCTGATTTTCTCTGCTTCTTCCTCCTCCTTTTTCCTTCATACTTAACAATTTGGCCGTTGGTTCAATATCCCTTTCCCCTCAGAACTATGAAGGCATAATTCCATTGCTTCTAACATCCAGTGTGGTTAATGAGAAGTGTTTGTGTTTGCCAGTAATCTCTTGTTTCTCTGAAAACTCTTAGGATTTTCTATTTTTTCCTTCGAGCTCAGAAATTTCACCAGATTTTTTTTTTTTTAAATCAGCCCCTTCAACACTGTTTTTTTGTTTGTTTGTTTGTTTTGGTTTCTGTTTTGTTTTGTTTTTTGTTTTTTGTTTTTTTACTAGGTTCCCTCCCCTCACAGTCTCTGTTTCTGGAGCTTCTCACTGGATCTTCTGAATTTGTCCTCTGTGTCTCTTCACTGTTTGCTCCTATTTCCTATTTTGGTCTTTTGGTTCTGTCGTGGCAGACTTCCTCTTAAAAGTTCACCAGCATGAACTTTAGCCCTGTTCTTTTCAAACTTCTTCCCAACTTTTAAATTTTGTCAGTTATATATTTCATTTCCAGGAATTCTTTCTTATGACCCAGTTGATCTTTCCTCATAGCAGCCTGTTCTTATTTTCAGGATGCAATATCCTCCTGAGTTTCTGAGAATACTAATTAGGAATCCTTAAAATTGAAATCTATCTCCTATTATTATTTGTTTCCTCCAGAGTAGCTCCTCTTCTTATCCTCCTCCTCCTTTTTGCCAATGATTTCTCTTAAATGTCTGGTGATCTTTGGTTGTGTAAGTTTATGAGTGAAAAATCACGCTAATTAAGATGAAGAGCTGGAGGGGTTTGGGTCTCTTTCTCTAACAGAGTTCTTCCTTTAGTGGGAGTTCTGATCACAAGCTCTCTAATGGAACACAGAGTATTGATTCCCTACAATGTGTAGAACAGTTGATCAAAGTATCCCACCTTTTTCAAGCCAACCAGATGCTCTCAACCTAAACATGACATCTTAAATGAAGCAAAACAAGGACTGGAGAAAAAAAAAGGTTGGCATTTATTCATCCTCTTGCCTAATTGATACTTTCCTGATAGCCAGACCCTTGATTCTGCTCTAGACATGCCTGGTTCTCCAACCTTTTCTGTGAGTCGCCCTGTTCTCATGAATTTCTTCTCTGCTTAAGTTTGTCAGAGCTCCTGTTGTTTGCATACCAAGAAGGTAAGATGTTGCAGATGGAAAGGAGCACTGATCTTTGTTAAGCTAATGCTAGGTACTAGGCATTTTACATTTTTTGTATATAATCATCACAACCCTATGAAATAGCTATAATTGACATTATTTTATGAAGAAACTGAAATTGAGTAGATGTATTGGCTTGTCCAAGATGCCAAAGAAAGCACTGAATCCAAGTCATTCTGACATGCAAACTTGGGCTTTCCCTCCACTCGGACGTACTCATGGAGTATGAAGGGTACAGACCTGGCTGCAGTTTATGGTATGTGAGGAATATTGGACAAGAGATTTAAGGCTGAAAAGCAGGCAACAAAATGTAGATGCGATGCGTTAAGAAAACGGGAATCACAATCTCATTCTTAAAAGTTGAGCGACATAGTAAATCAAAAGAAGATTTAAGAAAGATGATTCTGTGGCATGTGGAGTGAATTTAGAAGGCTTGTTTTGGAATAAAGTAGACCAGCTAGGAGGCTGCTGTAGTGATGAAATGGCAGCAGGTGGAGAGGAAGAGACAATTTACAGAAAGATTTGGAAGGAAATTTCATAGGATTTTGCGAGTGAATGGATATTGTAGGGATGAAGAAAAATGAGCCAAAAATGACTAAAAGATTTCCAGTTGCAATGAGGAAAGCTGAGTGAATGTATTTACCTTGCCTCCCTCCCAAATTTCCAATGACGTGAACTAGGAATGCAAAAACAAGAATGAATGCATAGTGGTGCTAGAAAGAGGAAAGGATGCCAAGAATCCACAAGATTTGAGAACCTTTAGAGGAAGGAAGGAAGAGTGAATCAGAATGATGCAAAAACCAGATGTGCTGAGCAGCCTGTAACCAATCAAAGGCAAAGGAGAAGAGCACCTGAGCAGAAGCTAGGGTTTACACCCCCACCCCAACTGAGTACCATCTTCCCACCACCAAGCTCAGCCTAGGAGGAGCTGGGAGCACACACAGGCACCAGGGCAGCTCCCAGGAGGCTGCAACGTCCTCCAGTGAGCAGAAAGAGGGCTGAGGCTCTGGATGCTCACCTCTTAATGTGAGGCTCCATTCACCTTGGACAGCTTACAGAATTAACTATGGAATCTGCCACAGAAAGCTTCTAGTTGCAGCTGTAGATCTAGAGAGAGAATGAAGGCAGTCCCCAGCTACTACTGTTCCAAAACATACAAACTTGGGGAGGGGGGGATATGGTGTAAATTCACAGGTATGAAGTAAATTTTTAAAAATTAAAGTAAGAGTATATACTATTTTATGCTAAATAAATTTGAAGATGCACAAAAATGCATCCTTTTCTTTTAAAATTAATAAAATGGAATCAATAAAGGTTGAAAAAAAAATCTAATAGCAACGAAATGTTTATAAAAGATCTCTCCTGAAACAAAAAGGCTCAAATGGATTAAAATGATTCCCAACAAACATCCAAGGGAGAAGCAATTCTCAACTATCTTAATTTCTCCCAGAACTGAGGAAAAAAATAGAGGTCTTTCTAATCATGATCCTAGAATAATCCTGATGCAAAACCTGATGTGTTCCACTTTTGCTATATTTTACTTATGAATAATCAATGTTCCTAAATAAAATACTAACAATATAAAAACACATGTACCAGTGTATTAAAATACAGATCATTTAACTTGGTTTAAACAGCTTAGTATTAGGAAAATATTAGGAAATATATTAGGAAAATTATGTTTCATAATTCAAAAATATGAAGAGGTTAGCATTTTAAAAATATATGATCATTTTGAAGGATGCTACAACATATCTGAAATCCGGTACCTGGGTGGCTCGGTTAAGCGACTGCCTTCGGCTCAGTCATGATCCTGGAGTCCTGGGATTGAGTCCCACATGGGCTCCCTGCTCAGTGGGGAGTCTGCTTCTTCTTCTAACCCTCCACCCTCTCATGCTCTCTCTCTCCCTTTCTCATTCTCTCTCTCAAATAAATAAAATCTTTAAAAAAAAATTTAATAAAAAAATAATAAAAATAAAAAAACATATCTGAAATCAACCTCTGATCAACAAATTTATTCTAATGTGGAATATAAAAGTATATTCTTGATAGATTATCAGAAGCTAAAAGTAAACATCATATTTAGCAAAGTTTCCATTAAAGTTGGAAATATGAAAACGCTATCCTTCCCAGTATTGATAGTCAACAATATTCTGAAGGTTTTACTCAGTATACTAGGAGAATAGATTTTAATTCAAGAGGCATCAATGTTTAATAGAAAGAGCCAAATATAAGATTATTTATAGATAATATAATTATCTATATATAAAATCTCCCAGGAGAATCAAATTAAAGATCATTAAAAATAATCTAGTTCAGAAATAGAACTCATACAAACATAAATACACTAAAATAAATATCTTTCCTTGTATGCCAGCAAAAAATAATTTTAAAATGTCAGGCATAGAAACAGTATCCACAACAACGCCATAATGTATAAAATATCCAGGAATAATAAAATAAACAATTGTGCAAGAGCGATATAAAAAAATTATAGAAGTTTAAAGCTGTAGAAAAAAAAGAATGGAAAAATTAAGAAAATTTATAAGAATAAGAAATACAAATGGTTAAATGTGAAAACACACTTCACCTTCCTAATAAACAATGAGGTATTTTACTCTAATAGATCGGCAAAGTTAAAAAGAAGGGAATACACTCTCCAGATAGGGACATAGATATGCAAATGCACTGTGTGTGGGTCTGTATTTTGGTATAGTCAATTAGGGGACAATTTATATTTATCAAAAATCATATTGCACATTCCCAACATTGAACCAGTATTTTCAATTCTAGGAATTCATTTTGTATATTCACAAATATATTCAAAAAATTCAAAACAGTCAAAATATTAATAAGGGATTGATCAAATACATCATGGTATGTCAATGCTATAAAATACTATGAATCCTCAAAAATATAAGTTGTTCTATATTGCATAAAAATGGCCACAATATATTATTGCATTAAAAATGTTATAGAACATTATGTCGTGTTGATATAATTATGATAAAAGCATACATATCCATAATTTCTGGAAAAATACACATTAAATTATTCATAGTGATTATCGCTTAACTGTGAGATGGCAGAATGCAGACAGGGGTGAGAATGGCTATTTTAAAAATTTCTGAATATTAAAAAAAAACATTTAAACAGAAATCTTAGGTTGGTTTTCCCAGAAGCAGACGCTGAGACAAGTGTTTGAATGCAAGTGATTTCTAATGAAGGGGTTCCAGGAAAGTCCGGGAAGAGCATGGGGCTGCAGGTCAGAGAGTGGAAGGAAGCCACGGAAGGGTGTGATCTCAAGCAAAATCCACTCGAGAGTCAACCTGCTGCCTCAAAGGGAACTCTGGAATATTCCACCAAGTCTCAGAGCAAGCCAACTCTGGCACCTGTGAGTCGTTTGTTAAGAGCTGGCTCAAGAAGGGGAGGGAAGGGACTGGAATGACATTCTGACTCTGAGTGCTTTCTGGCAAGGTGCATCCAACACCCACACCTGGGGGTGCTTCTCTGAAGGAGATTTACAGTTGCCCAGTGTTAGAATAGAAACCAAAAAGTGGAGGGGAGGGGGTTGTCCATAGAAATGTTAAAAAGAGATCCAAGGACATCTGGGTGGAGAGCCCACAAAATCCACTCTGATATACTATCTTTACAAATGTAGGAAAGGGAAGAGAGAACAAGAGGAAGTTTGCTACTGCTAAAGCACAATTATATACGAATGCTAGCAAGTTCCGCACAAGTTTAAGCACCTACTAGGTAGCCCACCCCATCCCCCAGGCTCCTTCTCATAGTCCAACCTGCCCCTTAGACAACCGGGATTAACTGGCCTTTAACAGAAATCAAGATCTTTTGCTCTCTTCCTGTTCATCTTTTCAAATCTCATGTGGTGCAGGTTGAGATCCTGAGAAATTAGAAGAACTCTCAAATCTTCTGTTGATCCTAACTGGAACTACATTTACTCTGCCAATAACAGCCCTAAAGCTATATGAAAGCCAAAGTACTTGGCAAACTAAACTCTGGGAGGCTAAATTCTAAATGGAACTCGTGGTTAAGGGGCATGATCCAACAATCTGTTCCTTGTGTTTACCTTCTTTGACTTTATGACAAACTTGTTTAAAACTTTCTGAAAATGAATGAGTTGAGGTTTCTACCTCAGCATGGACAGTGAACAGAATGAGACGTTCCCTAGAGATGTTCCTTGAACCTATCGTTCTGGAGGTCAAAGACAGATCTCATGACCTTCTGCTAGAAATGGATGCTGCCCTGACCTAAGAGCTGGACTAGGTAGACAATTCAAGTTTTATCTTTTTCTGGTCTACAGCCCATCTCTGAAACTTCAATGCTTTTGTAAAGTGGATGTAGTCACTACTGTTCTGTTTACGTTTTAGAGCTGACGTGAAGATAAAACACGACATCACATATGTGAAAGAATCTAGTAAACCATGTAGTGCTTTATACCAAGTCACTTGTCTGAACACAAAGATACCAGACATTAAAAAGGGGGAGGTGGTGACTTTAAAATCTGAACCCATGAATATTAGAAGGCACTTGTTCAGGAAAGATATGTGTGACTTTGAACATGGTGAGTCAATGTGAGTTGGTAGTAAAAACATCCAAGTCAAAATGAACAGGAAACTATGGAGATATGGTCTTGGAGCCTGAACAGCAGGGTAGGGAGTGAGGTACAAATTTGGGAGTCATTGACAAGGGATTAACAGGTGAACTCACGATTATGGAAAACACACCTTTGAAAACTTCACCTCCCTTTTTTTTTATATCCGTAGCAATATTCCTTACACCGATCCCAATTGTCTTCTGTTTAGATTATCAAAATGTAAAACTTTGTTAATAAAAATTATTGTTATCATTACTACAAAATGTTAAATAGTTGTTTAGAGTCCCTATTCTCTTATTGTATACATTATCCATTCAAAATGTCGTGCAGATTGTTATACTCAATCAACCACTTTCACTGGTTAAGTCTGCACACAAAAATGAGGGATAGAATTCTGGGATGGAAATCCCATGGACTTTATAGAACCACATAAATTAAACATGTGGTCTCTCCCTACTGATAATCTAGACTATTTCTTAAGTTACTGTTCTGAATGAATAAATACACATGCTATGTAACTTACGGTAAAACTGATAAGATTTTAAAATTGTCAGTATTATTACAATGCTTGAAACTCACAATCTTGCATATTCTTGCATGCAGAATTAAACAAGTGTTTTTATGACCCTAGAGTTACTTTATTTGGCCCTGAACAGCAATATCACAAAGTCAGGGTTCATTTCTAAAGACATTTACATTGTTTAAAGTGTAATTGGAGTGAACCCCAGGACTAGTCCATCTGTTTCAGATGTTTCCTAATGTTAAGACCACTGACATATTCTCCAGCTCTTTGTTGGCTGTCTTTTAAAAATTCCGTACCATTTACATCTGAATTCCTGAAACCTTCGTATTTAGTTAAAAATATTTCTGATTTAAATAGGCTAGATTCTATTGAGGCATACAAAAGTCACATGATCATTTTCTGGTTGAAGTACAGTATTACACCGTTATGTTGTTTATCTTAATAATTAGAATTTAACTGAGAGTCAATTTACTTTTTATTTAAATTAAAGCAATGACTAGATGTTAGTAGTTTGCAATTTAAAAATAGTAGAGAGGGGAAAAAGCCTGAATACACCATTTTAATTTAAATTTTATTGATTTTGTTGATTATATGGGTTAAATAAATGCTCATCAATTCCCTTTGCCTACTTCCAACAATTTTCTCTTCCCATAAGCAGGGATACCATTAATCAATTTTGCAGTGTTTTAAATCTACTTCTAAATATACCTATCATTTGTGATGTGGTTACACAGCATAAACTCCATGTAAAACTTATACTTAGGGATTCCTGGGTGGCTCAGTCGTTAAGCATCTGCCTTCGGCTCAGGTCATGATCCCAGGGTCCTGGGATCGAGCCCCGTATCAGGCTCCCTGCTCAACCGGGAGCCTGCTTCTCCCTCTCCCACTCCCCCTGCTTGTGTTCCCTCTCTCTGTGAAATAAATAAATAAAATCTTTAAAAAAAAACAACATCGTTAAAACAATTATGTTTGTATGTAAGACATACCTCAAATTGTATAGTAATTAAAGATGTAGTTCATAAAAAGAAAAATCCAGAACACTGTTACCATATAATAAAAAAAGGAAAGTGATGCTAGAAATCACTTTTCATCCGTTTATCATTAATGACTTCATTTATAGATGAGGGGTTGAGGTTGTTAAGTGATTTGCCCAAGACACGTACACACACATGTGTGCGCACACATTCACACACACACACTCTCAGACCAGTCCTATTCTGCTTACTGCTATGTCCTCAACATCTGCTATAATCTCGGTGCATAGTCTGGGTCAAAATAGTCAATATTTGTTGAACACACAATTTATTTAGAAATGGAACACCAAACGCATTGTTCATTCCAATCTACAAATGGAAACATTTAAAATGTCCTTCTCAATCTTATAGTTTTATATAAGGAGAGAAGAGAACGTGGTAAACTGTATGGAAGAAACTTGAAAACAGTAAGAATATGCAACTCTAAGACAGCATTATTATTGTAGTTTAAGTATACAAAACTTCCCTAGTTCCTTACCATACATCCATAAATCTAGGACAGACAAAATTTATAAGAACGGTAAGTTCAAAGACACTATTTTAACTTCTTGAATGATCTGGCCAGGAAAAAAGGAAAATACGTTCTATAGCTTTTGGGTTTAAATAATGACATTTTAATTTTTAATGGTCATTCTACAAAGAAACAGAATTCCTTATTACATATTGATCTTACATACATCAACCATACAGTTGTTTGAAGGTTTTTATCTAGATTTTCATAAATTAAAAGTAACATAAAATGGAAGTTTTCAATCAATCATATCTTAGAATTCCTTCTATTAATATGAAAATCTATGCTGTAAATTGCTTTAAATCCTTTTTTTACTGAGCAGGGTTTTGAAATAAAGAATGGAGTTGTATTAACACCATTGGTCATTTCAAAAGTAGTAAAAAAATTTCAAGTAGATTGTTAGCAAATAAAACTCACAAAAATAATCATTAGGGCATCTGAATTTGGCACAATTAAAAACATTTATGATGAAATAGTGTTTCAAAGTCTTACGATGGTGCAATAAATGGGTTAATTGGGAAAGGATTATTTTAAAATAATTTAAACACTATAACCTCTGTGCCAGACTAATACAGAAATTAGTTTGTTAAGTCATTGTCTTGCATACTGTACGAATACTGAGAGAGTAACCTCACATGGATGAGTGCTCAAAATCATTTGGACCAATTTTTTAGAGCAGCTTTAAAATAATTGACTCCCAAATCAAGATATTAAATGCCAACTTCTTACCAGCAATAATGCTTATGGCTAAGATAGAAATGAGATTCTTTACGGAAACGCTGACACAGCCCTAACTGTAGGCACTTGAGTGTGCAGCTATAATTCTTTTTTCAAATCTTAGCCAGCAATGCTTCAGGTAAAAGAGTCCGCAGAATACGTAAACAGTAAGAGACAGTCTTAGAGCTTTTACAAAATCACAAACCTGTGACACATTTATATTCACTTTTGGTTGCTACTGCTAAACGTCTAAATCATTCAAAGTGTATTGATTAGCTCTTTAATACATAAAAGGTGGGCAACGTATTATAAAATCAACATTTCTTAACTCATTTGATTTGCGAGAGCTACACATTTTAAGCTGACAACGTAAAACCTCTAAAAGGGTTTTCAAAAAGCCTTCTGCCTTATTTAGCATTTTGATCATTAATCAAAAACAATAAAAAAAGAATATTAAAAAAACACAACAAAGATTAAGAAAGCTTGTCTTTTCCACTTGGAAATCTATTAAGCTATAAAATAAGTTCCCAAGAGGGGTCAGTTTCCTATGGGGAAGGCATTTAAAACTGAACCAGATAACATAAATCTCAGGATAGGCCAAGGGAACACAACTTACACTGAGAGGTAAGTGGCTAGCACAGAGGACTTAGCTGTCTAATCCTAATTCTCATTTTTAAGAATGTCTAAGATAATGATGCTTTTAATGAGGAATTAATTTTAATGGCCTGTCAACTCTAAGTCGTAACCATGATATGGTGGTACTTTTACTCTTGTGCGTTGTCATCTCGCCAAGAGACCATTGATCCTACACTAGAAAATACTGCTTTGATGTTTATTGATCAGAACTGTATGAGAGAAATTATGATTTTTGAATGGAAGACAGTCATGAGTTACCACTTTTTGTAAATACGGAGCTGAGAATAAATATATGTTATGAATATCATACTAAACAAATATTAAAATTATTAATTTGTTAAAAGATAAACAAAATACACTTAATAAGTTCATGTGGGATGATACTACACAATGAGGATGAACTTAAAATTGTAACACCTTGCATCACAAGTGTTCTGGTTTTATAGAATTCTAAAAATTCGCTAACTTACATCACTTCTAATTTATATTTTACTTTATAAAATCATTATATCACAGAAAAAAAGTTGAAATGTATAACAAACTTATTTTAAAAATCATCACTCAATTTTATCTTAAACTCAAGCTAATAATCCACTTAAATTCAAATTTAATCTTTTTACAATCTGCATTTTACTTAAAGGCAAAAATCACACTTATTATGAGTTCCAAATTATCGTGTAAATCTGTAAGAAGTTGTCATCTGGCGAAGTCTTTACTTTGTATCATGTCAGGAAATAACACTCATTATATTATAATATTAATTCCAAATGCTAATTTTCTCATTAGATGGCAGAAAAGAAATAATGTGCTGTTAATACTGTAATAAAGAATGTGTTGCTGAATAAGGATTTTGGAGAATATAATACATTCAGGATTGATATTTAAATATTGCAACTGCCTAGTAATCCTATTAATTAGGTAAAGCAAGCTATCTGTTAAAACACTGGACAAAGGAAGGAGAACTGGACAAGGGCAGGTAACACACACACGTACTTCATAGGTTACCTGCAATATTTATCAATTCAGCTGACTGTTTTCTTACAAATTTTAAGTATTACAAAAACAAGTAAAAACATTCTAGTTATTGTACCAGTATGATGTGGTTAGTGACTTATTTGGACCCAACTCCTTGTGACTGTTTTCGATGAAACAGACAATTTTCTTAAAATTAAATTTCAAAATCCCCAAATGAATCCACTACTGGTTTAAAATATTTAGCATGTTTTAAAAAGTACATTCTTCATGTTGCCAGGATGGATGAAAAAATAAAATCCAATTCCAGCAATAACCCAACCTTGCCCCCGCCCCTGTTCCCCCAATGGCAGATCTACTAAATACATATGTTTCTAGTTCCTAGAAAATTAAAAGACTAGTTTCTAAATCAAGAAAACGTTTTATCCACTTGCTATTGGGACTTAGCAAATAAGTTCAATATCAGCTTGAAAAAGGTAGAATAAAACTGGGAGCCATCTAAAGGGCCAAATGATGACCTGCCCTCCTTGATACCTGCCAGGGTGGGGTACATGGTGGGATTGGGGAATGTTTTCATTGAGGTCTACCCTCCTCAGCCACTCTGTTTTCCTTTCACATTCTAACCCCCTTGTGTTATATGGCTGGGAACAGCTCTAAGAATGTGGAGAATGTAAACAGCCTTTTATTGTCCAAAATGATGGCGGTGTAAGGAATGTGTGCTTATCACACAGCTGCAGCTCTGACCTCACTTGCCATGATAAAGTGCTCCAGGAAAAAAACATTACAACCCAAGCACAATCCAAAAACGGATTAGAATTTGACATAAGCTTCCTTAAAAATGCATCAATCAATCCATGCTGTAATATTAGAATCTAGCTCTTAAGGAGGGTATATAATCCCTTCAATATGTATTTCCTATTTCCTGTTGACTATGGTGGTGTGAAAAAAAAATGTAACATTTCCAATACGGTGCCTGATAGGAGAACTTTTCCCATCATATGCCCAAATATATTTCCTCATCTTTAAGAGTCTAACACAGTGGAACAGATACACAGTTCATGATCACTGAATGCAAAATTAAATTAACTAAGAGATTCATGAAGATAACCTGAAGATCTTACCTAAGTACCTGATGTCTCCAGGCTTTTGGAGTTTTACTTACACACACCATACAAATGCTGCTGGTTAGACCATCTTTTATTGGAATCCAGCTTAAACATTTTAAAAAGCAAGTGATACTAAGGTCTAAGGTGGCATATATGTTGCATGCACAATGCCTTAGATGTAAAATTTATTTTAACATGCAATATTGTATATAGGCAGGATGTGATGGCTCAGCAAAGGACATCTGGGAACATCACTGCATTTTTCCTCTTGACGCCACTGAAGAATTTCTGACCTAATGCTGTGCAAGTGAAGCTAATCTCTGTTGTAACCAGAATGGACAGGTCTTTCCTTATCCTCTCCCCTTCACTAAGACCTTTTAGAATTCCCTTCCATCCTCAAAATTTGCAAGTACCTCTGCATCTACAGTATCATACATCTCACAGAGAAACTTTCATAAGTTACTGAATCTCACTCTCTTAAAGGAAATAACAGAGATAGAGAAGAGGAGAGGAGAGGAGGAAAGAAAAGAAAAAGGAAAGGGAGAGATCATCGTTCTCTAAGTGCTTGGTTTCCCTAACCTTGTTTCAACAGCCCAGAGCTAAGTGAGCAAAATCTTAAGTATAAGGACCAAAGAAACCGTGGAATCTGGAGTAAACCCTCTTAACAGCACTGTATCAAGGTAAGTGCCTGGAGAGCAGGAGAAATCCATGACACAGGCGAAAGCAGTCCCTTTCTCTAATTTTACTTTAAAAGTTGTCTTCTGCAAGATTTTACTTGGGATCGCCCTTAAGTATAATTAACTAACAATACATACAGTATGGAGGTATACTTCGGAAGGAGGAGAGTGCGGCGCCACGCGGGAAAAGCGGGGAGAGAAGATAGTTACAGTGCGAACAGTCGCCCAAAGCCTCGCTGGCGAACCCGGAACCACCTTCTAATACCCTTCATATTCCTCAGAGCCCCCTCGGCCAGATGAGGCAGGAGAGGTCTTTGGTAGCATACTGCTTAAGAGATTCCCGAGAGGGGGCTCCAGCGTGGAGTTGGGCGTGAAAGTTACATCCTGCATCCCCACCGGCACAAGACCCCATCCCAGTCCCCAGCGCCAGACGCAAAACGAAGAGAAATCCAAAATGCCCCCCCACCCCATCGGTCTTTTGCCAAAGTTTTCTCCTAGCAAGGAGCTACTAACTGACCCTGAGAACAAGGAAGCACGATGCCAGGGTTTGAAAGGATTGCAGGCATCCGGGCAAAATACCATGTGAAACATAAAAACCACCAAACCCCTCAAACTCTGGGCTGGTGGCAAATCTTTCAGACCATCCTCATCCTATCCCTCTACCCTCATCCCCTCTCGCACCTTCTTCCTGGTCACTTTCTGCCTACTTTACCCCAGCCCTCAAGTCCCAATCCTTGCTAAGCCCTTCATCCGCCTCAAGGTCCCCTCTATTAAATTCCGCGATTCTTCCCCTCCAACCCCTAAAGCAACCCCAAACTCCCTGCAATCCGCGCGCTTCCAGCCCCGAGGTCCCATGCAACCCCAGTCTCTGCTTCCGAGTCGGCCACGGACGCGGTTTTCCCGCCGAAACGCGTCCCCAGCGCGCGAGGCGCGCGGCGGGCCGGACACTCACCAGCTGCAGCAAGCCGGGGACCACGACGAGGGGCAGCGGCCGCAAGCGCATGGTGCCGGCTGGCGCAGCGTCTCACGAGCTGCGCGCCCTCGCCTGCCTCTCGCGCATCTCCACTTCGAGGGGCAGGACTGAGGACGCCAGGGACACCGCGCGGCGCTTCCCTCCCGGAATCCGAGCGCAGCGCCGCGCCGTGCGGGGCTGGTGGGCGGGAGGGGAAGGGGGAGGGCGGGCTGGCAGGAGGTGCTTCTGGGGCCCCCCGCGCGCCCCTCCTTAGAGGGGGCCTGGAAAAGAGCGTGCGGGGCCGCTCGAGACCCGCACGCCTCGCGGGGCTCCAGGGGCGCCCGGGACTCCGGCGTTCCGGGGTCGGGGTGAGCGCGGGGGGCGCCCGCGGGCTGGAGGCGGCGGCTCCGGCGCTTCGGTGCCGGGTTCCCGCGCGAGGCTGCTCTAGTGATTCGGCCCCGCCGTGCGGCTGCCGGGCAGAGCGGAGAGTCCCCCGGAGCTCGGGGAAGCCCGGAGCCTTCTCTGCCCCCGCCCCCGCCCAGCAGAGAGCCGGTCCTGTGGCTCGGCTGGGCCAGCCGCCCTACCCACTGACCCGCTCCCTTTTTACTGGGGAGGTAAGGGCGGGGTGGGGGTGTCTCCTTACACGGACGCAAGAAAGAGGGCTCCGGGAGAACACTCAAGGAGTTTGGAGGGAAGGCGACAGCAGGGGTCTGGGCGGGGCGTGGGGGGCAGCGAACAAGAAAGGCTGATGCGGGGAGGTGGGGCTGGAGCCCGGGACACCCCGGGAGGGCGCCCCACTCCACGTCAGCGCCCAGCTCCAGAGCCCCAAGCGAGGTGTGCAAAGTGTGGCTGGCTCGGCTGGAAGGATTTCTGGAAGTGGGAAATAGTGGGAACCGAGAGGCACCCGGAGGAGGGGTGGCGGCAGAGCCGTGAGAAACCGAGCTAAGTGTGCGGTCCGGGCTTGATCGGGTTTAAAGATGGTATAGACAACTGGGTGGCCCGGAGACCGACAGAGCTGCGCCACACAAACCTTCTGCCAGGACGCGGGATATCTTGGAGAGGGGTATCTGAGCCCAGGCGAGGCTGTAAACCTGCAGCCAGTGAGCCTCACCCCCTTGTTAACAACTCGCCATTGGAGAGATCTTTAACCTTCAACTACCTCTGTGCCGGACATTCGAGGAGTAAAGTCAAAGGGCAGTGGGCCTCAGACTCTTCCACTGTTTATGGTGGATGAGAATTTAACCATCGCTCATCAACCCATTTATTGAGCAGGTGGGAAATTCAAGGTCCAGAGAGGTAAAGCCCCTTTTCCAGGGATGAGTCTCTAGGCAGCTGCTTCAAGAAGAATGAGCAAAACAAGCTTATTTCCTACTTCCAGAAACACAAAGCTCTTACTTATGGAAGAAAAACATGTTGAGGCAAGGGAGAAGAATTGCGATTGATTTCCAGTCTTCATAAAATAAAACAACAAAAAGTGAAGTTTGGGCTGAAATTTTAGGGGAAATTCCTAGGGGAAATTTAGGAAAATCTTTCTCCTCTTACAACCCACCTTCCACCCTAAAATAGAAATGAAGGGGAAGTCTGTAAGCCTTTGAATGGTTCAGGACTACATTTGAAGCAGAGCAGCCTCCGAGGTAGGTCCCAAGGATAGTAGGATTGACTTGGGTATGGCAAGGTCCCACCTTTTCACTGGGTATGCCAAGATTCTACAGATGGGGAGAGAGTTTATTCCAAAGTATTCTGGGATCCCAGTGTGACTTAAAAAGCATGTTGTCTCTGAGGCTGCAAGTGGGGTATCTCTCTAGTACAATTCCATTCTGTGTATGGAAGGAAGGGAGGAAGATAAGTGAGGGCCATGTGTTCTTAACCCCTTGCCAAGCCTGACTGGGAGTTCCAGAACTCTATAGCAAAGGATGCACCAGCTCTGTCCCACTTCTGCTTGTCCTCAGACTCTTACTATTCCTTGCAACAAACTCTTAGACAATCACTATTTGCATATTTAAATCTATAATTCACCTCCTATAGCTACCCCTGAGGTCCATAAAAATTATCTCTTTACCAAGGCTTAGAGGCCACTTCTAGAAAGTGATTTTATCTTAGAAGCATAAATAAGATCATTTCAAAAATTGGAAGAGATCTCTATGGGTTGATCTCCTTGTCCAACTTTAGGTCCCTGGATAAGGCTGCATGTTATTTACAGACAGTCTCTGGGAAACAAGAAGGACTAAATGGGGAAGGGTTTGACAGACATAGAGGCACCCCCTTTTAAAGAGGTGCTGCTAGAAGAGGAAGGGGAGGGCAAAGGACTTTGCAAGATTTAGATTCATTTAGGGGCGCCTGGGTGGCTCAGTCGTTAAGCGTCTGCCTTCGGCTCGGGTCATGATCCCAGGGTCCCGGGATCGAGCCCCGCATCGGGCTCCCTGCTCTGCAGGAAGCCTGCTTCTCCCTCTCCCACTTCCCCTGCCTGTGTCCCCTCTCTCGCTGTGTCTCTCTCTGTCAAATAAATAAAAATCTAAAAAAAAAAAAAAGATTTAGATTCATTTAGATTTGGTGTCTGAGCTTCAGCTGACTCATCTATAAAACCAGAAGGTGGGCTCCCTTCCTGACTTAGTAGTTTCTAATTCTTTTATCCCTAACTCTCTAAATGATGAGTGGTTGACTTAACACATGATTGAAATAAATAATTAAGTGATTTAATTACTGGAATACTTAACTCTTTAAAGTGGTTCATATTTCTTAGACCATTTCTGTACTTTTGGGACACAGACATAAAATTTTAAAGGGACCTAAACTTGGACATGTGTCCGATTAGTACAAAGTATTCTCACAAAGGAACATGCTGAAAGGTGTCAAATTCCAAGCTAAAAGCTAAGGAACATGAGTGAACTTTTGTGTTCCATTGATAAGGCTGTGTAAGAGAGAAGCACCAAGGGCCTCACTGACTAAGGTCTGGTATTACTGTGTTTTTTATAAGGTGAATACTGGTAATTTACTGTATTCCCCAAATTTTGCTGTACATACAATGGGAAAGTAGGAGAAAGGAAGGAAGGAAGGAAAAGAAGATAGAAAGGAAAGAAGAAAGAAGGAGAGACAGGCAGAAAGTAGCATTTAATATGTTGCTTTGTCCTTCAGAATATACAGTCTAATCAGGAAACATGCAATAAACAAAACATAATAGACATTACAAGAAAGTATAAGCTTAAGGGCTGCCTAGTACAATTCGAGGGAAGAAAGATCATTCTAAACCAATACAAAGGCTTCGTGACAGAGATGAAATGGGAGCTGGCTCAGTTTCCAAGAATGGCCAAGATGAGTTTATGTGGGAGAATATGGGAAGAGCTGTTCCATGTGGGAGGAAGAGCAGGAGCAAGGGCAAAGTGGAGGGACTTCATATGACATCATTAGAAGATGGACAATAAGTGGATCAGACTGGCTAGAGGAAATGTGTTGAGGAAAAGTGAGAGGAAAGTTAGGTTATGGGCTAGGCAGTAGAGATCTGAGAATGCCAAGCTGAACAGTTTAGCTTGATCTGCAGAAAATAAGGAGTCTTACGACTTTTTGGAGGAGGAAAGTTACACATCAAGTGACATAGATGTACACACGGGGTGGTCTTGAGGAGGAGGTCGCATGATGAGATGGTCATGGTCATTGGAAAGACAAGAATGGAGAGACGTAGGTGCATGAGCTGTTGTAAAGGAACAGCGAACTGAACTTGGGGTTGGAATATTTTTAAACTTTCCTGGCATATTGGAGGAATTTTTTTTCTTCACTTTAAACATCACCACTTTCCCTCGTATAGGCAATTTAACAGCTAGAGAATCAGATCATTGCCTTTTCATTTTGCAAGGGTGGTTTTCACAGTGTGAGGGGAGTGAAAATAGTCTTTTCATATAGACAAGTGGCAGAAAGTAGAACCTAACAAATTTTACTGCCATATGACTCCATTGTAGTCTTTCAAACAGGCAACCTACAGGGATGCCAACACTTTGAAAGCAAATTTGTCAACTTTTGCTCAACTGGACCATTAGCTTTCTTCTTATGCTTCTCTGTACTTACTTTCTCACTCTACTGTTCATTAGCATCATCACCAGCATGTGGATAAGAACATTCTACGCGGGCGCCTGGGTGGCTCAGTCGTTAAGCGTCTGCCTTCGGCTCAGGTCATGATCCCAGGGTCCTGGGATCGAGCCCCGCATTGGGCTCCCTGCTCCGCGGGAAGCCTGCTTCTCCCTCTCCCACTCCCGCTGCTTGTGTTCCCTCTCTCGCTGTATCTCTCTCTGTCAAATAAATAAAATCTTTAAAAAAAAAAAAAAAACATTCTACGCAGCGTAGCATTTCAGAGTCTTGGTAGATAGTAGACATTAACCAACTTTCTCCCTTATGTTTAAGGAAACAGAAACTCAGTGTTATATGACTTGCTGCAGGTCATCTGGAGACGTGTAGGCAAATCTGAAACTAGATTCAAGGCCCTCAGCTTCCTATGTGGTGCTCTTTCCAATTCATCACTCTGCCTCAGGTAGTTTTCAACTGGCCGGCAGTTATAAAAGTTTTGATGTAGTGAATGAATGAACCTTTAGCTAATAAGAGTTGTGGGAATGATCTATGGATGCTAAAAGCCCCAGAGTCTACCTTATTATTAGGAAAAGATGTTGGACTGACTGAGCCTGAAGCATTGATCTAGTAACAATTCTAGAAGAGTGAGACATGAGGAGAATTACATGGCATGGGGCTACTCTGCAGCCCTCAGGGAAGTGGGATTCAGGACTCAAGAATATGGCAGTACTTAACCCAAGGAAAGAGGGACTTCTCAGGGAGTCTTTGGAACTCTTACACCTCTGTAATAAGCTGGTGAGCTTTTAGTAGCAATTCTTAACAACTTAAAATCCTTTTTAGTTGCCACTTTTGTTGAGTAATTGAATATTACTGAGTCACTATTTAATAAAATATGATGCCATATTACATTGTCTTTAAACCCTGACTGCACATGGCATCACTGGGGAATTTAACATCTCTAAAAGTAGGCTTGAGCACTGGTATTTTTCACCCAGGAGTTTTTATTATATAGTCATGGTTGAGAACTACTGCTCTATCAGAAACTTATTTTTTTTCTTCCTTCCTTCTCCCCTTCCTCCTTCCTCCCTCCCTCGCTCCCTCCCTCCTTCCTTCCTTCCCCTACAGAATTGTAGCCAACCCCCATTTGGAATGTACTTAGGTTTTAATGGAATATCATTTGAACCTATTTACATTCTTAGTTATATAGGACTTGTCAGGAGAGAGCTAAACATTTTCTTTGTAGATATTTGGGCCATGACTGGGGAATTTATAAAAGTTTTATCACATGTACCAGTGGCTCCTGGTTCAGACATAAATCAAAGGATTCCTCTGTAGTGAAATATTTTTCTCTCCACAGTTGGTGGCCACAACTGTATGCCTTCACCATCTTGTCCTTGGATGTTAGAAGGTGCTACCCAGAGTGAGCTGCTGGTTGATGCCACTATCAGCAGCCGAGGGGAGAGGTAGAGGGGGAGAGAGGGGGCCTGGGGTTCCCAGTGGGTCCTATGATGAGAGGGTAAAGAGAACATCACTCAAGACTGACAAGGCAGGAGAGAGCTTCTCCCTGAGTTCTAATACTACATATCTATAAATCAGACTGACGTTTTAAATAAACCTTTCATTATTTTTCCATGTATATTTCCATGCATTGTCCATATATGTGTTTTATTGGAGTGAATAATCACCTTTTCTACTTATACTTCAAATATGGTGGCTATCACAACTAGGAAATCATTTAACCTGCTTTGGATGTTGCTTACTAGATGGTGTGAAGGCAGAAGAACAGAGCATAGAAGGTTATAATTATAATATCTTGCTTAACCCCTCAGTTTATAGATAAGGAAACTAAGGCTCAGAGAGGGAAAGTGATATTCCTAAGGTCACACAGCCAGGCCATGGCCAGAGAACACCAGACTCCAGATCAGTTGCTCTTTTGACTTCAACTGTGCTAGGCTTATTCTAGGGTGGGATGGGGTGCCTCCTGCAGATCCAGAATGATTAAGAAAGAGACAGCAAAGGAAAAACACACTTACACAACACTATCTTAGGTAATCAAATGGAAATTTTCCAATCTGAATTGAATGCTTAGGGTTCAGAGATCTGGGATGCAGAAAGTTTGTAGAGGACTCCCTTTCCCCCCCACATATTAACAGGGCGCCCTTGGTTGCTAGTGCCCAAACATGGACTCTGAAACAATGACAACGGAAGCACGTAATGGCTCCCATGAATAGGAAGTTCAAAGACTGAAGGTAGTTTCAGGCAATTTGAGGCTAGATTTAGAAACTTTTGAGCAGAGTATTGGGTTGGCCATCTTGAGTGTGTAAGTGCATTAAAGTGGGCTGGGGGTAGCAGTTGCAGAAAGCTTGAAATTGGACGCCCGGAGAGCAGGGAATAAAACTGGTCCTCCCAGGAGCTGACTTTTATAATAGCCTGACACCTCCAACCACCTCCAATTTTCTGCAGAAGGAAGCTGAAGTTGTTTCTTTCATTTTCTCACGGATTCTTTTTCAGATGTCTTTTTTTCTTAACACGGCCTTTTCTTGCTCAAAAGTGCCTCCAGTTTTCTTTGATAGATATTTGAATGACTCTCATCTCCTAACTGTTCACACTCCGGGTTTTCTGTATCTGCCTGGACAGCACCTCAGTACCCATCACCTTGTTTATGGGCACAGACCCACACTTGGGTTGATGAACCAGGGATGTAACATGTGGAAGATGGTGCAAAATTACAGGAATGGCTAGCTTTACCACCGCCCACCTCTGAAGAACAAGAGTTCCTCCTTACGCACCATGGAAGACGTCACTTACCAAGACATAGCGTCAGCCACACTTACGGGTAGGTTTAACCACGCCAAGGCACTGCCCACCGGCTTCCAGCAATCATGACTGAGTTTTTTGTTTACAGCCAGGTTCTTACTTATTCAAACACTGCATTTGGAAATACACGTAGCTTTTGAACTGTGCTCTTTAGCGGGATGGATGCCTACTAACTATATTTTGAGTCTTTCTGTGAAATGCAACTGCCGTATTCTTTGTGGTCCCTCTGGACCTCAGCATTACTATTCAAGTGCTGCTTTCCTGTTTTATTTCAAGCGGTGTCAAATGAATGGTAGTCTCCTTGCCTTCAAACAGCAATTGTCTTAGGAAACAAGTGGGCTAATTTTCCTACCCTAATAAAGTACAGATTTATATTAAAAGGCTACTGGAATTTGGTACAAAAATCCCAATTTCTAAGCATTTGGAGCCATCTATTCAGCCCCTCCGCTGATCTAAAATGAGCTTGTCTAATGTTTCCCAGGCAGTGTTAACAATGGCACCAAGAGCCCTTCTCTTCATTTATTGAAATATCTTGAGTGCTATCTACTGGCCAAATGTGGCATTGCCTCATAAAGCATAAGCTGCTGGCAAACTGTCATGACTCAAAAAAGTATAACTTTGTTTAGGGACTGAATACATCCCATATGCTTTAGCACATACCGACACATACTGAGGACCTGCATTACTGAGTGATATCACTGCTAGGGATCACTCATTGTCTTCTAGATCAGGGGATCCCTCAATTAGGAGTCATACAGTTGTAACATAAGTGAAATGTAACAGGAGGGCACCGGCCTTGCTTGTCCCTCCTTTAAATGGCTGACTATCGATAGCTTAAATCTGATTCTCACTTTGCTGAGTAATGTGAATGGATAAAAATAAGCCATTAATTTAAAATCAGGTATACGGAATCAATCAATATTCCCATGTCTTCATGTGTATATAAAGGAAGAACAGAGAAGTTAATAAAAAATCCTTTCCAGTTAATTTGTACTATTACTAGGCAAAAAGCACATGCCCAAACTAACAGTATTGATCAGAACATTTGAAAGCTAAGAGATAGCCAATATTTTGTCTGAGTTAAAATTCATCTGA
>NC_138371.1:82757256-82832496 GCF_054177405.1 Leptonychotes weddellii | reverse complement strand
GGACCCAGGATTTAGACCCAGACGCTCTGGAACTTTCTTTCCTAACCATCACACAACATTATCTCCTACTGTTGTTTACATCTTGTCGGTGAAGTTCCAGATCTGCCCAAACTCTTCATTTTTCTCATTTTAACCAACAGAAATGGGGGAGCATATAGTGTGATGCCACTGAAGAAGTTATGTGTACGTGTATGCGTGTGTGTGTGTGTGTGTGTGTCAATATCCACCACAATGTCTGACACTGAGTGGGAATCCCCCCCAAAACTTGTTAAATCTGGATGAAGTAAATGCTGTTTTCAACCAAAAAGGAGATGTTTTACTTTTTTCATTTCACTAATAACCCCTGTGATAGGTTGCTCTATGTGTTTCCATCAAGCTAAGAACCACATTTCCCAGTGTCTTTTCCCCTGTATAGTTGTGTGTTAGAGCTGGCCAAAGAGATCTGTGTCTGCATGAGATCTGGAAGCCCACAGCCGTTCCTCTCTCAAGGTCTTTGGTTTTTAACAGAGGGACACAGATTGGATGCAAGGGTTCTAGCCTGTGCTGTCTCTCCTCCATCGTATCCAGCTCTTCCCAAGGGCTCTGCCCTCTGGCCAGTCACTGCCCCAGGTCCCTCTCTAGATGCTTGGTGTGAATCCACAGAGTGATGGTCATACGGACATCTTCCCTAGATCACCTTATGGCTTCCCCTTCATGACCCTACTTGGCTTCTCAGAATAGCCTGATATCCTGACCGAAACTTTTTTTTTTTTTTTAAGATTTTGTTTTTAAGTAATCTCTACACCCAATGTGGGGCTCAAATTTACAACCCTGAGCTAAGAGTCACATGCTCTACCGACTGAGAAAGCCAGGCAGCCCATCCTGATTGAAACTTGACTGACATCGTCTCTCAGTTTTATCCTCCTTTTTAAATTTAGCTAGCTGAAAATTGGCCGCAATGGTCACAATTGGTCAATAAGCACCGAGGCCCTCAGTTTCCCTAATGTTGATTGCCTGATTATTTACTGCAAAAAAGTCTTTCTCGGGGTGTACTACGCTCCTCTTTTAGTATTTAATGGAATAAATATTACTACTGAGTATTTCCTGGCTTTTCCTTCCTCTGCCTGCTAAAGAGGGTTCTGCTTGGGCCTGCTGATTGTTTCCCTCTCTCTCCTCCCTTGAAGAAAGTCCTACCTTGCCAGACTCCTTGGACCTCAGTGGCAATTCAAGAGTAAATGGTGAGAGAAGCAGAACCAAAGGAGACATGAGGTAGTGAGGTTGAGGGGTTTTCCAGGAGTGGTTAAGAAGAGAGAGCTGGAAGTAGTTTTAGTATATAAATGCAGTGGAAAGGGAAAAAGGGGGATTCTAAAACATATCACATGGACTAGTTAGCTTTTTCATGGTATTCAAGATTTTAAGTTAATATTAAGTAATAGGTTATTAAGTAAAATAAATAAGTTATTAAGTAAATAACTTGACTTATTTTGAAATTAGTTTCAATCCCATGGATTGGGTTCTTTAAACTATGACCCCTCTGTGGGACTGGGCCATGGGGCTGTGGCTTTGTAAGGCTTATATGTATATAAATAGGCTTCATAAATACCACATGGTCTCTAAATCAGCAGTCAAAACAATTCAAATTTCAAATTTCTCGAGACCACAATACTGTTTCTGAATCCAAAATTAATCTTTTAAGTATTATCCAAAGTGCAAAAATGTATTTCAACATCTATGGTGTTTCTCAAAGTATATTTCACTAAACCACCTCCAAGGAAAGTTAATAGATATGAAGAAAAAATTCTGAGTTCAACCAAATTTAGGGAAGATCTGATGAAATAAAGTTAAATAGGTTTATTCAGGGACTATTTAAAGCCCTTAATTTTTTTTTTCTTGAAAGTTTTTGAGTGCCTCTTTTGTGACTACAGTAATCCAAAACATATTTTGAGAGACCCAAAGAGAACCACATAATAGCCATGTCTACCTGCACACAAGAGAGATTTAGTGGGTCATGTGCAAAGTCAAATGTGTCTGGATTTTTGTCTCTGCATTGATCATGGAGAAGGAAAAAGTGAGAGCAAAGGTTCTGAGTTAGACTTATTTATTTGACCTGGTAAGAGCCCAGCTTTTGTAGTATCCAGTTTTATCTCTTAATGATAGTTAGCATATTTCTGCTCTAAGAAAATTAAAGTCAGTGTGGAATAGTTGTGGATGTTTTTGTTTTTATTTTGCATACAGTAAAACTTCCTTTGTTGTGTATGGTTTCATGGACTTTGTTTGGCAAATGCATAGTTTCCGTTTTCTCACAAGTTTCCTAGCTATCCCTTTGTACTTAACCCACACTTGCAAACCCTGGCAGCCACTGATTTATTTTCCATCCCAGTGGCTTTCCTTTTTTCTGGAAATCAAAAAATATGTAGCTTTTGGGGTCTGGCTTCTTTCACTTAGCAAAATGCCCACATGGTTCATTCATGTTGTTGCGAGAATAAATAGATAATTTCTGTGTTTCTCCTGTGGAAGGATATCTAGGTTCTTTCTTGTTTTTGGCAATTATGAATAAAGCTGTGTGAACATTTGCTTTTCAATTTAGCTCGGTATAAATACCTAGTAATGGGATTACTGGGTCATATGTTAAGTGTATAATTAAGTTTAAAAAGGCACCAATAAACTGTTTTCCAGTGTCTGTAGTGTATGACAGTTACATTTGCTCGACATCCTCATCCACATTTGACATTGTCAGATTTTAAAATTTTAAACAATTTTAATAGCTTTGTAGTGGATTCTCATTGTGTTCTTAATTTACATTTCCCTAAAAACTAATGATGATGAGGATGCTTTCGTATGTTCATTTGCATCCATATATCTTCTTCAGTAAAGTGTCTGTTCAAATGTTTTGTCTATTCTCAATACAAAACTTTTACCAGATATATTATTTACAAATACTTTTCCTATTCTGTGGGTTGTCTTTTCATCTTGTTAACAGTGTCTTTCACAGAGCAGAAGTTTAAAATTTTGAGAGTCCAAGTAATCAATGTTTTCTTTTATGTGTTGTGCTTTTGGAGTGGAATCTAAAAACTCTTTGACATACCCAATGTAATACAGATTTCTCCTAGAAGAATTTTTATAATTTTACATGTTACCTTTAGGTCTATGATCATTTTAAGGTTTTTGTTTGTTTGTTTTAAATATAGCAGGTGATATGAGTCAAAGTTGTTGGTTTGTTAGTTTGTTTTTTGCATGAATGTCCAATTATTCTACCATTTGTTGAAAACCTTTCTCCATTGACTTGTTTTTGAACATTTGCTAAGAATCAGCTTAGCTGGGATGCCTGGGTGGCTCAGTCCGTTAAACGGCTGCCTTCGGCTCGGGTCATGATCCCAGGCTCCTGGGATTGAGTCCCGCATTTGGCTCCCTGCTCAGCGGGAAGCCTGCTTCTCCCTCTCCCTCCGTACCCCAGCTTGTGCTCTCTCTCTCACTCTCTCTCTATCTCAAATAAATAAATAAAATCTTTAAAAAAAAGAATCAGTTTAACTATATTTGTGCCATCTATTTCTAGCTCTCCATTCTGTTTGATCTAGGTGTCTATCCTTTTGACAATACATTGCCTTGATTACTATAGCTTTAGAGTAAATCTTGTAATCCAGTAACGTGAAGCCTCTGACTTTGTTCTTTTCTTTTTCAGAATTTCAGAATTGACTATTCTAGATCCTTTGCCTTTCCATGTAACTTTTAGAACCAGCATGTTAATATCTGCAAAAAAAGCTTTCTGAGATTTATTTTGGGACTGAAATTTGAATCTAAAGATCAAATTGGGGAGAAGAAATGAGGAATATAGTTTTGATAATCATTTTTTGTTTTGGTTTTGAGATATAATTGATATAGAGCACTGTATAAGTTTAAGGTGTACAGCATAATGATTTGACTTACGTATGTCATGAAATGATCACCACAATACGTTCAGTTAACATCCATCATCTCCTATAGATAACAAAGAAAAGGAAAAGAAAAAAAAAATGTCTTTGTAATGGGAACTCTTAGGATTTACTCTCCTAACAATTTTCTTATTATCATACAGCAGTGTTATACTTATCATGCTGTACATTATATCTCTAGTCCTGATTTATCTTATAACTGGAACTTTGTAACTTTTGACCATCTTCATCCAATTCTCCCTCACCCCACCTCTGGTAATCACAAATCTGATCTCTTCTTCTATGAGTTTGGCTTTGTTGTTGTTGTTCAGAGTCCACATATAAGTGAGATCACAGAATATGTCTTTCTCTGACTTATTTCTCGTAGCATAGTGTCTTCAAGACCCATCCATGTTGTTACAAATGGCAGTATTTCCACCTTCTTTATGGCTGAATAATGATCCTCTGTGTGTGTGTGTGTGTGTGTGTACACATATATACATTTACCACAGCTTCTTTATCCATTTATCCATCCATGGACACCTGGGCTGTTTCCATGTCTCGGCTGTTGTAAATAATGCTGCTACGAACAGGGGGATGCAGCTATCTCTTCAACATAGTGTTTTCATTTCCATCAGATATATTCCCAGAAGTGAAATCGCTGGATCTTATGGTGGTTCTATTTGTAATTTTTTGAGAAACCTACTTATTGCTTTCCACAGTGGCTGTATATTTGGTATTTTCTTTATGACTTGAACAAGTTCCCCCATCTCTGAGCCTCGGTTTGCTTGTCTATAAAGTGGCAGGATAGGGAAGATGATGACTCAAGGGAAGTGTGGGCTACATTGTCAGCAAATTCTCCCTGTTCTGATATTCAGTGGCCTAACATAATCTTTACAGTGTTTTGCATTTGTTTACTGCTTAGCTGTCAACAAAGCGTGTCTTTCTTTAAATTTTCTTATTAATTACCTCTTAGATCTCTATAAACCCCATGAGGTAGTCTGGGCAGGAAAGAAACAAGGCTCACATATCAAGTAATTTTCCTAAATCTTAAAGAACAAGATTTTTTCCAAATCTGGAGATTGGAGACTGGCTGTTAGCAATCTGATGTCTCTTTTTGGTTGTCTTGTGAGCTGGACAATCCTTTCTTTGTGTTTACCTACTGAATGGCTATAGCTTCTCCCTTTGAGGGGAGATAAAAATCATGAATGTCCTTAAACCTCTGTTAGGCACCCAGAGGAAACCTTGGTAAAAGATAAGGAACATTTTTGTCAGTAGAGATTATCTTTAAGCCTATTGATCATCATTTCTCGACTAAGACAATAAACAAACAAAACCCAAACTTTAAAGGCTCCTTCCTATTAGAAGGTGAAACTCAAACACCATAGCCTGAGACTGAAAGTCGTCTATCCTTCAGCAACAACTTATTTTTCTCAGACTTTATTTTATAACTTTTCAACCTAGGTTCTAGTGCTCTGATGTGCAGTGCTGCCCTCATGCCCATTAATTTATTCCCTTGCCTCTTCCAAAATTCTACCTCCCCCTTTATTTCAAATCCATTTTCAAGGTTAAGTTTTCAACTTAAGTGAAACTTTCTTTGGTTTATGCAACTGGTAGTCATATCTTGGTGTCTGAGTTCCTTCCATAGATGTTTGTGAGCACCACTCGTTAGATGTTTCTCAAATGTTGTAGTGTCTGCTAGTGTCATTTTTATCTGAGAATACCTTATCAGAAGCACCACCTGGCAAACTCCCTGAAGGGAGAGACTGTATTTATATTCTTTTCTATCTCTACAGAATGTGAGAGTATGCAGTGTACATGACTGATACCTCTAAGTATTAACTAATTAGAACTAACTAATTTTCAGTGTTTGATACACTACAATAAAATATTAAGACTCCGAATATGACTCCAAATTTAAGTATTTGGCCTGGGAAGTATTAAGATTTGGATAGGGCTGTTTATGCAATTTATGCATCTCCCTAGTTCTAAATTGTCTCTTTCATTTTCTCCTCATTCCTCTTCATCTCCTTCACTCCCTTGGCATCTGGGTGAATTCACATGATACTGGGGGGGGGTCCCCTGTGTTAGATCCTCTAGGGAGGGGCCAAATTTCTGAGACTACTTATTTCATTCTTCTGATCAAACATTTCTTCTCAACTTTACCATGTCCCCAAAGGTATCTTCTTTTCTAAGTGATGTGTGTAGATCAGAAAGAGAAAAGGGATTTTGATCTGATGATATACTAACAGAATTCGGGTTAGGAATTTTAGTGAGAAGGGCATGGTTTTTGAAGTCAGATAGTTCTATATTCAAATCCAAACTACTAGTTACATCTTTGTGACCTTGGGTGAATTGTGAAGTTTAACTAAAAACATATATAGTATTTCTAAAACCTGAGAAGCACACTCCACATTAGTTTCCTTGTCCCTGTTTTTCTATAATCCTTTCCTGAGAATACGGTAATGGCTATTATGTATTTAACATTTCCTGCATGCCAGAAACAGTGCTAAGTGATTTATGCACATTTTCACATAATCCTTAAAACAATCTAACTTTCTGGTATTACTATACCATTTTTCATAAGAACAAGCAAAGACTTCATTTAAAGAACATTTTGTAAGGTCATAAGATAGGGAAGTAGTCAACTTGGCATTTGAACCTCAATCTGATTACTTCTAAGACCTGGGCTTTTAGTTATTATACCACATCTCACTGGTTATAAGCTCTGTGTCTCTTTAGAAATGTCACATGTGGCGTCAAGAATGGGGAACATTCAACATCAAGCAAGCTTCTGGGAGATATATTTTAAGTTGCATCGATTTCTCATCTGTCCTTCAGACCATTTACCTGTAACATCTGGTTATAATTTGTACAGTATATTTTAGTTGGGCAAGATATATTTATATGGTCACAGCATTCTGCTGAACTTTCTCTACACTGATTCCTTATAGCCAGTTAATCAGGAAGCACTGTGCAGTCTTTTATAATAACACCATTGTTGGTGTTATTTCCATGGACACTTCCAATATGGTCCAGCTTGACTCACAAGAAGTCCACCTCTCTTCTAGTTATGGTGGACTGGGAGGTTGTAGGAAAGGACCTGTATTCACAATCAGGGCTACTGCCTGCACCTTCTCAGGGCTCTGTTCCTTTGGGTGACCATTACAGCTGCGCTTCCCATAGCCCCTTGCAGCTGCTGACCTACCAGCCATCTCTGAAACATCAGCCTCTAGGATCTGGCCCTTCTTGGCCGGCAGTAAAATAATTTTTCCTTCTTATGACCAACTTTCTCTGGAGATTTTCAGGAAAGGGCAGTGGGGGTTCCTAATGGCGTGGTTCTCTCTCTCCTCTTCCTTTTCCTCCTCCTTAACTTCTTTTAAAATTTAGTTGTTTTTTGTTGTTGCTGTTGTTTTGTTTGGTTTGGTTTGGTTTTTTGTGGTTTTTTTTTGCTTGCTCTGCTGAGCTCAGCCCCAGTCTCATCCCCACACAGCCCAAATCCTATTAGGGAAATCATTTTCACATGTGATGTCTTCATTATGACTAGAGTTACCATTTCAGTTCTGGAAATGTGTTTCCCACTTGGCCACATTTGTTTCTTTAAATTATTTTCTATTTTGGGGGGCGGGGAGGGGAACCCTTTCTACTGCTGCCCTTTCATTTCTGGTCAATATCTCATTTTCCAAATAATTATACCTTTTGCAATTCTAGCACCTTACTGTATTTATATACTATTTTAGGGATAGGTAACAAATTTTTGTGCATATTGCACAATGTTTAATCTTAAAATTTATTAATATTGCCTAATTATAAAATTGAGGTATATTCATTGTAAAACACGAAGTTCAGTGAGGCTAAGCAATTTGCCCAGTCATCCAATTACCTAGTGTCGAATCAAAAATGCTTACTATATCCATGCTATTAACTAGTCTGCTATACTATTTTTTAAAATTTTTTATTGTTATGTTAATCCCCATACATTACATCATTAGTTTTAGATATAGTGTTCCATGATTCATTGTTTGTGCATAACACCCAGTGCTCCATGCAGAATGTGCCCTCTTTAATACCCATCACCAGGCTAACCCATCCCCCCACCCCCCTCCCCTCTAGAACCCTCAGTTTGTTTTTCAGAGTCCATCGTCTCTCATGGTTCGTGTACCCCTCCGATTACCCCCCCCTTCATTCTTCCCCTCCTGCTATCTTCTTCTTTTTTTTTCTTAACATATATAGTCTGCTATACTATTTTATTAACCTAAGATATCTTTTGCAACAAAAAAACCATGTAAATGCTAATTATACATATCTTGTTATACAAATCCATCTAAATTATTCTCTTTTGGTCTTATTGATATTCAAGTTCCAAGTCTATTATAGTACCAGCCAGCATTTTCTCAGAAGTAGTTAATTTATTTATGAATTAATTCACCATTCAACAGATATTACATAAGCACCTACTGTGTTCCAGATTGTGTTCGATGTTGGGCAATCATTGGTGAGCAAATAAGAATTGTAGGATGAGAAAGTTTTCTTTTCTCCCCCCCTTATTTTATTTGTTTGGCTCAGGGTGAGAAACTCTTGATTTCTCATTTTGGATTTTGCACATCGGTTTATCTTTACTTTTTCTACTCAGGAGAGAGATTCTTGAATGCCAAGAGCTAAGGTCTTTTAGTTCCTTTAGCTATGACACTGAGAGACAATTAGTTTTGTAGTCTCCCCGGTCTTGCAAGCTCATGCGAAGCATTCTACAAGCAGGCTTCATCACCAGCTAGTTCTGGCTTAGGAAATCAAACAGATACCTTAAATCAACAAGTTTTTGGCTGATTCCCACTGTAACAGGACTTCTTCCAAATCATCCTCTGTAGTCATGAGTGAAAAATCAATGAACAACTCATAGGGATATGTAATAGGGGAAAAGACATACGTTGAAAGGACAATGAACAATTAAAAAAAATTCAAAATTAGGTATCAAAGAAAAGCAACCACCTGCAATGTAATCAGCTATTTTTATTCTCAAATTTATGCACCATCTTGATATTTAAATTACTGCTTCCCCTAAAAAACTAAAATAACAAGATACTTCTGAGTTCAGCAAATTTTGGCCTGAGGACATAAGGAAGTAGGTTTAGTTTGTGTTGTTGCCTTTTTAGTTTTGCCATGGTAGGACAGGGGTTCCTCCAATGGTAAACACGCTCTTTCTTCTGTTACTTGTAAAGGAGTAACACAGAAATGGCTGACTGACTAATTTTTTTTTTTCTTTCTGTTGAACAACTGTGTCAGTGTTATATTTCTCTCACACAACAACATTTGGGGAACTTGGCTTGAAGCAGTCATTTGTAACTGGTTGTGCCTCAGAATCATCCGTGGTGGGATTGGAAACTTCAGGTGCCTGGGCTCCACTCTGGATATCCTGAAAAGCTTCACATGTGAGTGATTTTGCTGGGCCATTAGGATAGGGAAGCCCTGGGCAGCAGAGTGAGCCTGGAAGGGCATTTCATGCTTGAACGAAGGTGCAAAAGTTAAAAGCATTGTGTGTGGAGATGATATTAAATAAACCAATTTGGCTGGAAGGGGGTTATGTTAAAATATTCAAGAAGAGATAAGATGGTGGATATTTCAGGTAAATTTCAGAGAGCCTTGAGTGCCGGCTCCTTACCCTGGCCAAGTGCAATGGGTATCAGATTACCCCTTGAAACTGTTTTTTTTTTTTAGATTTTATTTATTTGACAGAGAGAGAGACAGTGAGAGAGGGAACACAAGCGGGGGAGTGGGAGAGGGAGAAGCAGGCTTCCCACCGAACAGGGAGCCCGATGCGGGCCTCGATCCCAGGACCCTGGGATCATGACCCCAGCCGAAGGCAGACGTTTAACGACTGAGCCACCCAGGCGCCCCCGAAACTGTTTTAATCAACAACCTCCTCAAACTCTAGAAACCACTAAAAATATAGAAGAAATCTCCCCTAAGGGTTCCCGGCCTTCCTTTCCATTGTAAAACAATTGGTCAAAGTCTGCAGGCAGAGATGTAGAGATGCTGCCTATTTTGCATGGCCTGATGCCAGGAAATCTTCCTGCCCAGCTGGGGAGCCCCAGTCAGAACAGATCGCCTTTAAATGCACAAAGCCAGGTCAAATGTTCCAGAACAGACTGAGAAACATGAAGCCAAATATGATGAATTGTGGTGAGTAGCTGGCTGTGAGAGAATTTGGCTCTGTGTGCTTCAACACACATCGCTCAGGGAATGGTTTGCTTGTTGACTGTGGGGTGCATTTTAAAAGCAGAACTCTGTCCCCTCCTACAAATATGGCCAAAAATTCTTCCCTGTATGCTGCGTTACTCCCTAGCTGCCACAGGGGCCAATTAGCAGAAGCATTCGGTATTGTCTGGATTTGTCACAATTAGGTGCAACCCAATTTCTGTGATATTAGCTGGAAATAACTCAATTATCCCTTTACCTCCTCTAATTCACTGTTTCAATTTCCTTTGTATTTCTCTGCTGTGATTTGATGTCCGGAGTTTTCTCTTACATACCACATGCTTCCAAAACCTCTTCGTTCTGTATCATCTCTTTTTCACTTTTATTTTTACATCATAACTTCATTCATGTGTCTAAGCACCTAGAGTGGCTCTCCATGTGAGTGGCAGAATGTAATTCTTACGCAGATCATTCTTTCTATTCTATCTAGCCGTCAGTTGGGTTGTTGTGTAGAATATAAGGAACATACTATGTTTAAATTACAGGATACTTCGGCCCCAGTGACATATTCCAGACTGTGCCCTCAAGAAGGATATTTTATTTTGTTGAAAAAAAAATTATTTTAATCTAAGAATAAGTTGATTTGGGATACATGAATTCATGAACCCAGCGTCCACCGTTCTCAACAGCTGGGAGATTCTGGCAGGCCTGCACTGGGGTCATCAGAAGTATTTAAATAGTGATGCCCGGTCCTGGCTGTGCATCTTTGCCCCTATGCTAATAAATGGATATTTTGGACAGCTGCTCTTTTGATAGTAGGATTAAAAAATTACACAACATTTTAAATGAAGAGACAAAGAAGAATTTAAAATAAAAGAAGAGAGAAAACTTTGAGAACATAGAAACATGTCAGGATTAGGAAAGAAAGGGAATAAACCTCAAAACAGTATTTAGAATACTTATTTATTTATTTATTTATTTTTCTTTTTAGGTATTTATTTTATTTTATTTTATTATGTTATGTTAGTTACCATACATTACATCATTAGTTTTTGATGGAGTGTTCCATGATATTTTTAAAATGAGTATGATACTGTTAGTAGTTTTTTTTTTCTTTTTAATATCTGTGGTTGTTCTCCGTAGTGATTTTAAAATTTTTCCTACATATATTTCTACATTTTTTCACATTTCTACAATAAGATTATATTAAATTACATTTGATTTTATTATTATTTTTTTAAGTTTTACTTATTTAAATAATCTCTGCACCCAACATGGGGCTCAAACTCATTACCCTGAGATCGAGATTATAGTTTATAATCAGAAAAATGCAATATTAGGTAAGTCATTAGATCTGTAAAACTTCTGTTAGGGGGCACCTGGGTGGCTCAGTCATTAAGCGTCTGTCTGCCTTCAGCTCAGGTCATGATCCCAGGGTCCTGGGATCGCACCCCGCATCAAGCTCCCTGCTCCGCGGAGAGCCTGTTTCTCCCTCTCCCTCTGGTTGTGCTCTGTCTCTCGCTCTATAGAAAAACAAAAACAAAAACAGAAAAAACAAAACAAACAAACAAACAAAAAAACTTCTGTTAGGTTTGGCAATCTACATTAGCACCATTCCTTACCCATGATGTTGGGGGCTGGAGTGAGGAGTCTCGCTGGGCTAAGACTAATCATGGTTAGATGACCTTGGGCAAGTCATTTAAACATCCTAAATGAGAGATTCATCATCCCCAGTCACCTAGAGCTCCACTGTCTAAGACACTAGACACTAGTCACAATGCAGCCAATGAACACTTGAAACGTGGCTAGTCTGAAGTGAGATGTGTTATAAACATGAAATACACGCCTGGTTTCAAAGGCTTAGTACAAAGAAAAGGTAAAATATTTTATCAATAATTGTTTTTATATTGCTTACATATTGAAATTATAATACTTGATATATTGGATTAAATAATACATTAAAATTAATTTCATGTTCTTAGCTTTTTAATATGACTACTAGAAAATTTACATTTGTAAATTGCATTATATTTCCATTGGGCAACATTCATTTAGAGGATGTAGGCGTTTAACTTAATGATCTTTAAAGTCCTTCTAGCTCAACACTTTTATAAATTGAGAAGAGCATGTGAACTGTGTCAATACATCAGAGAGGATCAAGATGGAACATATCATATGTATCATTTCGGGGTTAGTGCAAAAGCAATCCATGAGTTAAGTTTTGGGGGATAGAAATAATGTAACTTTCCTCCCTGAGGAAAGTATTTGAAAAAAATTAAGCAAAATGATGGGAAAAAAGTATAAGAAAAAAAAAAAGAATAGTGATACCTCATATCTAATACAGTAGATGCTCTCTTACCTCACTTTTGTTTAACCAATTAAGTTGTTAACTAACAAGTTTCTCTTTTTCTATGAAACGTATTATATTGGCTGAGGCCCGTAAGTGTAAGACTTACGTATCTCATGGCTAATCAGGTGCTCCGAAGTTATGCACCCATCAAGTGAGTCATATACTTACCCGAGGTCACTTGTGTTGGTTCCCAAGCCTGTTTATGTCCGTTGGAGTTGTTATTGTAATTACATAACTAAGTGATGAAATGTAAGTGTGAAAGAAACCTGTTTCTGTGAAAAATCGGTTTAATGCTTTGGAATCTCAATAAAGCCCAGTTGTTAAAACATGATGTCACGTTATATCTAAACGTTTCTTGGGGAACTGTAAAAATCTACAAAGATTCTGTACTCACTTTGCTTTACAATGTTATTAAGATCTATGGAAAGCCTGGAAATTATAATGATGTATTTATGAGGTAGTTTATACAAGAAAGAATGAGGAATTCTAACCAATCTTTGTTTTTTCTTTTTTTTTTTTTTGAAGATTTCACTCATTTATTTGAGAGAGAGAGAATGAGAGACAGAGAGCATGAGAGGGAGGAGGGTCAGAGGGAGAAGCAGACTCCCTGCTGAGCAGGGAGCCCGATGCGGGACTCGATCCTGGGACTCCAGAATCATGACCTGAGCCGAAGGCAGTCACTTAACCAACTGAGCCACCCAGGCGCCCAATTCTAACCAATCTTTGTAGAAAGATTATGCATCTATTTACTTTGTTATACATTGAGACACATGCTTAATGCATGTATGTAGCATGTTAGGTAATCCCTGCTATGACCACTTCTTAAAATGTGACTAAGTATTGTTCCTGACCATCGAGTAAGATGTCTTCTAACTTGAATTGCTCTCCTTCCCCTAGACTCTATTTTTATAAGTGATTACTCCCCACCTCCAATTCTCTTATTCTCCCAGGCCGAAATCTGTGGCATTTTCCACAATCCTGTCAAGAGACAAACTAAACTTCTAATTCTGGAGGCTGGAATCCATTCTATCAGGATCCAGCCTCAGGCTAACCCTGCAGCCTTATTCCTTTTTAGGATCCCTGTGTTCCTGAGAAACTGAACTAGTCATTGGTACAGAAGGCCCGCAATTCTATCTTTACTCATTTAATCATGCTTCTTTTGGCTAGAATATTCTTATCCCTTCTTTCATAATCAGGATTCCACCACTTAACCACTATGTAATTTTGAAAACATTACTTACCGTATCTGGTAGGATTGTTACGGGAAAGAATGAGGTAAAGTGTGTAATTCGCCCAGCACAGTACCCGATAGATAGTGGTGTTTACCAATGTTATCTCCTTTTCCTTTAGAGGAAGGTTTCCTTCCCATTGGAAGGAATTAACCCCTAAAGTCCTTTAGCTTTTCATCTGCACTTCTTTCACGGCCTTTAGATGGTATGTTAATTTTATTTGTTGACATGCAATTTGTAACTCACTGAAAATGACAGAGATTGTTAGTTTCTGATCCTAACATTTATTCCCCCTTCCCTTCTTTTTTTTTTTTTTTTTAGATTTATTTATTTATGAGAGAGAGGGAGAGAGTGAGTGGCAGGAGGGACAGAGACACCCGGCTGAGCACGGAGCCCCACGCGGGGCTTGATCCCACTACCCATGAGATCATGACCAGAGTGGAAACCAAGAGTCGGATGCTCAACCGATGGATCCACCCAGGCACCTTTCACCCTTCCGTTCTAAGTAAGAGAATCCCCCATTAGTGAAAGCCCCCTTTTGCAATAACTGGTCATTTGACTAAGTTCTGTCCAAAGATACATATGCAGAAATGTATGAGACATCTGGGAAACTATATAAAAGCGGGGAGGCAAGCCATTCTTTTCTACTTCATTTGTGCTGTCTGGAATGCAGATAATAGCTGAAATGCACCGGCCATTTTGGGCTGGGAAATGATCTTGAGATCTATTTTGGTTAAAACACAACTATTTTGGTCTTGTTCATAGGCAAACGAACTTTTTCTTAATTGATAGGTCCATTAGACTCTGCTGCAGGAAAATTATGAGTCTAACTTACCTTTGTATACAGAACACTAGTGTTTCTCTAATTAACTATGCTAAAGCACCAACCTCCCCCCACCCCCAAGCCATCAGGGTGGGCACTTTCATAAAATAAACTAAAAATTAACTACTAGAATAATGAAATAAAACATACACATGCAAGTCTCAATTCTTTATTATTAGATTTAATAGGCAAAATTACAGTTTAATAAATGTACTTAAGAAAAAACAACATATGAAAAATTTAAAACAATACACATTGTTCTTTCCAAGTGTGAATATAAGATGATTAATATAGAGAATCACTATTATACTCCTATCTTTTGATCATTCTGCAGTATAATTGAACAAAAGATTATGAGTGAATACTGACTTCATATATTAAACTCGTATTTGTTAATTTTGACTGAACACCATGTATATCGATATTTAAAGTTCTTTATATATAATGAATGATCTTGCTTGTTAATTTATTTAATCTAGATTGGATTGATAACATTGCTATTTTCAGGGGATAACATACAGAGGGTTATTGAAGGGAATGGTAGAAGGGATTTTAAAGCACACATTTCACTTCGATTCCCAATCTCTATTTATATATTGGGCAACTTTGCTGTTGCCTGCTTCTTGGTGTAGTTAGAAACATGGGTTCAGGAATCGAGCTCTCTGGGTTCATACCTTCGTACACTGTTTACTAAATATCATACATTAGGCTATTTAAATTATCTGAGTCTCACCTTCCTTGTGAATAAAGTGGGATTTATAATCTGCATCGGGTTGTTGTGAGGGTTAAGTTAATACATAAAGGGTTTCATAAGTGCTCCCCTCCAAAATTGTTTCTACGATTTATCAGAGACTAAAAGCAGGAAATTGTGTTTGATGGCGTCAGAGAAAGGGGCGGGCAGGAGCGAGAAGCTGTTTGTTAATGAAGCACCTCCAGTGTGTTGTAGGCAGGGCAGAGAAGCCTTCCTTCCTTCATCCTTCCCGGCACTTGCTGATCATGGGAGGACCCTGAGGTCAACTGTCTCTCAGTAAAGGGCGGTGGGGGTACGGGGGGTGTTGGTAGACCCTAGCTGAGGTGGCGCTCTCCCCAGCATCCTTGGCCTGCATCATCTCCAGATGCCATTTAGCTCCAGTTCGCTACACTCACTGAGAAGCCTTCTGGCTTTATTTTGGTTTGCCTGGCACATCTTAAAATATGGTTTACTCTTGACTGAAGTTTAACCACTCTGACCCGTTTTATCAGGACTTTACGTCTTCTGTGTAGATCAGATTCCCTCTCTGACAGCTGGTGATAATACACTAAACTCTGGAGCCCTGACAAGTGTTGGTGAATTTCTCATTTCTCTTCCCACCTGGGTGAACTCTCCCCATCTGTCAGGTGTCTGTTTCCACCATGAGTCCTGGGCTCCTTGCTAGAGCGTGCTGTCAGCCTCAGTCTGAGCCTGAGCTCCTCACCATAGCCTCTTCTCAGCCTTCCATTAAAGGTGCGCATGATGTTTCCTCAGGCTCTGATCTCCTGACAAGTAATAGTAAAGAAACATTCCGGATTTCTCATGTCTGACTGATAAGAAGCCCATTTCTTTCATAGGATGACTTAATTTTGGAAACCTTTGGCAGATTTATGGAGTTGGTTTCTGGGGGTGGGGGTGGGGAGGGTAAATGCTACAAATCCATATTCTTTGACTATCTAGAATAGGCCATGGATTACCCAGGGCTGACACAGAATTTCGGGAAAGGCTCCAGTAGAGTCTTCTTTATGTGCTGGTGTCAGACGGTGGTTGGATCTGAGATTTCTTCCACTCAGGAAACACCTGCAGCTCCTCAAGCCCAAATGGCCCAGCGTTGGCCAGTGTTCTAGGACCAGTTGCTTCTGGTGTTGCCTTTGGCCTCTATTGCCTATTTAACAGCCATATAATACATGATTGTATTCTGATTACCTGGAACCGTATTTATAGACCATGGGACAAGCCTCTAATTAACTCAGTTCCCAAACTTGGCCACTTCCATGAAAACACATGTCAGCTGAGTTTATCTATTTCCTTCAGATTTCCACTTAGTAAGGATACTTTTCATTTATACAGTGCTTTACAATTTACAAATATATAGTATATATTTGAAACAGATGTGGATAAAATCCAACTTTTTATTTTAGAAATAAGGAAGCTGAAGCTTTGAGAGGCTGTGTGATATACCCAAGTCCACAGACATGTTAATGGCAAGGCCAGGGCAAAATTTATGCTTCTTAGTAATAACAGCTAATATGTGTTAAACAAAGAAAACAGAATAAATATATTCTAGTCTTAGAAGCTAGACCTATATCACAATGGGAGTCATTGAGGCTTAGAGGACTTGAATAATTTGTCCATAGCTGAATGGTTAATGGTGTGGTTCTGAGTTGAAGCCCTTATTGGAGGCTGCAGAGCCCACAGTTGTTACCAGATTCTGCTGCCTCAGTCTATCTTCTGATGCCTGGTCCTGTGCTACTAGCCTCCTCCAGTCCCCATCGCAGCTCCATAAAGGAAGCAGAGAAGGTCCCATTATTGCAGTTTGACAAGTGAAAAAATTGAGGGTCAGAAAAGATGGCCATCAGGGAAAGAGTTTCAAGTTATCCCCAAGTCTCCCTGCAGTGAGACTCCAGGGCTTTTGTTATTTCCAGGAAGAAGAATGAGGTTCAGACCTCAAGCATGGTAAGGGGATGAATCTCTGTATCCTTCACTGGCTGGTCAGGCAAGTTTCTGATGGCTGGGGGCCCTGTGTCCTGTCAGCAGCTAACTATCTTTAATCAGTCCTGGTAACAAAGTAATCATCAGGAAGCACTTAGGCTTCTAGTTTGTTTCCCTTAACTGACCAATAAAGAATATTCAAATTCATAAATGTTCTTTTTTACTGCCTTCCAAATGATTCCAGTGAACCAGCCGGCATGTAAGAAGTATATTTGTTTTCCTTTTTTTTGCTATATGCAATATTATAGTTTTCACTCTGAAGACCCACTGGATAGTGCACAAGAAATTTGGGGATGTTATATTTGTCACTTGGGTTGGACTTGGCTCACACACTGAGCTCACATTCTGTATCTGGGACTCACTACTGTTCAACAGTCTTGATTCTGCTCTGCAGAACTGAAGGCACATCCCAGCTGGAACAATAGCTCTATGCTGCCATCTACTGGAACTCCAGAGAATATACTTTCCTTGCCTAGCTCTTGGAAAATGTAAAACGGAATTAACAGAGAGCTGGGAAAACAGAAAGAAAAAGAAACATAACAGATGTTTGTATGCTGGGAAAGAAAGCCTGAGAAGATTATTTCAAAACCAAGATGACTGTAAATAGAAGTAATAAAGTTATACTATACTTTCATTTTCTTTTCAACATTTGCTATACTCGCTGTTAGAAGTTTTGGCCTGAAATCAAATACCTGCTGTAGAACTGAATCAGACTGCAGCTGAGCTGTATCTCCCGCAGATGTGCAATTTTCTTCTTGGCTAAAACCAATTTAGAAATAAGAAAGGCAATAGGGGAAAAATTCTCTCAAGACTCAGCAAAGATCACAGTAAAAGGAAATTCCTGAGATAAAATGGTGTTTGTAATCCTTAAGAATGGTTCAGAAAACATTGTACTTGCTATGAACTGTGATTATCCTAGAGTTGTCATCTCCTGGACCCACAGACATTTCAGAACGAGGGATTTAGCTCTTCCGAGTCCAGGCCCCCAACTGTATCAAGCTCTTTGGAAGCCCCTGTGTCTTAAGGCTCAAATCTCAGACAACTGAAAACTAAGATAATCAGAATTTTATTTTTTTTAATATTTCTTTCTAAAGGAGAATGAAATCGCAAAAAAAGTTTAATAAGAAAAAATCGAGGTATGTACCAGATCCATGAACCGGAAGTCTCAATATTGTAAAGATGGCTAATCTTTTTTTTTTTTTTTTTAAGATTTTATTTATTTGAGAGAGAGAGAGAACGTGCATGAGCAGGGGTGAGGGGCAGGGGGAGAGGGGCTGAGGGAGAAGGACAAGCAGATTCCCAGCTGAGTGGGGCTCGATCCCAGGACCCCGGGATCATGACCTGAGCCGAAGGCAGACGCTTAACTGACTGAGCCACCCAGGCGCCCCTAAAGATGGCTATTCTGTCCCCCAATTCAGTATGATTCCAATCAGAATCCAAATAAGGAGATTCTGAAACTCAGATGTCAGAATGAAGTGCCAAAAATAACCAAAATTCTCTTTTAAAAAAAAACAAAGTTGGGGAACAACCTTTCTAGATAGCATGACTGGTTATAAAACTATAATATTAAGATACTATGTATTGGTCATAAGGCAAGCAAATGGAAGTAAAGGGAGGGGGGCAGATTAGAAAGCCCAGGAATGCTACTGAAACCCGATAAATGACAGAGAAGACATTTCAAATCAATCAGGAAGAATGTTTTTAATACATGATGCTGTGGTGATGGGTGTGCTGACCATAATAAAAAATAAATAAAATAATCTGCTTTATTCACACCAAACAGCTCATTAACTGTGGAGCAGTTGTGAATAGCAAACTCCTACAATTTTATTTAAAAATGTACGGAACACCTTTACAACCTGAGAATAAGCCATGATATCTTAAAGCCTAAAGCATACACAATTTAAAGGAGAAGCTTGTTCGTTTTGAGCATGTTAATATTAAAAATCTCTGCACAAGGTAAGACCATAAACAGAATGGTAACACCAGAATCAGAGAGATTTGCCGTGTATAGACAAAGGGCTTATCTCTAGAACAGGAGAAGTCCCCCAAATCAATAAGAAAAAAGGCAAAGTGCAAAATAATGGATGAAGGATATGAATAGGTATATCCAGAAGGGAAAATCCATATGGCCGGGAAATATTTGAACAGATGCTCAGCCTCACAAACAATCAAAAATGCAAATTAAAACAATTACAATATTTGCAAATACATTTTATTAGTAAAGTGTGCTATTTGGATGCAATATTCAACTATGGAAAAAGGTATTCTGTTATTCTGTATATTGTAGCTGTTTTTGCAGCTTATATTAGAAATAGTGTAAAATAACAGAAATTTGCTTTAAAAATAATTGTAAGTGCTATTTCTTCTGCTTGGTTTTAGGTTAAACATCAGCTCTTCAAGTAAGCTTTCCCTAACTACCAGCACAGGAATTACAACATCCCCTTGTAATTTGTCAGTTGCTCAGTGCTTTTATAGCATTAAACACAGCTGGCTGTGATTAAATATTTACTTGTGAAATATTTTGTCAATTCCTCCCCTTCCTCTCAGGCATATTTGTTCTCTATGCCTGGCAGAGAATAGAAATGGAATAATTATTTGCTTAATGAATTAATGGCCTTTTGGTGTATGTCCTGGGTCAGTATTACTCAGCTCCAATCCCTCATACGTTCCTCATCCATATCTACTGACAATTCAAGTGTCTGTGCCAAGTCCCCATCCACTGTTTCAGTGTACTCCTAAAATATATACTAACATGGGAAGCTGACTCGTCCAAGTTCAAAGAATTCCAGTGATAAGAGTGGAAATATCAAGGGCTTTCAGAGAACCAAAAGTCCAATAAACCAAAGCACCCCGTTCCCCGAGTAATCCGGTTTTCAAGGTTGTTAAGCAGATACTCCCTCTCATGCTCAATAAAACAACATCTCGGCCTCATTGTGAGGCCGCTGTCAGTTTCCAGCGAGAATGACTTGAATTTCCACTTGTCTGTGATGCTGTTCTCCCCTGGGCCAATCATTTGTCATGAAGAATCTTTACCATTTGAGGAAGAGATGTCATTTAAGCAGCATTCAGAGCCCCTCTGAAAACCCACAGTGCCAAGAAGACACAACTTCATGGGATAAAACAAGTACAATTAGCTGTCCTTATCAGAGTCAGGGCGTTAAGCTGCCAAAAGGTTTATCCTTCTTTGAAAGGTTTGTGTCTATCCGTCAGGGCAGTGGGGCCCTCCCAGGGGTTCATGCCCAGGTCTCTGTTTTAGGGTGGTCGATCAGGCTCAGTCGGTGTCACTTCTCATTCAGCTTCTGAGTGCATTGCCTTTGGAGAACTGGACGTACACTGATTGTCGTAGAGCAATAATTACTTCTGCTTCCGAAGAGCATAACGTGGATATTTGAAACCTTAGGCCCACTGAGGCCCAGAAACCCTGCAACTTTATTCCAAACCCATTCTGATATTTGTTTGGTTTTCCATTTGATTTTTAGGTACTTATTGAAGTGAGCTGGTTGCATTGTTCTCTGAACCTGGCAGGAAAAATAAAATGGAGTTACTTGCTAAATAAACTTTGCTACGGGAACAATCACCACATTTTGACCCTTGTGGTTCCCTACAGGTGACGCCCGTTGATCCTGTCGCCCTGGTGCTATTTTCCGAGTTGGCAGAGCTTAAAGGACACCAGATAGCTTGATTACTTTAAAGACCAAAGTCAAGAGGGGGTTAGGTTATGATTTTATGAATTTGTACTGAAGACATTGCCTAAGAGAATAAGAAAAATAAAAATGATGCAGGCAGCATAGAATAGTGTTTCGCAGTGGTTTTGTGTGTTCACTCATTTTGGTTTTGTTTTGTTTTCAGGAAGGAAATAATCCCATTTGCCCTGTTAACGGGGTGATTGTCTAATAAGTCTTAAGTCACTGGATAGTTGCTTCTCCAATGCAGTTTAGAGGATTGGGGTTTGGTCTCATATTGCTGCCTTCTCTTCCAACAGCTTAGCAAAAGCTAGCAGTTCCTTCCTCAAGACCTCTGCTTTTATCTGTTTATTCTGAGGTATCTCCAGTCCCATGATGGTTAATTTTTTAATTTAAATTTAAAGTTTTTATTTAAATTCCAGTTAGTTAGCATACAGTGTAGTATTCCAGGTGTATAATGTAGTGATTGGACAACCCCATACATCACCTGGTGCTCATCACAAGTGCCCTCCTTAATCCCCATCACCTAGTTCACCCATCCCCCCACCCACCTCCTTTCTGGTCACCATCAGTTTGTTCTCTAGAGTTAAGGGTCAATTTCTTGGTTTGCCTCTCTCTCTCTTTCTTTTTTTTATAACAATGTCCAAGGGAGAGGATACTCTGAATCTTCACTCCTAGATTAAGTAGAGAGAAATAGGATGGTGTGGAATAGGCTGATGGTTTTCCCTTTCTTTCACATTAATATAATATTAGCTGAGCACATGCTATCTGCATCCAGATATATATATATATATATATATATATATATATATATATATGTTTTTAGCGTCTCTTGCACCTAGTTGTGCTACGTGACCAAGGGCTGGCCAATGGAACAGAAGCGGAAGTGTGGGAAAATTCTGGGCCAACCATGTAAAAGTAAAGTGCTCACCTAACGCTTATGCATTTTCCTCTTCTCACCAGCAGAAAAGCAAGGCTGGTGGTAAGAGCTGGAGCAACCACCTGTACAATTACACAAAAGGAGTATGTGGAGAAAGGTGTATGGGCTTGTACATGAAAGGTCTCTGTATAGCAACAGAAGAGAGAGCACCTGCATTCCTGATGATTACGGGCTGTCCTATCAGCCATGAACCACCCACCTGGACTTTTACATGATGGAGAAATGAAATAACTTGGAAGAACCACGATTTTGAGTCTCTCTGCTCTCTGTTATGGTGTAAATCCAAATTAATAAAAGTGCAGGATATTTTACTAGAGTATATTATCATATTAGAAATAGGTACTTGGACCTAGAAAGGTAGAATTGTATGGAGGTTAGTGGTGCAGGAAAGATTTATCTTCAAGTTCAGCTCCATCACTTGCTTGATCTGTAAACTTGAGCAAGGTACTGAATTGCTGCACCTCAATTTATTTCATCTGTGAAATGGAGATATAGGAGGTATTTAGTTCGCAGGGTTTATATTGGATCAAATGAAAGACTGTGAGAAAACTGTTCCACACATTGTAACCCCTCTCAATTGACACTTGCTACTATTACTGTTTTTCAACTTCTTTTGTAATGTCTATCAAACAGGCCTTGATATATAATTTGGTCTCTTAAGTACACTGGCACTCTCCATCTATAACCAATTTCCATTTTGAATGAAAATATTAACATTCTAATATCCAAATCTATCACTTGTGAGTTTGGATATTATGAGACAATTAAGCTTTAGAATCTCCTGCAAAGATGAGGATCAGGTCATAGATTAGGTGTTTTTCTGAAGGTGAACTAATAATACTGTGATTAACAATGCTACAAAAAGATGATGATAAGTAATACAAGTAATAATAATAAATAAAGTTGACAGGATTTTTACATGCTAGATTGTATACTGTCTTTTTAAATGTGTTGTCTCCTACAATCTGCACTATAATTGCAAAACATGGACATTATTATACTCATTTTAAGGATGAGAGAAACCGAGGTTAAGTTAGTTATGTTCCCTGCTCCATAACACATAACCATTAGGGATTAGATGAGGAATTCAAATTCAGTTATTATTATTATTATTTTAATTCCAAAGCCTATTTATTTTCCATTATGTTACCCTGAACTCCTTGAACTCTTGCCTAATGAAGCATTCAGTCAGCATCCATGGTTCCCTTTAATATATTAGGGTAAATATACCAGTTTCCCACTTTCTTTTTTTTTTTTTTTAAAGATTTTATTTATTTATTTGAGACAGAGAGAATGAGAGAGAGAGAGAGAAAGCACATGAGAGGGGGGAGGGTCAGAGGGAGAAGCAGGCTCCCTGCCGAGCAGAGAGCCCGATGCGGGACTCGATTCAGGGACTCCAGGATCATGACCTGAGCCGAAGGCAGTCGCTTAACCAACTGAGCCACCCAGGAACCCCACCAGTTTCCCACTTTCATGTTCATTAGAGATCTAGAGATTGATCCTAGGCTCATTATTTTATCTTATTTATTAAATATACCCAGTTTTGTTTTGTTTTTACAAGAAGGAAAGTACTTTAACTTGGGATTCCAGTAAGATAAAGGGAGCCTTAACTTTCTTTAAATCTGGCAGATGACAGGTTGGCTGTTTCTTAGGATATTGTAGCACATATTTAATAAGGCAGGTGGTGTTCTAATAAGCAAACAGAAACATAAGGAAAGTGGCAAGCTACTTCTAAATTCTGGGCTTCAGTTTCCCCACCTGTAAAAGTAAATTTGTTTGGGCCAGATCATCCATCACCAGCTATTCTAATTATAAATATTATTTAAATAGAATCTCTGTCTCTTTCCTCCGTCTCAACTTTCCACCTTCCTTCCTTCTTTCTTTCCCTAAATTAGTCATATTAAAATACTTTACTTAGCTTTAATCACCATAAATGGGCCATCTGCTTCTATAGTTCATCAAAAAGCAGAATTTGATCGTCACTGCTATAAAAGAATATTTTCATTATTTATATTATAAGCAAATGAATCTGACGTTTATACCACTGTGGCCCAAATTCTCCTAAATCTTGTCTTATATATGAAATGCGTATGATGTGTAGAGTCTTAGAAAGCTCTTAAGAAGGGTTTCACAGTTAAACAAATCTCTTTGATCTTCTCAAGACTAGAAGGCTGCAAGTGTAGAATACATGAATATTTCTGAAGTTCTCAAAATTACACGTAATTCAAATTTAGTCTCAGGATTTTAATATGATCAATGAATGAAGGGTATATCACATGGATGTCATTTAACTGTTAATGAAATACACTGCATCTACTAAATTAATCCTGTGAATATTTCATTATGATACAGGATTAGAAAAAGACTTTCCATGTAGAGTCAACTTTAGAAAATATGATAAATGTAAATCTGTTTAGACAACTCATTGTCATTTGAAAAAGGATTGTTTCTTTTTAATGCAATCATTTTAATATATCTACATGATTTCACATGGTAAGTGTAATTCTATTTGGCCTATTTAAGACCCCTCACTTAAAAAATAAGAATTTACCAAGAACCAATCTTGAGCAGAAGCTTTTGCAAGATTCTACCTATATTTGTAAATTGGACTGTGAAGCAAGTGGAAAAGGGAAGGGATTGACAAAAAGAATTTGTGGACTCTGTCCTCCAAGTACTTATAAGAGGCAGAGAGAAAAACCATATGGCAAGCAAAATGGCAGAGAAACGTTACAAAAAACATATAAATATGTGCAAAATAAGCATACATATTTTACAGATGTAAATGAATTCACACGTGATTTGAATTTTCAAAAGATGAAGAAAGAAGGAGAGGAAGCGAGAGCGGGGATAGGAAGAGAGGAAGTAAGAGGAAAGAAGTGAAGAAGGAAGGCAGGCAGGTGGAAGAAGATAGAGACTATTCACACAAAGTCACTGGTCCAAAGTCACACTGCAGTCTTGAGTTGATGGTGCTCCCCGGGGAAACATTCCAGAATGAGGCCCTCATTAAAATGTTACGGAAGACTGAACTTGGGCAATGGACAGTGATGTCCTTTGATGCACTTTATTTTTTCTTCCTCCTTTTTCTCCCATTTCTTCATCCTTAGAGTAGACTTTCTATTTATGCTGACATTTATAAATCCATTAATTTCAAATACCCTTTGACCTTATGAAACCAAGGACCAGAAGCATTCTTGATGTGCTGAAAAATATTTGGAAACAAGGTCAGTAAGATATCTAATGGATCCTTAAAAATTTGTTAAAGACATGAATGTATTGATGATTTAGTTTGGGGGTTAATTCGCTGCAGGAATCTGTGTGATGGCTGAGACTGAATTGGGAATGTACTTCTGCAGACTGTTGCTTTTTGTTCTTCAGGTTAGTGAGGGAATAAGGGCAAGAATGTTGCTGTGTGTGTGTGTGTGTACATGCATGAGGGATCAGTAATATGAACAGGTCCACAACATTGGGCAAAAAGGAGAGGATAGAGCAATCCTGAATTGGTAGCTGAATAGGAGTTGGGCTCATTTTTGAAAGCCTGGTGATATTACTGTTATATATTTTTTCTTTTTATTTGCAGCCACTCTTGTAGATCTTTCTTAGTTTCCAATTTTTTTTTTCTTTTTTGTGACCTTTAGCCACTCCAGTATCAACATTTTTCACATGCTAGCAAGTTAGCACTAGGGAGTGGAAGCTGCTTGGAAGAGCATTTGAACAGTAATTTTCTAGATTAAATATACTTCTGAAAAAAGCTAGAGAGAACTAGTATTTTTAAGTTATTTTTTCGTATTTGATTTTTTTCCATTTAATCAAACATACAGTTTTATCTCCCAGACAGTGGGAATCCCAACAGTGTTTGTTAACATGCTTTGTGCTTTTTTTGTGCCTAAGAAATCCTTGCCTGACTCGAGATCACAATAATTTTATGGGATGTACTGTTACATATAAGTCTATAATCTATTTGAATTAATTTTGTGAATACAGTGAAGTAAAGATTGAGGTTAATTTTTTCAAATTGTTCTCACTTCCAACATCATTTATGGAAAAGATATTCCCTTTTTTACTGGTAGTTTGTGAAAAATTAATGTGTGTACTTATTTCTGCATGTGTACTTATTTCTGCATTCTCAATTCTGTTCTGTATGTCTATTCTTTCATCAATACAATACTCTCTTGATTATTCTAGCCCTAAAGTAGGACTTGAAATTAAGAGTGCAAGTCCTTCAACTTTGTACTTCTTAAAAAGTTGTTTTAGCTATTCTAGGTCCTTTGCATTTTCTTTTTTCTTTTTCTTTTCTTTTTTTTTAAGATTTTATTTATTTGACAGAGAGACAGTGAGAGAAGGAACACAAGCAGGGGGAGTGGGAGAGGGAGAAGCAGGCTTCCCGCGGAGCAGGGAGCCCGATGTGGGGTTCAATCCCAGGACCCTGGGATCATGACCTGAGCCAAAGGCAGACGCTTAATGACTGAGCCACCCAGGCTCCCCGGTCTTTAAAATTTTTTAACAATGGTTTGTAGTTTCAGTAGTTCTCACATATTAGTTAAATTTATCCTTAAGTATTTCACATTTTTGGATACCATTATAAATTGAATTATTGATTTAATTTTCATTTTCAAGGGTTTCATATATTGCAATATATACAAATGCAATTAATCTTTGTTTTTGACCTTTTTTCTTGCAACCTTGTTAAACTCACTTATTAGTTCTAGTAGCTTTTGTAGATTTCTTAGGATGCTCTTTATACACTATCATGTTGTCTGATAATAAAGATAGTTTTACTTCTTCCTTTCCAGTATGAACTTTTTAGAAAGTCATGAAATACCAAGGATAACTGTAATGAAATTGACACAGGGCCTTTAAGAAGGACTGGGCATCTTCCAGAGCACCTTTCCATTGTTCATACTGTCTTAACTGCAGGGTGATTCTTCATGAAGTTTGCCATCTTAACATTCTCCAGCACAGACCTGCCTCCAAGATATCTTTCCCCTTCATAGTCAGGAAGCAGAGATTCTCTCTCTGTGGTTTCTCCCTCTCAAGGCCAAGTTTAGGCTGAAGGATGAATTTCTTCCTTCAGGAAGGTGAGGAAATAATGAATGACCTTTTCCTATGGGTGAGATGTTCATAGCAGATTCTCATAGCTGGACTTGACTACTCCAAGAGTGATAGTTTTCAAATAAGAATTCATATGCACCACAGATAGCAGAGAGTTAGTTCACTTTCAATATACCATGAGAAACTCCAGAGTGGAATTTTTTTCAAAATCCTTTCTCTTGTACATAAGAAAATTCAAACTTATTTATTCACTTGCAAGCAGGCAGAATACATGATCTGGATAAGAATGACAAATTATCAGGTTATTTTTTTTTTTTCTCTTAGTGAAGAATGGAGATAGGGAACAGAAGAGTGTCCTGGAAATCTAACAGAGCAGATAGAACAAATACATACTCTTACCTCCCACTGGAGCTTTGTTCTCCCAGCAGGGAGGCCTTCTGAGAACCATCATAACTCAATTCTTTCAGCTCTGGTAAAAATCAAGCTCACATTACATCATTTTTGTTTTTTGCTACTTGCATTAGCACATGGGTATGTAATGATACATCTGCAAATAAGCACCATCAGTTTAAATTTGGGAAAAATAAGAAATACTTAGTACCAAATAAAATATTAATATATTTATGAATTATCTCAATAAGAAAAGTTTTCTATCATTGTTTTTTGTTGTTGTTGTTTTTTTAAAGATTTTATTTATTTATTTGACAGAGAGAGATATAGCAAGAGCAGGAACACAAGCAGGGGGAGTGGAAGAGGGAGAAGCAGGCTTCCTGCTGAGCAGGGAGCCTGATGTGGGACTTGATCCCAGGACCCTGGGATCATGACCTGAGCCGAAGGCAGACGCTTAACGACTGAGCCACCCAGGCGCCCAAGTTTTCTATCATTGTAAAAAGCTCAATAAAGAAGCTGTCAAGCAATGACTCAGACCAGCTTTGATAAATCAGTTTGCAGAATATTCTCAGCCAAAGTCAGCTCCTAATTGGTCAGGAGTTTATTCATCTGACTTATTTGAAGTTGAAGACAGCGGTACTTAGGGTTTTAATGACCCCTAATGTTTCTCCACATTGAAGCAAGGCCTGTAGCCATCTACAGATGGACCAGGTTTTGTATAGCAGCAAGCACAAAATAGTTTGCAAGGTGATTTTTTTTTTTTTTTAATGGAATGCTAAGAAAGTCTTTCTTTTCATGACACAGCCACTTCATGCAAGGCTCCTACCTCTTTGGTTTATTGTCTATCCCAAGGTTTTGCTCAAGGACTGTTGATTTACATGAACTTCCCATGAATAATAATGATCTAATAGTAAATAGTATTTATTAAACATTTCCTAAGTCTTAAGCACTTCGAATGAGTTGATTTGTTTAATCCTTATAGCAATCCTCTGAAGTATGTACTTTATCATTCCCTCTTCTCAAAACAGGAAATTGAAGCTTAGAGAGGACAAATAACTTACCTATAGACACCCAGCAGGTGGTGGACCCAGGATTTGAACCCAGTGGTCCAACACCAGAGCTTGTGCTCCTAACTGTTATACTACACTGTGTGTGATGAACAACTTTGTCCTGCAGTTCCCAATTCATCTGGAACCAGGATGATCATTATTTCTAAAGTAGTGGAGTAAATTAGTGGAATTATAATGTTTATATACATAAACATACGTCTTCATAGAACTAGACATGAAATAATCCTTTCAGGTTAGCCCCTTGGCTTTGTCACTTCCTACGGCCTTTGAGACAATGCCTTTGCATGGACTGGTATCTGTGTCATGACTTTCTTTTGTTCCTTCTGTGTTGAGGTGGTTCATTTCTGTATAGATTTGGGGTTCAGGGTGTCTGGGTGGCTCAGTTGGTTAAGCAACGCCTTTGGCTCAGGTCATGATCCCAGAGTCCCAGGATCGAGTCCCGCATCGGGCACCCTGCCTGCTTCTCCCTCTGACCTTCCCCCTCTCGTGCTCTCTCTCTTCCTCTCACTCTCTCTCTCAAATAAATAAATAAAATCTTAAAAAAAAAAAACAGATTTGGGTTTCAGGTAAAGTCCTCCATAAACTTGGGTATAGGTAAGATAAGTGAAGAAAGACTGTTTTCCTCTCTCTAATATATAAAACATCTAAAACTAGGGAGTTTTGAAGTTTGGGCATAAACTGCAAGGTCTCTGTGTAAGGTTTATTAATGGATGAGCCAGCAGCTCTCAATTATTCTCACATCCTCCCCCGCATCCTATTTCTTACAGAGGGTGAGGGACCAACCATCCCAGCTGGGTAAAATTTCTGAAAATAATGATTTGTTTTGCTTTTTTTTTTTTTAACCCATAAGTCACACAGAGAGGGTAGTCAAAGGGTAGTATATTTAAAAACTCTTTGGCCTCCCTAATGGTAAAACTTGGTAGTGTTTCTGGATGGTGATGTTTATGAAAAATTTTGTGAAAAATCCCTTGGAGTCAGTCTTGATAAGAGACTGGATTCCCCTGAAATGGACACTACATGTCCACTGAACTCACCAGTACTATGCCAAACAATAAGCTGGACTTAAGGAGTCACAGCTCGAAGGAAATAGAGAAATGGGCCGTAAGAATTACTCAAAAATAGGGGCACCTGGGTGGCTCAGTGAGTTGTGTCCACCTATTGGTTTTGACTCAGGTCCTGATCTCAGGGTCATGAGATCAGGGTCCGTGCTCTGCGGGGAGTCTACTTGGGATTTTCTCCCTCTGCCCCTAGCCCCACTCATGCTCGCACTCTCTCTCTCTCTCTCAAATAAATAAATAAATAAATAAATAAATAAATAAATCTTTTAAAAAATTACACGTGGCTATTCTCTTGGGTGCAGGGTGGAGCCAGTTTTATTCTATTTGTCTATAAGCCATCTCCTCATCCTCTATAAATATCCCTTCTATGTTGGTCAGGGTTCTCCAGAGAAACTTAACACATAAGACATGCATATATAAGGAGATGTAATATATGGAATTGGCCCATTCCTTATATTTAATTATGGAAGCCTGTAAGTCCCAAATTGCAGGTTAGGCTGGCAGACCAGAAACCCAGGCAAGCCCTTGTTCCACCTTGAGTGTGAAGGCAGTCTGCTGTAGAACCAGGAAGAGCCAATGATGCAGATGAAATCTGAGGGCCAACTGCTGGAGAATTCTCTCTTGTTCTGGGAGGTTGGTCTTTTGTTCTATTCAAGCCTTCAACGGGTAGGATGAGACTCACCCACATTATGGCAGGCAGTTGGCTTTCCTCAAAGTCCCCTGATTTAAACATTGATGTCATCCCAAAACACCCTCAGAGGAACACCCAGAATAATGTTTGACCAAATATCTAGGCACCCTGTGGCCCAGCCAGGTTGACACATAAAGTCAACCATCACACCTAAGGCAGAGGAATGCAGTTATCATTTGACAGAATCTTGAACACCAGCCAAACACACAACAGCCATAAAACCGTGGGTTCATAGATTTTTGTCCAAAAGGAAAGTCTTCAGCCAGCCCTACCTGCTGCCTTCTATCTGGGCTCATGTGGTGTCCACCCTGCCTCCCCTGCCCTGTGCAGGATGATACACCAGATTATGATTGGCTGCTCTGCTCTGGGCACTGCCCATGATGCCCTTTACTGACACTAATCCTCTCTTTCACTTTGTTGTTTTATTTGTCTCTGAGGCCCTAAAGCAGGAGCTTACATTCAAACTCCCCGGATCGAGAATAGCGAGATAGACTGCCTTGAGTGCAGAGAGATTTACTGATGACTTACCAAATGGCTCCCCAGGACCCAAATTCCTTATCATGGGGACATAAGCCAAAGGAGAGTTAGATCTAGCTTCTTGGGACCCTGCCCTTATCAGCACTGCCTCTCCTGCCCTCACTCAGCCAGCATTATAAAGGCAGTTGGCTGGAAGATGGTTACACATGCTAGGTGCAGCTGAAAATACAGTTTTTCTCTTCAGTTCCTGTTTCCAGTTCTACATACGCATGTCTGTTGCTCCATCCTGCTTTCCAGCACATCCCTTGTTTGCAGTTCGTTTTCTAGGGTCCCACACTGTGCACCCCAACAGGTGGTGCAGTTCCCCGGCTCCAGACATACCCTCTTCTCTGACTTCATTAACATATATCTGTCCTCTGTGTCATTGCTTCAGAGTATTGTCCCCACCTGGGCCACTAAGAAATTGATTCAAAATGAGGTGTTAATAGTATTTATCAGCTCTGCTGCCCATCTTAGATAATGCTCACATATAAGGGCTGTCTTCAGCTTGGTTTTGCCTGTTCTCATCTCTATGTTTTTTAATGTTAGAAAGTGTTTTACTTTTGCTTTGAGATAAAATCTCTACCACTTTCCCTTTCATTCAATGTAATTTAGCACATATCTTTTGAGTACCAAAAGCATATCAGCCGTCACCATCCCAAGGGCTCTTTGGGCTCTGAAGGTGAGGACACAAAACCATACCATCAAGACGCTTTCAACTGAAAGGGAAATGCAGACATGTATATACAAATCAATAACCTAAGGGAAGGTGTCTAGACGTGCCATATTAGAGTTACATACTGCTCTAAGGGCCCTGAGGAAGGAGTAAGTAATTCCAGCTGGGATGAAAGCTTTAGTTTTACATGTTCAATTTACTTATACTTCACGTATGAAAAAATATCTGCTAGATGAAGATATATATGCCTATTGCGGAGCAGCTCCCTTATTACACACTTAATATGCACTTATACTGCATATTGTTGGTTAAGGAACTTGTTTAGAAGATAGTCCTTAGTCCCCAGTGACTGAAAATAGTTCCCCCAGTGTTCTGGGTAAGTGGGACTAGACTATTCAAGTCAAGCCTCCTTGACTTATGCTTAAGCAACATAAACAAAATACTGGCATAATAAAATAAAATTTAAAAAAAATTGGGTTAAAGCTACCACCACCAACAAAAACAAAACCCATTTCTTTAAAGATATTGATAAGCTAAAAAGATAGTGGCTAGCTGCCAGAGCAGTTTTGGGAAGACAACCTGAATTAGATATGTAAGCAGCATATCCAGGCATCAAAGCCACTTGTCTTGGGGGCATTTGTCCATGCTGTAGCCTTACTTTATTTGCAGCCTTTTGGGGCAGGAAGGAGAAAAGTCAAAGCCTGAGGACTGGGGGGACACTATCAGCATAAGTACAACAAGAACTAAACTTATTATTAGGACTGTCAGAATACAGGATGTCTAGTTAAATTTTAATTTCAGCTAAAGAATGAAAAAAAAAAATCTTAGTGTAATTATGCTCCATATAATATCTGGGGAAATACTTATACTTAAAAAGTGATTCTTTGTTAATCTGAAATTCAAATTTAACTAGGTATACTTTACTTATAAATATTAAATCTGGACCATGTAGCCATTGCTGAACTCATACTTTGAACTTCAAAGAAAGCTATCCTGCTTTGAGTAGAACCGAAGAAAAACTAATGAAAATCACCTCCTGGATTTTGTGGTCATAGGTTACACATTGCTGGAGTTGGTCAAGGAACTTCTACCTTTGAACTTGGATTAAAAAGGCCACTTGTGGTAGTTTCCCAGTGCCTGGCAGAAGCAGGCACAATATCTTATTGTCAGAGGACAAAGTAAATCCTTGTCCCAGGGAACCCTCACAAATAATTGTCCAAAAGCCATAATCAGCAAACTGTCAAAGACAACTAGGAGCACAAGGAAACAAGGCAACATGAGAAAGAATCAGCAGAAACAAGAGTGATGTCACCAAGATGGTGAAACATTAGGCCCCAGCCTCCATTCCCACCCAACAGAAGTCAACAATGTATGAGCTCTGCAATTGCTCAGTAGATCACTTAAGAAACTTCAGCAGGACAGTGGAACAAAAAAACCCTGAGAATAACTGCACAAAAAGGGAAGGAAGTGCAGCTCTATTATGTCTGCATCATCCCATCCCCCAGGTCAGCACTGCTGGGTGCCAAGAGAGAACCAAGAGAGAAGGAGTTCTTGACTGGAAAAGGAGAGCAGGGTAAATGACCAGCATCTTCAGCCTTTCAGGGCACCTCATTAAGGACCCACATCAGGTTTATTCCACCCAGAAAGCAGCAGAGCTGAGACATACAGAGATACCTAGGAATAAGGAAGATGAGCAGGGGCTATATCAGCCACACAGCAGGAGTGACCACAGTTCCTGACCTGCACTTAATGTCAGCACAACTACCATGAACTTCCTGCAGAGTTCATCAGTTTCCACCTCATAGGTATTTGTGTTCACAGATGCCAGCCACCTGAGTCTCACCCCACCTCCCTCCCCACATTGGTGCCTGGGATCTGCCCAGGCAGCCAGGCAGGCCTCTGCAGCTGAGTGACTGCAAGATGCCAATATAGACACCATGGTGGGTCACCGCTGTGTGTGCATTTGGGGCCAGCCCCTCCAGCTATGCACCTGTATGCTGCTGGCCTGACTCCCCTCATTGGCTTCCACTGCTGTGTGCATGCCCGTGGGGAGATCCTCATGCCATGCGAGTATATGCTGACAGCTGAGGCCCCACAGCTGCTTGTGGGCCCAGATGTGGCTTTATCTCCACTCACTGGCCTGCACCATTGGACTAGCCTGCACTTAGTCCCTCCAGCTGTGCACGTGCACCCCCCAGCCTGATTCCCTTCCTCTTGCACTGCTGAGTATGCACCTGTGAGGACACCCTGAAGCCACAGGGTGGCACACCTACAGCCAGAGCCTCTGTGGCTGCCAGCATACTTGTGTTTGGCCCCGGCCCCTCCTGCTGTCCCTGGCCCCACCACTATGTGTGTGTGTGACCAGTCCCTGCCACCACACAAACATCTGTGATTAGCCCCCACAGAGGGGGTGTGAATACCACCAGCTCCAGCCAACACCGCTGTCTGCCCTGGTCCCTAACAATCTGGATCTGGAGATGCTGCTGAGGATCCCAATAGCTCTTGAAGGCACTGTGCACTCCCCACCCCCCACCCTCACGTGCTACCAAGGACCATGCAGTTATCGATGCTGTGGACCCCAGCAGCCTGAGCTGATGAGACACCATGTCCCCCACCCCAGACCCAGAGCCACCACACATCCTTGCACTTAATGTCCCACATCAGTAGATCCTGGGTCACAGCTTGTTCCAGCATGCCCCCACCTACAGGTAGAAGGCCTTTCCTTACTGAAGTCAGTCCATAAAGTCAGGAAAAGGTGACTGTTTCTTCAAATATGCAGACACCTACACAAGCTACAGGGTTCATAACAAATCAGGGAAACATCACACCACCAAAGGAACACAGTAAACTCCATTAACTGACCCCAGAGTAATGGAGATTCAGGAATTGCCCAACAAGGAATTCACCGTAATTGCTTAAAGATGCTCAGAGAGCTGCAAAGGAACATGGATAAGTTTAATAAAATAAGGAAAACAATACAAAAACAACACAAGAAGTTCAACAAAGAGATAGAAAACATAAGAAAGACCTAACAAATTTTGTAGCTAAATATAATGAATGAATTATAAATTTAATAGAGTTTCAATAATAGACTGGACCAAACAGAAGAAAGAGTCAGTCAGCTCGAAGACAGATTATTTGAAATTATCCAGTCACAGGAACAAAAAGGAAAAAGAATAAAAAGGGGAAAAAGCTTATGGGATTTATAGACACCATCAAGAAAAACAATCTATGTATCATTGGAGCCCCAGAAAGAGAAGAGAGAAATCTTATTTAAAGAAATAATGTCTAAGAACTTGGGGAGAAACTTGAACATCTAAGTTCAGGAAGCTAATAAGTCACCCCATAATTTCAATCCAAAATGAACTCCAAGATACATTATGATAAAACTGACTAAAATCAGAAATAGACTCTGGAAAACAGTATGGAATTTCCTCAAAAAATTAAAAATAGAACTACCTTATGATCCAGCAATTGCACTACTAGGTATTTATCCAAAGGATACAAACATAGTGATTTGAAGGGGCACATGTACCCCAATGTTTATAGCAGCATTATCAACAATAGCCAAATTATGGAAGGAGCCCACACATCCATCGACAGATGAATGGATGGATAGAGAAGATGTGCTATATATACACAATGGAATAGTACTCAGCCATCAAAAAGAATGAAATCTTGCCATTTGCAGTGGTGTGGATGGAACTAGAGGGTGTTATGCTAAGCAAAATAAGTCAGTCAGAGAAAGACAAATACCATATGATTCACTCAAATGTGGAATTTAAGAAACAAAATGGATAAACATTGGGGAAGAAGGAATAATAAAATAAGATAAAAACAGAGAAGGAGGCAAACCATAAGAGACTCTTAACTATAGGAAACAAACTCAGGGTTGCTGGAGGGGAGGTGGGTGGGGGGAAGGGGTAATTGGGTAATGGGTATTAAGGAGGACACTTGATGTAATGAGCACTGGGTGTTATATGCAACTGATGAATCACTAAATTCTACCCCTGAAACTAACACAGTATATGTTAACTAAATTGAATTTAAATAAAAACATTACAAAAATAAAAAGTAGATAATTTTTAAAGCAGCAAGAGAAAAAACCAAAAAAACCAAAAAACTCATACAAAGGGTGCCCTATAAGGCTGTCAGTGGATTTCTCAGCAGAAAGCTTGCAGGCCAGGAATGTGTGGGATGATATATTCAAGTGCTGAAAAGAAAGAAAAAACCCTCCAAGAATACTTTTTCCAGCAAAGTTGTCCTTCAGACATGCAAGTGAGAGAAAGACTTTCCCAGACAAACAAAAGCTGAGGGAATTCATCACCACTAGACCTGACCTACAAACAATACTTGAAAGGAGTTCTTCAAGCTAAAGTGAAAGGATGCTAACTAGTAACTTGAACACATATGGAAATATACAACCCGCTGGTACAGGCAAATATATTCCAGATTCAGAATATTCTAATACTGTGATATGGTGGTGTATTAACTGCTTAACTCTAGTATAAAGGTTAAAGGACAAAAGTAGTAAAAATAGCCATAGATACAATAATTTGTTAATGGATACACAATATAAAATAGGTAAATTATGGTATCAAAAACATACAATATATGGGAGGGTAAAAGGGTAGAGTTATTTGATGTAACAGAAGTTAAGTTGCCATCAGCTTAAAAATAGACTGTAGATGACGTTTCAAGTAAGCCTCAGGATAACCACAAAACAAAAACCTAGAGTGCATACAGATAAGATGAAGAGAAGGGAATCAAAGTCTACGACTATGGAAAATCACGAATTCACAAAGAAGGAGCAAGAGAGAAAGAGGGAACAAAGGAACTACAAAACAGCCAGAAAACCATCCAAATTCAACAGCACATTAACAAGATCATATACAATGATCAAGTGAGATGTATCTTTCATAGAATGAAAGACAAAAAATATGATCATCTTAATAGATACAGAAAAGCTTTGACAAAATTCAACAACCTTTCATGATAAAAACTCTCAAAAAATTGCATATAAGGGATATTTCTCAATGTAATAGTGCCATATATGACAAACCTACAGCTAACATTGTACTCAACAGTGAAAGCTTGAAAAACTTTCCAAGATCATGGTGCCCTGATTATGGGCAAGGGTGCCCATAATTACCACTCCTATTCAATACAGTCCTTGAAGTCCTAACCAGAGCAATTAGGCAAAAAAAAAAAAAAAAAAAAAAAAGTGCATCTATACCAGAAAGGAGGAAGTAAAATTGTGTCTGTTTGCTGGTAACATAATCTTGTACGTGGAAAATCCTAAAGACTCCACAAAAAACCTTTTAGAATCAATAAACAAATTCAGTAAAGTTTTAGGATATAAAATCAATGTACAAATACTGGATGTGTTGCTATATACTAGTAATGAACTTATCTGGAAAAAAATTAGGAAAACAATTCCATTTACAATAGCATTAAAGACAGTAAAATATAGAGAAATAAATATATCCAAGGAAATGAAAGACCTATATACTGAAAACTATAATATATTCATGAAAGAAATTGAAGACATAAATAAATGGAAAGTTGTTCCCTGTTCATGGGTAGAAAGAGTTAATATTGTTAAAATGTCCACATTACCCAAATCTATAGATTCAATGCAATACTTATCAAAATTCCAATGGCACTTTTTCACAGAAATAGAAAAAAACAATCCCAAAATTTATATGGGAATACAAGAGACCCTGAATCTCCAAAGCAATCTTGAGAAATGGGAAACTGGATATTTGCATTCAAAAGAATAAGATTGGACCCCTATATTACACCACTCAACAAAATTAACTTGAAATGGATTAAGGACTTAAACACAGATCTGAAACTGTAAAACTCCTAGAAGAAAAAATAGGCAGTGAGGCCCTTGACATTTGTCTTGGCAATGATTTTTGGATATGACACCAAAAACATAAGCGATAAAAGCAAAAATCAAAAAGTGGTACTACATTAAACTAAAAAGCTTCTGCAGAGCAAAAGAAGCAATCAATAAAATGAAAAAGCAACACATGGAATGAGAGAAAATATTTGGAAACCACATATTTGATAAAAGGTTAATATCCAAAATACATAAGGAAATCATAGAGCTTAATAGCAAAAAAACCTAACCTGATTTAGACATTGGGGAGGGTATGTGCTATGGTGAGCGCTGTGAATTGTGTAAGACTGTTGAATCACAGACCTATACCTCTGAAACAAATAATACCGTATATGTTAAAAAAAAAAGAAGAAGAAGAAGACGATAGCAGGAGGGGAAGAATGAAGCGGGGGGAAATCGGAGGGGGAGACGAACCATGAAAGACTATGGACTCTGAGAAACAAACTGGAGGTTCTGGAGGGGAGGAGGTGGGGGGATGGATTAGCCCGGTGATGGGTATTAAAAAGGGCACGTACTGCATGGAGCACTGGGTGTTATGCACAAACAATGAATCACGGAACACTACATCAAAAACTAATGATGTAATGTATGGTGATTGACATAACATAATAAAAAAATAAAAATGGTCAGAAGATTTGTGTAAATATATCTCCAAAGAAGAAATACAAATGGCAACAAGTACATAAAACACAAATCATCAGGGAAATACAAATTAAAACCACAGTGACACATCACCTCACACCTGTTAGGAAGGCTATTATCAAAAATACAGGATAACAAATGCTAGTGAGGATATGGAGAAAAGGAAACCCTGGTATACTGATGGTGGGAATGTATACCTAACATGAAACACATTGTGGAGTTTCTTCAAACAATTAAAAATAGAACTACTATGTGATCCAGTAATCTCACTTCTATATACATATCCAAAGGAAATTAAATCACTATATTGAAGAGATATTTGCACTTCCATGTGCATTGCAATATTATTCACAATAGTCAAGACATGAAAACAACCTAATGTTCATTGAGAGATAAAGGAATAAATAAAGTGTGGTACACATACACACACATATACCCAATGCAATATTATTCTGCTATTTGTGACAACATGGATGGGACTTGAGGGAATTATGCTAAGTGAAATAAGTCAGAAAAAGACAAATACTGTATGATCTCACTTATATGTGGAATTTAAAAATATCAAACTCTTAGAAACAGAGTAGAATGGTGGCTGCCAGAGTCTGAGAGGTGGGAGAAATGGGGAGATGTTGGTCAAAGGATACAAATTTTGAGTTATGAGTTCATTAAGTTCCTGGGATCTAACTTACACCATTGTGACTATAGTTAGCAATATTGTATCATACACTTGAAAGTTATTTATTTATTTATCTATTATTTATTTGAGAGAGAGAGAGAGCACAAGAGGGGGTAGGGTCAGAGGGAGGAGCAGACTCCCTACTGAGCAGGGAGCCTGATGTAGGATTCGATCCTGGGACTCTGGGATCATGACCTGAGCCGAAGGCAGTCGCTTAACCAACTGAGCCATCCAGGTGCCCACACTTGAAAGTTATTATAAGAATAGAACTTAAATGTTCTCACCATAACAACCGCAAGAACAAAATGGTAATTATGTAGAGTGAAAGATGTGCTAACTAACCTTATTGTGGTAAACATTTCACAATATAAACATGTATCAGATCATCACATTGTACACATTAAATTTACACAATATTATATGTCAATTATATTTCAATAAAGCTGAGAAAAGAACCAGCCGAAATAACAAGCTTTAGAAAAGGCTTGATGTATAATTCAAATGTTGGAATTATCATGCATAGATTTTGAACTCAGCTCACTGTAGTTAAAAATTGATGAGCTTTAACATATTTTCTTTTTTTAAAAGTATTTTATTTTTTTATTTGAGAGAGAGAGAGAGAGAGATAGTGACAGAGATAGCTAGAGAGACACAAGTGTGGAGGAGAGGGAGAAGCAGACTCTCCGCTGAGCAGGGAGCCCAACACAAGACTGGATCCCAGGACTCCAGGATCATGACCTGAGCCAAAGGCAGACACTTAACTGACTGAGCCCCCCAGGCACCCCATCCATTATATTTTTAATACAAAAAGCAGGTTACCAAACATCATCGATATTAAATAATGCTTAACATTTTTTTTAATACTCTATGCATGAATATCCATGTGTGTAAAAATGTCTAAAGGATATATCTAAAGTAGGGGCGCCTGGGTGGCTCAGTCAGTTAAGCATCTGCCTTCCGCTCAGGTCATGATCCCAGGGTCCTGGGATTGAGTCCCACATTGGACTCCTTGCTCAGCGGGAAGCCTGTCTCTCCCTGTCCTCCCAGCTCCTGTGCTCTCTCTCTTGCTATCTCTGTTTCTATCTCTGTCTCTCTCTCAAATAAATAAATAGAAATCTAAAAAAAAAAAGGATCCAGGATATATCTAAAGTGTTATTAATATTTAAGTAGTGAGATTTTATGTATTTTTTTCTTGTTTTATACTATATTATATGATTCAATTCTTCCCCCTAGCTATCCCACAGTGAACATGTCTTGCTTTTATATTTGGTAGAAAAAAATTTTAAGTTAAATAATAAAGAAGAATATTAGAATCACATCTTTAGGAGGTAGGCCATAGTTGTCTGGAAAATTCATATACATGAATTCTTGTTCGTTGACAATGGTTAAATTAATAGAGCATTACTGTGTCTTGTGCATATGGAACCCATTGCTGAAATGAAAAGTAATATAAGGAATATTTATAAGTAAATATCAGATTAATATCTCCCCAAATATTTTTTACCTTGTAGGAAAATCACTTCAATTAAGGACTTCCAAGAACCCTTCCCATATTCTTCTCCTCTAATATATGTAACCTTCTGGTTTGTATCCTATTGAAATATCACCTCTTCACCTAATAAATGAATACATAATACAATGTGTAATAAATTTTCCCACTGTATTCTATGTTGAGGCATTTGCCTTGAAGCTGAAATGTATTGTCCAGGGAAGTTGAAGGTGGATTCCATCCAGAACAAAGCAGCCTCCTTAGTCTTTGAGTTTCAAAGTAGAGTTTTTAAAGTTTTAAAGTCCACATCTACATAATAGTCTAAAATCAATGCTTTTGATTTTCAATAGCCAAGTTTCACTGGGAGTTGGGTTTATATACTCAAAATCAGAGGGAATGGAACTTAGATATTTTCTAAACATCATAGTATAGGCAGAGCATGATTAGGTATACATTTTTTTTTTCTTACCACTTAAAGAGGATTAGAGCCATTCCTGGGTTTGAGGAGGAAAGGAAAACTAATTGGACCCCAATGTCCTGGCTCCTTTCTTTCTTTTTCTAAATTACAAATAGCCGTCATGTGATTTCTTCTTCCTCCTTGAATGGGTTATAGGTAAGCCTGGGACCAGGCTTATAAGTTCCTGATTTTTCTAAGCCTTTGGGGGACTGGCCAGAGACTGCAATGTCAACGCCCCCAGATATTTTGCCTCTGGCTGTGACAACCTCATCAATTCATCCAGTGTGCTTTAGAAATATGGTTATTCTCAATGAGTGACATGGCCCAAGAAAGATTGGGAAACACTGTCATATAGAAAAATAAATGTGAACTGGGATAACTAGGTGGTTTGCTTCCTTGAAAAGGTTAACCGATCTATCATCCAGTACCTCGCTAATACCTGAATCATGTACAGAACTTATTAAAAAAATTACAGCCTCTTGGTTCCATACAGGGAAGAAAGGAGTGAGATGGGCTGAGTTATTTTGCTTTGAAAACTTCGCAGGTGACTGGATGCTCTATCAAGCTCAGTACCCTTGACTTCAGCTACCTAGAAATGAATTTTCACCTGATTACACCCAAGGATAAGATCATTCCCATTTTTTTTTTTTAATTTGAAAAGAGCCATAGGAATATTCAGAAGGGCATTTTCCAGAGCACTCAAGTGAGCATTTTACTGGAAAGAGCCATTAAACCAAGACCCTCTGCTTTGTGATAGTCTTGTTCAGAAGGGGGTTAAAAACTATATTCTTTAGAACAAAACTAAACAAAACCCTGGCTTGGGTGGATGTCTCAGCCAGGAGAGCTGAAGACTGACTGGTGGCCACGCAGATATTCACAGCTGCGTGTGGAGTATCACAAGATGCATAATCGCTACTCTGCTCCCACTACAGATGTTCATTCCTCTGCAAATGTGTCATTCTCAAGACCATAAAAAGCTCTTCTGAAGTTTGGTTTATTGCCACTCTGTGAGTGAATTCATTTATGGCATGGGAAAGTGGGTATCCGTGGATTTCTAATAGCAAAATTAAACAGTTCTTCACTTTTCCAGACTTAGCAGGATACAGGGATCAGTGGTGGAGCTATGGTTTACTGTTTCCTGTGGATAGATACTCTTCCTTAAAATAATGATTTTAATAGGGTTTAAAATCCATAAAATAGGGGCGCCTGGGTGGCTCAGTTGTTAAGCGTCTGCCTTCTGCTCAGGTCATGATCCCAGAGTCCTGGGATCGAGCCCCACATCGGGCTCCCTGCTCTGCTGGAAGCCTGCTTTTCCGTCTCCCACCTCCCCTGCTTGTGTTCCCTCTCTCGCTGTGTCTCTCTGTCAAATAAATAAATAAAATCTTAAAAAAAAATAAAATAAAATCCATAAAACACAAAATTTGCCTCTTCCTCTATTTTGCCTTACTAATCTATGGAGGACTCAACTCAAAACTGTTCCCGTATGTGTCATCTCTGACTTCTTCAGCCCACAGTGATTTCTCCTTATTCTGCACTGGGCAGATCCCTGTGAGGTTGTACATTGCATATCTCCAGGGGAGCTAATGACATCATATATTTTGTTTATCATCCTTGTATATTTTTGTAATACATATCAGATAGAAGTAAGATGTTCCATGTAAGAAGCATGATTTTCTAATTTGCATAGAGGCAGGATATGGTCTAGTGGTGGTGCTGCCTTATTCTGGCCTTTTATGTTACAATGTGGTTAACAGGATGCTGTAATACATTGTTTATTTTAAATCAGTACATTTGCATGTTTCTCTTTCCAATGAAAGTATGAGTTCTCATGTTAGAAGCTTACATTTCACACCGATTCTCACTTCTAGCCCAAATAAAAGGTGAGGATATAGTGTGTTCTCAATAAAAGATTGTTAATCTGAATCATGGGCACACGGAATATTACTGGTAGAAAAGATGTCTGTAATTCCCAGGGATCTGGTTGAGGACCCTATAACTGAGATCAAGCAGAGCGAGAAATTTTTACGACAGCAGTTTTTACTTTACTACAATCTGATTTATACTTACAAAACATTGTAGATTTAATTTTTGGACTTTGCTGTTTTTCCCCAAGAATTTAATAAGAAGAATAATGTTTTTCACATTTTGGCCATTCAGAAGGCTGATACATCATTTAGGGATTGTTTTTAGCCCTATAGAGCAGAAATCTCATTGTAGTAGTTTAATAAAATAGGGATCATTTTTCTCATGTCATAAGGCCTGAGGGGTAGGTAGTTCATGGCTGGCCAGTTGTTTAAGGAATGAGGTTCCTTTCTTATTCCTGCTCTGTCATCTTTAGCATGTGGCTATTGCTCCCATGGTTGCAATATGGCAGTTGCAGCACCAGGTATCATGCTGCGATCCATACAGGAAAATGGGAAAGGAAAGAACACAATGAGTTGGTTCTTTTTGAAAGAATATTCCCAGAAGCCCCTTTCAAAATCTTCCACTTAAATTCCTTTGGCCAGGACTATGTCATATGGCCAACCCTCTTGTGAGAGAGTCTGGAAAGGTGAGGATTTTTAATTAAGTATATAAAAGTTTAGTTGGAAAGAAGAAAGGGAAAATGTATTTTCTGCCACACCTGATAGTATAGTTTTTAAGAGTATTTTTATGGTGTCATTTGGGCTTATCTTTCCAAGTTTGTTTGTTTGTTTGTTTATTTTTAAAGATTTTATTTATTTGACAGGGAGAGAGACAGTGAGAGAGAGAACACAAGCAGGGGGAGTGGGAGGGGGAGAAGCAGGTCAGACAGTGAGGGCACAAGAGAAAAAAGTGAGCCAAGGCATGGATTGAGTTTGAGGATAGTAATGTAGGTAGTGGGGTCCCTTGGCAGGCCAGTTTAGAGAACTCTCAGGAAATATTGTGTGTCTGTCTGTAACATACTTTTAACTGCTTACTTCACTGATGGGAAGATCTAAATCTGATGTCAATTTCCCATGTCCTGCTTACTTTGCATGCTTAGCCAAGGAAGCCGTAGGATATGAAGCTGATGCACAGCTGACCAGTGGTAATCAAGACAGAGTTAAGACTGGTTCCACTGCTTATAAGACATGTAGAATCTCCTTCTACTATGTACAAATTTCAATCATTTTAGTTTTACATTGATAAATATTATTTGTCTTATTATTTCATTTTATTGGTAACTTTTTGTTATGGAAAATTTCAAACACAAAAGCAGAGGGATAGCACAATAAACCCCATGTGTCCATCACTCAGTATCAATAATTGTTAACACATAACCAGTCTTGTTTCATTTACAGCAATACCCATTCTTTCTGCAAGATTATTTTGAGGGAAATTTATGAAATCTTATAATTTTTCATAAATATTTTAGTATGTATCTCTAACATTTAAGAATCTTATCCTATGCTGTATTTAGATTCCCCCATTGTCTAAATTTTGTCCAGGTTTTTTTTTTTTTTTTTTTTTTAAAGATTTTATTTATTTGAGAGAGAGAGTGAGAGAGAGAAAGAGCACAAGAGGGGGGAGCGGGAGAGGGAGAAGCAGACTCCCTGCTGAGCAGGGAGCCCGATGCGGGACTTGATTCCGGGACTCCAGGATCATGACCTGAGCCGAAGGCAGTCGCTTAACCAACTGAGCCACCCAGGCGCCCTTTGTCCAGGTTTTTAAATGAGGATCCAAATAAGAAATGTGCATTGTAATTCATTGCAATGTTTCTCAAATCTCTTAGTCTACAGGGTCCCCTTCCTCTTTCTTTCTCCTTGCAGTTTATTTGCTGACAAATCCAGGCTGAATAGCATGTTCCCTATTCTGCATTTTGCTGTGCACACCTCCATGGTTATCATTGCACTTGCTTCTCTGGGGCTTATTTATCCTACAAGCTGATTGTTAGAACGGAAGTCATGGCCAGTTTCAGGTAAAGTGTGATAATTTTTGTTTTTAAGGAATTGAAATTGTTCTTTAAGAATAAATTTAACTGTTATTTTCCTTGTGAAATGTTCCTTGCAGACAACACCTTCTTGACTAAATGTTAAAGAAAAATACTTTGAAGCAAAGGATAATCATCTCAAATCTCAAGCAGTTTGACATTTGAAGTCCACACAGTTTAACTTTGCTGCTGGGTTTAATTTTCTTCTGTGTTATACTCAACAGATATTTTCTAAATAACAAACATTATTATGATCAAATGTTCTTTTTCCTATTCTTCAATTTAAGGCTTCTTGACTTATTATGGCTGTTAATACCAGGTAATTCTGATTTTTTCCTGTATGATTATATTATTTAGCTATATATTTTTTCTATTAACTAAGTTAGCCTATATGTATGTATAATTAATTCAGATTGAATTGAAAGGTTACTCTCAGCAATGTAAAAATATTTCTTGTCTTAGACATGTTGACATGTCATTAAATTTTATTTAAACCAACTATACGGATGTGACTCTTTACTAACAATAAATAAGGGCTCATCTCACCTGCTTTAATCAGAATCACTTGTAAGTATCAAACTGTATGCAAAGTTACCTTGAAATTGGGTCACTCTCTTAAACCTTCCTTCTTGACTAGTCAGAACTTTTCTGTGTTGACCTATTTTTTTCCCCCACATAGTGAAAAGGGCAATGTCATCATGATTTAGGATTGCATTACCATAAATGATCAATTTATGAATTCTCAATTCATCCAACTGACATATATTTAGTTGTCTTAAAATGACATGTAATTTTTTATGCTAGTTATAATTTAAGCTACTTAAATTGTCTGAAAACTTTTTTTAAAGCATGGAATCTATTTTACTTTCTTTTAGGTAAATATTTTGTAAGAAGTCTCTCTAAAAAAATAAATACAGGGGACCAGGTCTATTTGAAGGAGAGGTCAGGGGCCCCCTGCACAGCATCTCTTGTTCCTCTGTAACTACCCTAAGCATCTTGCATATTTCCTAAAGCTCACTGAGCACCACTGAAAAATAGTGCTTTATGGTGTTCCAGGCTCCATATTTCTCCATTATTTATGGAGGGTCTCTGTTGATTATGAAAATAAATAAATAGCACAGTTGAGGTGATGGGGTCCGCCAATGAGACAATAAAGCGTTTAGGGCTTTTTGTCCAGTGTTCCTCTCCAACCTGCTCTTCCTAAATGTTTCTTTCACAGGAATAAGTTAACCTCATAGTGATAAATGGTTTCTAACCTCAGCTCCAGAGTTAATCACAAAATGTCAATTTGACCTTGTAAATCTTCTGAAATATTTTACGTAAATTTTAAAATTGGCTGTGATTCAGAAATTCTTGTTTAACAAAATGTTTTGAATGCTGTTTAATGAATCCATCTTGTAACACTCTAGAGAAAATCTCTATAACCTGGTTGTCACTGTGCACTGTGAATTCAAATAGCCGTCAGTCATCTTTTGGTCAGCAGGCCCAAATTAAATTAAGCGATCTTTCTAATTAAGACAGAAATGCAGAGCACTTTATGTAATCAATGAATTGTAACTGAAGAAAGATAATTAAATCTGGAGTTCATCATCTAAAATTGAACTGGTAAACTTGGATTCCCCACAATTTGAATTTAACACATTTCAGATTCAATGCATTTCCAGAGTTGCTCACCTCCCTCCTCATTTTATGTTTCTTATTTGTCTCTCAGATTCTCTTCTCTAATTTATCCAGTTTCTAATAAATCCAATTTCTAATAAATTTTACTTTTAGTTAACATATTTATACATAGGATTCCTTTCAGCACCCTAAAGGCAATCAGAGTAAATTTAAGTTCTTGTAAGGCTGTGTCGACTAGCCTGACATACAAATCTTAGCTTCCCTTATCATGGTCTTACCCTTCAATCTCAGCTGATATTCTTATTGGTCTAGAGGTGATATTCAAATCGCTAAATGGAGATTAGAGATTTAAGAGTGCATTTGTGATGAGCACAGGGTGATGTATGGAGGTGTTAGATTACTATATTATATATCTGAAACGGATCTAACACTGTATGCTAACTAACTGGAATTAAAATAAATTTTTTTAAAAACCCACAAAAGGATTTATTAAAAAGCAAAAACAAAATGTTTAACAACTGGTATGGCATGAGCACTGATCAGTCAGAACAGACACTAGTCATAAGGTTAGATCATTTTTGGAGGCTGGAGGATGCTGAGGTGGCCCAGGTATCAGTACAGTGGTTGGTCACACTAGACACAGAAAGAGTATTTCAATGTTTTAGAATCTGGTGTAGTGGAAGCAAATGTTAGCTTCTTTAGGGATTGTCTCAGTTGAAAAGAGCCATCCCTTACTAGGATTGCACACACTCAATGACTGATAGATGACAGAGTTTAAATGTCTGACCTTTATGCTCCCACTTGGGATTTCTCTGGCTGGGAGTTCTAGTCCCGGAGACCCCATGGGATTGGCTAAAGTTGACATTTTGCCTGGATTGCAGCTTTGTTTCTCTTTCTGTCCTATCCTTCTTCCTTTTCTTTTCTTCCTTAAGCGTAATCTCAAGGGCCTTCCCTAGTGAATGACGCACCTGGTAAAATACCATCTCAGATGGTCCAGTTCAGGATGGGGACGTAGGAAGACCCTGAACTTACCGACTCCACAGAGCACACCAAATTATACCTCTTAACAGAACAATTCCTCCTGAAGAAGAACTGAGGCCTGACTGAACAGCTACTGAACAACCATAGAGACAATGGCAAGAGAATAGCAAGAAAAATGGATGGAGACATGGTAACAAAGCCCCCCCCCAACACACACACACTGGAAAGGGCAGTGGGGAGGGATAATACTGAGGGACCAGGAACAGTTTCCTATCCTTGGACACATAAAAAAAGTGCCGCAGTTTAAAAGAGCAGTTAACATATAGAAGAGACAGCACTAGAACTCTGCCAAGTGGCAGAGGAGCTGCGGGAAATCTCTCCTGGTCAGAGGTACTGGAGATCAACAGGGTTTATGTTCCCACCCCACCTCACAAGCCTAGACTGGAGCAGGGTCTAGAAGCCATAATAGGCAGATCCAGTTGTCTCAGTGAACTTGTGACTTTAGTGAGCCCAGGCTCCGCAGTCCATATCAGACCTAGTCACATGCGGACACAGAAAAAAAGCCATGGTTTAAAAGGGCTGAGGAACTATAGGAGCCCTCTCTCTCCCTCCACCTCAAAAGCTCAGATTGGAGCAGAATTTGGCTGCCATAAAGTCAAGTTCAGACCCCATAATTAGTGGATCCTGATGCCAGGTGGGTCAGATCATCACAGAAAGCTGGCGACCTCAGCAAGCCCATGATCTGCAAGTTCACATGAGCCCCGGTAGTGCTGGGACACAGAAAAATGGTTGCAGTTTTAAAGGGCCGAGGAACTGCCGTAACAGTGCGGTAAGGCTCCCCCACTTCTACCTTAAAAGCCCAGACAAGAGCAGGGTCTGGAAGCCATAAGGGGCAGGTTCAGACACTGTAAGTGGAGGGTCCCAACACCATATCCAGGCACCATAACTAGTGGATTTGGTAGTCACAGGGAACTTGCAACCTCAGTGAGCCTAGAGTCATCGTGCTCGCATCAGCCCCAGTCACATTGGGGCACAGAAAAAAAGCCATGGTTTTAAAGGGCAGAAAAACTGTGGGAACATTCTCTCCCCCTCCACCCTAAAAGGCCAGGCTGGAGCAGGATCTGGCTCACAGTGAGCTTGTGACTTCAACCAGCTGAGGGTCCACAAGCCCACACCAGCCTCCCTATGGCGCTAGGTCACAGAAAACGATCCATGGTTTTGTGGGTTTTTTTTTTTTTAACTGTTTAAAATTTTGTCTTACTTCTTTTGTTTTTATTTTTTTCTTTTGGTTTTGCTCTTTCTTTTTCTCTATTTTTTTCTTTTTCTTTTTTCTTTTCTTCTCTTATTTTACTATTTTATTATTATTTTTCTTTGTTCTTTCTATAAATTAGTAACTAGTATGTACAGCCACAGCTCTAGCCAGTCAGCAAAAGTCACCAAGGACACACAGTCTCCATATGGGGTACTATACACAAGACCACTCTTTCAACTTTAGGAGAAGTAGCTATTTCATCTAATCCACAGAAACAAACACAGAAAGTCAAGCAAAATGAGGAGACAGAGGAATATACTCCAAAAGAAAGGAGAGAAAACCTCAGAAAAAGAACTAAATGAAACAGAGAGAAACAATACACCTAATAAAGAATTTAAAGTAATGATTGTAAAGACACTCACTAAGCTAGAGAAAAGAATGGAAGATCTCAGAGGCCTTCAATAAACAGATAGAAAATATTAAACAGAACCAACCAGAGTTGAAAAAATACAATAACCAAAACAAAAAATATACTACAGGGAATCAACAATAGATTAGAGGATGCAGAAGAAGGTATCAGCGATCTGGAAGACAGAGTAATGAAAAGCACACAAACTGGACAAGGAAGAAAAAGAAAAATTTTTAAAAATAAAGATAGATTAAGAGATCTCTTGAATAATCAAACAAACAAAGATTTGCTTTATGGGGGTCTCAGAAAATGGAGGGAGAGAAAAAGGTGTAAAAAACTTATTTGAAGAAAACTTCCCTAACCCAGGGGGGGAAATTGATATCTAATTCCAAGAAGCATAAAGAGTTCCAGACAAGATAAACCCAAGAAGGCACAACATGGCACATAATTAAAATGTCAAAGGTTAAAGATAGAGAATCTTAAAAGGAGCAAGAGAGAAACAAAAAGTTACCTACAAAAGAAAATCTATAAAGTTATTAGATGATTTTTCAGCAGAAACTTTGCAAGCCAGAAGAGAACGTCATGATATATTCAAAGTGCTAAAAGGAAAAACAAAAACAAAAACCAATAACCAAAAGTACTCTATCCAGCAAGGTTATCATTCGGATTTGAAGGAGAGATAGAGTTTCCCAGACAAACAAAAGATAAGAGTTTATTGCCACTAAGCCAGTCTTACAAGAAATATTAAAGGGACTTCTTCAAGTGGAAGAGAAATGGTCATAATTAGATATTGGAAAAATATGAATAAAAATATATAAAATATGACACATACACCTAAATGTGGAGAAGGGAATAAAAAGAGAAGAGAAAGGGAAAAAGAAAAAGAAATAAGTTTTTTTTTTTTAAAGAATGTGTTTGAACTTAAATGACTGTTCAGTTAATACAGACTGCTATTTATTTAGGATGTTACATATGAACCTCATGGTAACCACAAACCCAAAACCTATGATAGAAACACAAAAAATAAAGGGAAAGAAAGCCAAGCAAAACACTACAGATACTCAATGATCACAAAGGAAGAGATCAAGAGAAGAAGAAAGGGGGGCGCTTGGGTGGCTCAGTTGGTTAAGCGACTGCCTTCGGCTCAGGTCATGATCCTGGAGTCCCTGGATCGAGTCCCGCATCGGGCTCCCTGCTCGGCAGGGAGTCTGCTTCTCCCTCTGACCCTCCCCCCTCTCATGTGCTTGCTCTCTCTCATTCTCTCTCTCTCAAATAAATAAATAAAATCTTTAAAAAAAAAAAGAGAGAAGAAGAAAGGAACAAAGAAAAACTACAAAAACAAAAACCACCAGAAAACAAATTTTAAAATTGACAGTAAGTATATGCCTATCAATAATAAGTTAAATGTAAGTGGCCTAAATGCTCCAATCAAAAGACAGAGAGTGGTGGAATGGATAAAAAAACAAGTCTCAACTATATACTGTTTCTAAGACACTCACCTCAGACCTAAAGATGCATATAAACTAAAAGTGAAGGGATGGAAAAATATTCACCAGACAAATGGAAGTGAAAAAAAGCTGGGGTAGCAATAGTTATACCAGACAAAATAGACTTTAAAACAAAGAATGTAACAAAAGCAAGGAAGGGCATTACATAATGATGAAGGGGTCAATCCAACAAGATGATACAGCAATTTATTTATTTATTTTTTTAATATTTGATTTACTTATTTGAGAGAGAGAGAGAGCACAAGCAGGGGGAGCAGCAGATGGATAGGGAGAAGCAAGCTCCCCACCAAGCAGGAAGCGCAATGCAAGACTTGATCCCAGGATCCTGGGATAATGACCCGAGCCGAAGGCAGATGCTAAACCGCCTGAGCCACTCAGATGCCCCCCAAATAACAATTTAAATATCTATGCACCCAACACTGGGGCACCTAAATACATAAAGCAAATAGTAGTGGACACAAAAAGAGAAACTAATGCAAATACAGTAATAGTCAGGGACTTTAACCATCCCACTTACATTAATAGATAGATCCTCCAGACAGAAAATCAATAAGGAAACAATATCTTTGAATAACATATTGGACAAGATGGACATAACAGATATATATAGAACATTCCATACAAAAACAACAGAATACATATTCTTCTCAAGTGCACATGGGACATTCTACAGATCACATATTAGGCCATAAAACAAACCTCAATAAATTTTTTTAAAGATTTTTATTTATTTATTTATTTGATGGAGTGAGACGCAGTGAGAGAGGGAACACAAGTAGGAGGAGTGAGAGAGGAAGAAGCAGGCTTCCCGCCAAGCAGGGAGCCCTATGCAGGGCTCAATCCCAGGACCCTGGGATCATGACCTGAGCCGAAGGCAGACTCTAATGACTGAGCCACCCAGGCGCCCCAAGCCTCAATAAATTTAAGAAGATTGAAATCATACCATGCGTCTTTCCCCATCACAATGGTATGAAACTAGAAATAAATCACAAGAAAAAAACCTAGAAAAACACAAACAGATAAAGACTAAATAACCTGCTACTAAACAACCAATGGGTCAATAAAGCAGTCAAAGAAGTAATAAAAAAAATACAAGGAGATAAATGAAAATGAAAACACAAAGTTCCCAAATCTCTGGGATACAGCAAAATCAGTTTTAAGAGTCCTGTATAACAATACAGGTCTACCTCAAGAAACAAGAACAAAATCAAATAAACTGACCTTATGCTTAAAGGAACTAGAAAAAATAAGAAAAAACAAAGCCCAGGGGGAGTAGAAGGAAAGAAATAATAAAAGTCAGAGCAGAAATAAATGATACAGAGACAAAAAAAAAAAAAGCAAAGAAAAAAAATCAATGAAATCACGAGTTAGGTCTTTGAAAAGGTAAATGAAATTGACAAGCCCTTAGCCAGACTCATCAAGAAAAAGGAGAGAGGACCCAAATAAATAAAATCTGAAGCAAGAGAGGAGAACTAACAACTGACACCCCAGAAATAAAAAGGATTATAAGAAAATATTATGAAAGATCATATGCCAACAAACTGGACAGCATAGAAGAAATAAATTTCTAGAAACATACAATCTTCCAAAACTGAACCAGGAAGAAATAGAAAATCTAAACAGATTGACTACTACTAACAAAATGGAATTGGTAATCAAAACACTACCAAATATAAAAGTCCAGGACCAAATGGATTCATAAGTGAATTCTACCAGACATTTAAAGAAGAGATAATACCTATTCTCCTCAAGGATTTCCAAAAAACAGAAGAAAGAAAGCTTCCAAATACATTCTATGAGGCCATCATTACCCTGATACTAAAACCAAACAAAGACACCATAAAAAAAAAAAAGAAAGAAAATTACAGACCAATATCTCTGATGAACATAGATGCCAAAATCCTCAACAAAATATTAGCAAACCACAGACAACTATACATTAAAAAGATCATTCACCATGATTAGGTGGGATTTAGTCCTGGGATGCAAGGATGGTTCAATATTCACAAATCAATCGATGTCATACACCACATCAATAAAACAAAGGATAAAAAATCATATCTCAATAGATGCAGAAAAAGTATCTGATAAGATTTAACATCCATTCATGATAAAAACTCTCAACGAAATGGGGTTAAAAGGAACATACCTCAACATAATAAAGGCCATATATGAAAAACCCATAGCTAACATCATCTTCAATGGTGAAAACTGAGAGCTTTCTCTCCAAGGTCAAGAATGAGACAAGGATGCCAACTTTTGCCACTTTTATTTAACATAATACTAGAAGCCCTAGCCACAGCAATTAGGCAAGAAAAAGAAATAAAAGGCATCCATATTGGTAAAGAAGAAAAACTGTCATTTGCAGGCAACAAGATACTATATATAGAACATCCTAAAGTCTCTGCCAAAAAGCTGTGAGAAATAATAAATGAATTCAGTGAAGTGGCAGGATACAAAATTAATACCCAGAAATCAGTAACATTTCTGTACACTAACAACAAATTTGCAGAAAGAGAATTAAAAAAAAAAAACAAGCCTGGGGTACCTGAGAGTCCGCTTCTCCATCTGCTTCTTCCTCTGCCCCCCCCACTCGTGCTTGCGTGCTCTCTCCTTTCTCTCTCTCCCTCAAAAAAATAAATAAAATCTAAAAAACCCCCACCATTTACGATGTCACCAAAAAAGAATAAAATACCTAAGAATAAACTTAAGCAAAGAGGTGAAAGATCTACTTTCTGAAAACTATAAAACATTGATTGAAAGAAATTGAAAATGACACAAAAAAATGAAAAGGTATCCCATGCTCATGGATTGGAAGAATTAATGTCTAAATGTCCATATTACCCAAAGCAATCTACAGATTGAATGCAACTCCTATCAAAATACCAACAACATTTTCCACAAACCTAGAACAAATAATACTAAAATTTGTATGGAACCATAGAAGGTCATAAATAGCCAAAGCAATCCTGAGAAAGAAGAACAAAGCTGGAGGTATCACAATTCCAAATTTCAAGATAATACTAAAAAGCTGTAGTAATCAAAACAGTATAGTACTAGCAGAAAAATAGACACAGATATCAATGGAACAGAACAGAGACCCCAGAAATAAACTGACATTCATATGGCCAAATAATCTATGACAAAGGAGGGAAGAATATACAATGGGGAAAAGATAGTCTTTTCAGTAAATGGTACTGTGAAAACTGGACAGCTACATGTAAAGGAATGAAACTGGACCATTTTCTCATATCATTCACAAAAATAAACTCAAAATTGATTAAAGACATAACCATGAGACCTGAAACCATAAAAATCCTGGAAGAAAGCATAGGCAATAATTTCTTTGACATCAGCCATAGCAACATTTTTCTAGATATGTCTCCTGAGGCAAGGGAAATAAGAGCAAAAGAAACAATTAGGACTGTATCAAAATGAAAAGTTTTTGCACAGCAAAGAAAACCATCAACAAAGCTAAAGGACAACTTACGGAATGAGAAAATATATTTGTAAATTACATATCCAATAAAGGGTTAGTATCCAAAATATATGAAGAACTTATACAACCTAAAACTAAAAACCAAACAATCCAATTAAAAAATGGGCAGATGACCTGAATAGACATTTCTCCAAAGAAGACAACCAGATGGCCAACAGACATGTAAAAAGATGCTCAACATCATCAATCATCAGAGAAATGCAGATCAAAACCACAGTGAGATTTCACCTCACACCTGTTAGAATGGCTCAAATCAAGAAGACAAGAAACAACAAGTGTTGAACCAGGATGTGGAGAAAAAGGAACCCTCATGCGCTATTGGTAGGAATGCAAACTGGTGCAGCCACTGTGGAAAACAGTATGGAGGTTCCTCAAAAAATTAAAATAGAAATACCATATGATCCAATAATTTCACTATTGGGTATTTACCAGGGAAATGAAAACACCAACTTAAAATGATATATGCACCCCTATGTTTATTGCAGCATTGTTTATAATAGCCAAGACATGAAAGCGACCTAAGTGTCCATGAATAGGTGAATGGATAAGGAAAGTGGTGTACACACACACACACACACACACACACACACACACACACAGAGGAATATTACACAGCCATCCAAAAGGATAAGATCATGCCATTTGAGACATATATGGACCTAGAGGGTATTATGCCAAGTGAAATAAATCAAGCTGAGAAAGACAAATACCATGATTCACTCATAAGAGGAATCTAAAAAAATGAAAAAACAAATATCAGAATCAGATCTATAAATACAGAGAATAAACTGGTGGGTGTGAGAGGGGAAAGGAGTGGGGGTTTGGGCAAAGATGGGTGAAGGGGAGTGGGAGATACAGGCCTCCAGTAATGGAATGAATCAGTCATGGGAATAAAAGCACAGCATAGGGAATACAATGATATTGTAAGGGATATAATAGGATAGATGGTAGCAATACTTGTGATGAACATAACATAACATATAAACTTCTGAAATCACAAAGTTGTACACCCGAAACTAATGTAACATTGTGTGTCAACTATACTGAAAAAAAAAGGAAAGAAAACAAAAAGAAGAAAAGCACCATCTCTGAAGTTTCTCAAAGTACTTGACTTGAGACAACTGGTGTGATAAGCCATGTCTAGACAATATTTGGGCTATTATCCTGCATATATATATATTTTTTTTAAAGATTTTATTTATTTATTTGAGAGCGAGAATGAGAGAGAGAGAGAGAGCATGAGAGGGGGAGGATCAGAGGGAGAAGCAGACTCCCTGCCGAGCAGGGAGCCCGATGTGGGACTCAATCCCGGGACTCCAGGATCATGACCTGAGCCGAAGGCAGTCGCTTAACCAACTGAGCCACCCAGGCGCGCCCCTGCATATATTTTTTAAAGTAATGAGTAATGTGAAAATAGGTGCTCAATGAATATTTGTTGAATGAGTCATTTTGGGGCATCTGGGTGGCTCAGTCGGTTAAGTGTCTGCCTTCAGCTCAATTTATAATCTCCGGGTCCTGCGTTGGGCTCCTGCAGGGAGTCTGCTTCTCCCTCTCCCTCTGCCCCCTGCCCCCCTTGTGCAGTCTCTCTCACACTCTCTCTCTCAAATAAATAAAAAAAAGAACGAATCTTCTTTATAACAAAGTGGCTCATCATTTTGCAGCCTGGTGACAATTAAGTGTTCTCTCTGCTGATCTCCCTCTTGGTGCTTATAACAGAAGTCCGTTTAAGAGAAAAAACCTCAGTGGCATGGTTATATGTGGTTATTCATGGCCAAAGATGGGAGTACTATTTGGGGTAATCAAACCCTTTATTCCTAAGAATCCTTCCAATTCACCTTAGGGGGAACCAGCAATTCTGCCATCTTTGTCGACTCACATTAAGTTCTGTACATTCTGTGATCTGGGATATATACATATATATATATGTATATATATTCCAGGAGACATCTTCATTGGTATTATCAGCTTTCTTTTCTAATGTAAAAAAATGGAACACAATTTGGCCAAATTTCAAGGAAAAAAAGGTAGGAATCTTCTCTGGAGAGTCTGGCCTGGGTGGGATGTCATCAAGAAAGAGTCTGAGCAATCAGGTCAAAGCAAAGAATCACCAACTTCTGGGAGTCACAGGAAGGGGTGCAAGAGGGAGAAGAGAGCTGGAAACAGAAATCACTAGTTATAAATGTGCTGAGGGCCAGCCGAGGATGTGGATATAAAGTGAGCCTCTTATTAGAGAATCCAAAGAAGAAGGAATATGGGATGCAGAACTGGAAGAATAATGCCATGAGGGCTACCTTCATGAGCATGTGACTTATGCTGTCACAGAGGTCCCTGACTCAAAAGGGTCTCATGCCGAGAAGGGTTCCATGATCAGAAGGGCCCAATGCTTCACTTAATGCTCATCTCACCTTGAAATTCTTAACACTTTCTTAAAACAAGAGGTCCTACATTTTATTTTGTACTGGGCCCTACAAAGTACCAGGGGTCTTGGGTGTAACATCTGCTCCTCTCTGTCGGAATGAACGGGACTGTGTCCCTATGGACAACGGCCACCAGTCACTCCCACCTACACTCAAACATTGATGGGTACAACAATTAAATGCCTGCTCTAGGAGCTGGAACATCTCCTGCCAACAGCCTATGTGTTATAATTTAGCCCATAATTGGTCATTAGAAAATTGAGATGGCAAATTGCAGAAAGCCTAGCTTTACTCCATTTTAAGGTGCTAAAGAAAACAAGAGAAGCTTTAATCCTGGTTGTGAAAACATGGGACTGAATCTCTGTTTCTCTTCTTTAAGCAGAAAATATCACCTTCTTTTGGGATAAGGCCAAATGCATTGCTTTTCACAACTAAAGGCGCAGTGTGTTATGCTTTCTACACCCCTTTCTCAGAGGGGTGAAAACACACCGCTGCCATGTTTGGTTGCACTAGGTTATGGGGACATAGTGCTACCAGGGACACTCCTGTTTCTCCGGATGATCCCTGCCCATTGTGGTTGCTTGGGCAGAGCTGCACCCACAGGGAGGGTTTATGATATATTCCTCATGCCTGTCTAGCACGTCAGGTTTACAAAATGTTTTCATGCCATCTAATAAATGCTTGTTGAATTGAACTGGAGCATGTTCATAAACATTTTAGAGTCTGAACTTTCAGCAGGAATTCATCTAAGTTCTGCTCAAACTATAGCCAAGGTCTATAAAGCAGCAAAATTTTCAGACTCTGGGCTCATTTATGATTTGCTATCAGCCTATGAAATAGTGTTTTGATGATTTAAAGCCCATCTGTCTCCTTTTCCTCAGAGCCTTTGAACTTTTAGCAAATGCCTGGAGTTTCTTCACAATGACTTTATACTTCAGTATAAACTGTTTGGTGTAGGCCCAATACAGAGAGAGAGACTCCACTTCCCGTTGGGTCAAGTGCCCCGACATCTTCATCTGGATTTTTTTTTTCCCAGTTGGAGTGATTAGAGAAAACTATCTCTTTCCATTCGCCAAGGTTCTGTCTTCTTGGAGGCTGCCTGATTACATGATAATCAAGGTAAGGGGAGAAAGGCGGCACTCATTCTTTAAAGAACATGAATGATATTTGTCATTACAAAAATTTAGGTTCCTAACTACTTCTGGTTTGGCACTGCTTGATTTGAATTGATTTGTGCTCAAATAAACTTAACATGTTTAAAATGTCTCAGTTTAAGGGTGCCTGGGTGGCTCAGTCGGTTAAGCATCGACTTTGGGCTCAGGTCATGATACTGGGGTCCTCGATCGAGTCCCACTTTGGGCTCCTTGCTCTGTGGGGAGCCTGCCTCTCCCTCTGCCTACTGTTTCCCCTGCTTGTGCTCTCTCTCTGGTAAATAAATAAAATCTTAAAAAAAAAAGTCTCAGTTTCTTTTTTAGTAGTTCTGGTGTCCGAAGAGGAAACGAAAAGCGAGCCCCAGGGGCCCCCAGCAGCGACAATCAACCAGGGAAAGGTGCCTGCGGAGCCCCACGAGCTTGCTGCTTTCTTGCGGGGATGGGTCCATCCCTCGCAGACCCCACCTCCACAGCTCTTGTGTTATGAGCTTCCCAGATTTTATTTGAACATTTCTTTTTCCAGACTGGGTCCAGAAACTGGCTAGTGTTGGACGGTGTTGGACTTGGAAATGGAGTGGGTCCACCGGGTCTGATTTAAGCTGGACTGGGTCTATCCAATGTGAAGCCTCGGGTGAACAGAATGTTCTTTTAAGGCTGAACAAGCACGTTAACCTTACCAAAGATAATCTTGACTTACAGTGGTCACAGTGGAACAGTTTCAACCTAGATAAGCTTATCGATTTATGAAGTGTCCTGGAGAAAAGGGGTCTCAGCCAAGCCCTCACCATTCAGGGTGGAGGGAAAGTTATTTTTCTTCCTCTATGTTTTCTGGTGACCAGGATGGGATCACTCACTCCAGAGCCTGCAGACAGGAATCCTGGGAAAACTGGCAGAAACTGGCAAAGGGTGAGAATTCTTACCAACATCAGCTCTCCCATATCCCTATCTGTGGTGCCTGGTAGAGAGGAAGGTAAAATTTCACATTGTCCCTTCAAAAACAAACAAACAAACACACAAAACCATCTCAGCCTTCTGGCTAATATCAAGTGCCATTAAGAAATTTGGAAATAAAGGCCAGAAAAAGAAAATGATTTACTCATAATTCAAGCATCTAGCTGTCTAAACATTGTTGATCTTTTGATGGTTTTGTTTCTAGTCCTTTTTTCCTCAGTATAGCTTTTCCTTTGTATTGCATACTTGTGATTATGCTCTCTCTGTATGATTTTGTATCCTGTTTTCTTTTCATTTTTCAAAATGAAAGCAAAATTATTTGCATATTACAAATTATTTATAAACACATTTTTATATGACTAAATAAGATCTATTAAGTTGGTGTACCAAGGTTATTATCCATATTTTCATGGTTGGGTACTTAAATTATTCTAAACTGTTGCAATTATAAATAATTATGCAACAATATACATTCTTATATACTGCTTTTTTTTGTTCGTTTCCATACTTACCAAGTAACTAGCTAGGGATAGATTTCCCAAAACAGGAGTTATTGTGACAAAGGAAATTGGCACTTTATATTCTTTACACTCATTGTTACATTGTCATATTGCTGATATTATATTCCCAACTATAAAATATGAAACTATATCGTTCATATCACACTTTCAATATTGAATATGCTTTTTAAATTTTTTCTAATTTGGTAGGTGAAAAATCAATAAGTTGGGCGCCTGGGTGGCTCAGTTGGTTAGGCCGACTGCCTTCGGCTCAGGTCATGATCCTGGAGTCCCTGGATTGAGTCCCGCATCAGGCTCCCTGCTCGGCAGGGAGTCTGCTTCTCCCTCTGACCCTCCCAACCCTCCCCCCTCTCATATGCTCTCTCTCTCAGTCTCTCTCTCTCAAATAAATAAATAAAATCTTTAAAAAAAAATCAATAAGCAAACAAAAAACTTCCCCAAACCCCACCAAAAATTGCATTATTTTAAAATTTGCAATATATGCAACTTTTCACCACATTATACAACTCAGTCTTCTTGGTTTTGAAAACTTCCATCCATCTCTCTGAAGTAAAAAGAATGTGAAAGGAAGTATTGAAGAATGGGCCAATGAGCTGTCAGCAGTCCTCTGTACCTTTTAGGTGGGTACGAAGTAACTTCCTTCTTGCTGTTTCCAGAAAATATCCCAGAACATGGTAGTTATAGCAGCTTGTCTACAAAATGGCGGCCATCAATTCCTTCCTTCCCTGTATGTGCTAACCATTCTCCTCTCAACAGGTGGAATCTAGTCCTCAATCATCTTAAATATGGCTGGTCTGTGACTGCTTTGAACAATATCTCAAAAGTGATGCCAAACCAGTTCCCAGCCTAGGCTCTAAGAGAAGTGGGAGCTCTGCCTGGCTCTCTTGGAATGTACACTATAGTAGAAGGCAGATGCCATGTGAAGAGTGTGAGTACCCTGACTAACCTGCATACTGTGGAGAAGCTCCTACCTGTTAGGTAGGAGAGGCTACACAGAGAGAGAATTGCTGACCTGTTGCCAACTATTCCAGGCCAGGTACTAGATATGTAAGTAAGGAGCTTTGAATAACTCCAGCCACAGCTACCATCTGAATATCCCTGGATGACAGATACCAAGTCAGAATCTTTCCACAGATATCCATTAACCCTCATAACCATGAGAGATAAGAGCAAAATTATTGTCATTTTAAGCCCCTAGGTTTTGGGACCATTTGTTTGTATTCATAGCTAAGCAGAACAGAAATCAAGGCAAAGTAATCAAAGTGCCCTCAAAGTATTTAAAGTGCCTTCACCCCTAGTAATTTCATGTCATCTCTACCTCTGCTTTGGAGTTTGAACATAAAAAAACCCCATGCCCCTCCTTCAACCCATCAGACTTGCTCTTAGCACTTTGGAACAGAGAGTTTCTATGTCTATAGGTTAAATAGTTCTTGTCTTAGTGATATTTATATATATATATATATATTTAAAGATTTTATTTATTTGAGAGAGAGAGTGAGAGAGAGAAAGAGCACAAGAGGGGGGAGCGGGAGAGGGAGAAGCAGACTCCCTGCTGAGCAGGTAGCCCGATGTGGGACTCGATCCCGGGACTCCAGGATCCTGACCTGAGCTGAAGGCAGTCGCTTAACCAACTGAGCCACCCAGGTGCCCAGTGATATTTATATTTTAAAAGATATCAAAACCTTAAAATAATGTTTAATTCTAATGATGTGATGAGTGTCATACACCAGTGAAGGAGTAGGTGATAGAATTGAGGGTGCATTAAAGTCCATTCCTTTAAAGAAATGCTCTACTCCCATTCTGTGTAATTTTGATGGGACTGGTGATCTTAGTATACTATAGGAATGTATATAATGTAGGCTTGGTCAATCACTGAACCTTATCTCCCAGGAAAGAGTGATTGGTCCAGGTGGTAGGCATATCACTCATGCATATCAATCAAAATTCTTTACTTAGATTTGTACATGAACACATGAAGAAAAAAAAAGAACATTTTTAGAGTTTCTAAATTAAGGTCAGGAAAACCTGAATAATTTTACTACCATCAATCTTAGCTGCATGAAAAAATATGTCTCTTTTAGGAAAGAAAATAACCAATTGGAATTGGCATTGACACATATAGATAAAGAGTCATAATGACAAGATCTGTACACCTGGATCCAGCCATACCTGAAGGTATCACCCCTTGACTTCCAAACTTCATGAGTATTAACTCTTCTTTAACTATATCTTTTCCTGCTTTGAGTTAGTTTCAGTAGTTTCTGTCATTTACAACAAATAAAGCTGATGCTTATACACTCATGCATCTAATTACACCAAAGAGACTCACATTTTTTTTTTAAAGTGATAAAACACACATGATGGATGACTTTTCATACTACTCATATTTTGGTAGCAACATTAATTAGATAAGTTTCAGCTTAAGCCAATTTTCTGCCATAACTTCTGTAATTACACACATTTTTCCACCACCCAAGAAAATAGAATAAAAGAATGTGCAAAATCTGGCATCTGCAATGGGAATAAATTTGCATCTGCCGTAACTTAGAAAAAAAGAAAATCATTCACAAATTAATGTATTTTATTAACAAGTGTTTTAGGACACACAGATTAATTGATCTTTCTACACCAGTGTGTTGTGACCTAGAGGTTGAGATACTCTGCATATGTTGGAGGGCAGCCCAGGGCCTGGGGCTAGTAGCAATTCCCGTCCTGGAGTCAAGGCAGGCACGTCTGTGGGAATTTTCCAACTTCAAATTGATATGGCATTGATCTAATGCTGTAGGGACAAGCTGCTCTAATGTTGAAAATTAATCCGGTTTGCCCTCAGAAGCTCTCCCATTCTTCTGTGTCTGTGGGAGTGTGTGTGTGTGTGTGTGTGGTCAATTGAATTTTTAAACTTAGTTTTAATTTTTATCCAAGTTATACATGAACTTTTTTTTTTTTTTTGGTACGGAACACTTTGGCAATCTCCCAAAACATCTCTCATATTTTCTGCTCTTTAAACACTTAAAAAACTTTTTATCTACCTCTCAAAATAATATCTCTGTCTCTAAATGAGCAACTTCTTAATCTTTCTGTTGCAGGCATTACCTATTGACTTGCTATTGCTAAACAAGTACATTTTCTCACACCTCTCACACACTTTTCTCATACGTCTTACACAACCACACACAAATGTTCACACCCACGTGTGTGCAAACACACATCTGTCATCTATTACCGTCAATAAATTCCCATTATAATTATAATTACACTAATATGCAGGATTTACATCGTTAAGATTATGTAAATATGATTCCTAGCTGAGCTCTGTAGCTGATTATGATGACTTTTCCCATTTTGATCAACTTTTATTTCTCTGGGGTGATTGTCTTCTTATGTTGTTTTTTGTTTAGCTTTTCATCTATGTAGACCAATTTACTCCCCAATTCTCTCCCAGATGTATATTAGCAATTCCGTGTATTCGGTCACCGTCAACATCCTGTCATTTTCATTTTCTGAAGAGCTGTTTCCTGAGATCAAGAGTTGCACCCTCTACCCACTGAGCCAGCCAGGCGCCCTGAGGCGCTGTCTCCTGAGCCTTTTTACCTGCTCCAGTCCGGTCTGTTTCCACTCCTACCTTGTATGGTGCTGTTGTCCTGGGATCTCCTCTCTCCATCCTGGAGTCCCCTGTGTTCCTGTTTCCTGGATTTCTCCAGCAGTCCTGAAAAAGAATGCCTGGCAGGTAAATTTTGAGACCTTGCACATCCCAGAACATCTTTTTGATATCATCCTTACGCTGAACTGATAGTCTTGCTGAATGTAGAATTCTGTTAGAAATTATTTTCTCTCAGAATTTCAAAGACATTGCTCCTCCAGGGCAGTCTAGTTTCTGTGTGTTCATAAGCTCCTTGGGGGTGTCCCTGTGTCATCTTGAACTGTCCGGGGTACACCGGGGACAGGAAGACACCCAGTGAAGGGGCAGGCCACTCCAGTTGGTGACGGCAGTTTTAATAAGCAAAGGGAACTTACTCACGAGGCTTGTCTTGGGCGGCTTTAGGACGGGTAGATCTCTGCGCCTGCCTGCCAAATCTTAAAAGATGATACTGGGTTCAGTCACGAACACTGTTCCGTGTCAGCACACAGCACTACCTGAAGGCTGTGTCCTTGGGGCAGCTTGGGGGGTGGGTGGGGCTGAGCAGGGTGGGGAAGCCGGAGTGGGGGGGTGTGAGGGAGTGAGGGGGTCATGGGGTGAGGAGACTTCCATTGCCTGAGTTCAGCTCACAGGCCAACCTGAGGTCATGTCTTTTCGATGACCTTTTCCAACAATGTTGTTCAATTCTTTGTAGAGGATATGTTTATTTCCGGAAGCTTTGAGGATTTTTTCTTTGCCCCCAGGTTGTAAAATGTTATAAGGATGAGCAACTGTGTGTGCCTGCTTTGGTTTCTTGTGCTGCCTGCAGCATTTGTGTACCCTCTGAGGGGCTCTTCCTTTCTGTGAGCCCAAGACCTGCAGTTCTTGGAAATTAACTTTAATTATTTTTTGGAGACAATTTATTCACTCTGTTTTCATTCGTTGCCCTTTCTCAAATTCCTATCATTCAGATATTAGATCTTGAAGGCAGGTAATGTGTTTTCCTTTTTTTTTTCCTTCCCCTCCCCTCCCCCCTCCCCTTCCCTTCCTTCCACAGTTCCTCAAATGTATCACCCAAGTATTCTTCTGAGTTTTAAATGTCTTCGTCTTATCTTTTAATTTCTAAAAACTCCAATCTATTCTCTGAATATTTGTTTTTATGGTATCCTCTTATGACAGCAATATTTTCTTACCTCTGAGGACAATAAAAAGAATCATTTGTATGTGAATCTTTCTTCTGTTTCATACTTTCTATTTTCTCCAAGTTTCCTCTCGCTTTTTGGTTTAGGTTCTGTCTTCAATATTCGAGTTCTCCTGAGATGCTAGCCCACTGTTTCATTATACTTAAGAGAGGGTCATAAAAAGCTGCAAGTTTTGTGTCCATGCGTGGGGTATTCTGACTATAGTCTTTGCTGTAGGTTGATTTAACCAGCATCTTTCACTGGAGAATCTTTAAATCAGAATATCTAGATTTTTTCCTGAGGGCTGGCCAGATTCCTCAAAGACAGTTCTTCAATAGGCTGTGTGGAAGGCAAATCCTGACTGATGTTTCCCATTAGAGTGTTTCAAATGTCATTTTAATAATATTAATTAAATCTCTGGCTTCAACACAGCATCCCTGGCCTTTATTTATTTCACCCACTCCAGATAACAAACTTCTAGTATTCTGTTGGAATTACAAAGACCGGTCTCTTAAAGTATATGTATTTTGTTAAGGTGAAGGTAGTAGAAGAAATGCTTTGTTATGATCTGAATACTGAAAATGATGTACACAGTCAGGGTGAGCATGAATTTAATTTTGGCCAAGACTGGGATTAGAAAAGCCTTAAGGCACAGTTTTAGCTGTCCCAAAGAATGGGTAGGAAGAATGGCAAGAAAAGAACATTAGAGGGAGATGTGACACTGACAGGCCATAGATATAGTTAAAGTCCTTGTATTTTGGGTAGACTGTCAGTATGCACTTAGGATAGAATAGAATAGCTAAAAGCATGACTCATTGAGGCAAAGTCTGGAAAGGCACCTGTTTTCAAATGCCAGGTTAAAGGTGCCACTGAATGTTTTTCAGTAAGAAATTTCATGGTAAAATGTATACTTTAGGGAGATTCACCTGGTGGAAATAAGCAGAAAGATGGAATGGTGGAAAGAAGAAGGTAAACCAAATGAAGGCTATTTCCTCAGCTGCAGTTAGTGACAAGAGCCTCAAGAAGGCTGACAGCAACGGTAAGGGGAAGCTGTGAATGGGAGAGTTATAACAAAGGGAGAACTGACAAGATTTGGTGAATGATTTCTGATGGGGAGGCACAACCCCTTCGCCTCCTTGCACGGGGAAGCATCATTCTAGAGAGATGCCACCCTTGAGTTATTGTGTGCTGGAAGCTGGGTAAATTCCAGCTAGAGGTTAGTTTGTCCTCCATTGGTCTGAGGCAGATTACCAAAAATTAAATTTCATGCTAACCTGCTCCAAACCAGGGACACAACATTAAGCTTCAGGGTTATCTAGTTGATCACACTAAAAAAATCTATTTACACTGTTCCCTTGACAACAGTTGTGAAAATATTTTAATCGCAGTATAAAATCATTTTGCAATATTTCACCAAAGCAATTTTGCACCCTCTAGGATGCAATACTGAAAGAGGCACATGGGATGAAGCCATTACTTCTCGATTAGCAAATGCTCTAATTTCTAGGAATGGCCTTGACGGTGCTACTAAAAACCAGGTCTTTAAGCCAGGTTTGCACAAGCTAAGTGAGGTGGAGAATTGAATTACTTTGGTAGAAAATTAATACTGTCCTCCCTTTCTTGCCCCTGATGTCTACCTCGAGCCTTCATCTTCCGATAAAATTTATACTCTTCTGCAGGGCCAGAAATACTGGAGCCATTATGAGTTCAAATTGTGACACAAAGGTAGACAGAAGAATCAAAGCCTCTGTGTGTGTGTGTGTGTGTGTGTGTGCGCATGTGCGCACGCGCGTTTACCAGGACATAACTAAGAATACAATAGGTAAGCAATAGCTTTGACATTTAATCAGAGATTTAAAAGTTTACCAGGCATTTGTACTGATGTCCAGAATTCAGTATTAAGACTTTGCCTGCAGCCCATCCGAAAGATGCAATGGGGAAAATGTGTGAAACTCTTGTAAAACTATACCCCTTGAAGACAAGGACAATGATTACCAACTGGAGGATCAAGAAATCGAAACTAGCTAATTCAAAAGGAAAAGAGAAAATACATGTTATCTGATGAGGAAGACACCTTGGCAAGATGAAGCTTTTGTATCTGTGTGCCCTCCCGGTGGCCTGTCATAGATAGGGGTGGCCCTCTGAGGCAGTTAGGCAAGCTCATGTGAACAAATACCAAACGAGTGGACAAATACGGTACATCAGAAGTCAGCCGCTAAACGACTGTGAATAGTTATTAGAGGCAATATATCCAGATGTATTAGTCTGCTAGGGCTGTCAAAACAAAATTCCACAGGCTAGGTGGCCTAAGCAATAGAAATGTGTATTCTCATAGTTTGGAAGGTTACAAGTCCAAGAGCAAGGTGTCAGCTTTGGTTTTCTTGGGCTTCTCCTTAGCTGATAGATAGCTGCCTTCTCTTTATGTCCCCATAGGACTTTTTTTCCAGGCACGTTTATCCTTGGTGTTTCTTCCTTTTCTTCCTTTAAGGACACCAGTCAGATTGGACTAGGGCCCCATTTTTATGACCTAGTTAATCTTAATTGCCTCTTAAAAGTCTCTATCTCCAAATATAGTCACATTCTAAGATACTGAGAGTTAGCACTTCACCATATTTTGGAGGGACACAATTCAGTCCATAACACCAGAAATCTTAAATTTTATTCCCCAAACCAGCTTCTTTCTTAAGCTTCACCATCTTAGTACATGGAATTCCATCCCTCCAGTTGCTCAGGCAAAAATCCTAATGTCAACTCTGACCTTACTCTCACATCTCATATCCAAGAGGCAAATCTTGTTAAATTTATCCTCAAAATACATGCAGAATATGATCCCTTCTTACCATTTCCAATGTTTCTAGTCTGATCCATCTCATCGGATGACAGCCTCCTGGGGTGGCAGCCTCCTAAGTCGTCTTTTTGCTTCTCCACTCGCTGCCCTCAGTCTCACCTCCCCGCGCCTTATCTAAAAAGCAGCCACTGACAATATATTACCTCTCTGTAGATCTTGTCCTAGCACTTACCAGTACTTGAAATGTTTGTATGTGTACATAAATACATGCATATTTTGTAGTCCATTTCTCCCCACTAAAATGTAAACTTACAAGAGCAGAGACTTTGCTGTTCTGTTCCCTGACGTATTTTCAATGCCTTGAATGGAGTCTGGCAAACTAGAAAAAATCATGCGTAATAAATATCACTTGAATGAATAAATGGACCTGTTTATATCTGCATGTCCTGTTAGCCCTTCTTTGCTTTACCTCTCCCCCTTCTATCTCAGTTGGAATAAAAGGACCATTAGGAAGCACATCAAGTTCCTACTGTGTGCCAGAGGCTATGAAAAATAAGTATAAGATTCTGGTCCAGGAGGGGAGAAAGACATAAAGAAATGAAAGTAAAGGTACGAGAATGCATTAATGTCAAGGAAGTGGAAGAAAGATTAAATACTTGGTCTTCGGGCAAAGGCTACTATTCTGGGTCAGGAAAGATTTCTCAAAAATAGAATCTGGACTGAAGAAGGAAGTCAGATAGGTGAAGGATATTAAAAGTAATAAAAAAATGCCATGCTTTTATGTCCTTTCCTAGGTGACTAGAACAATGGTTGTTAGTCACTGGTATTTAGAGAGAATTCCCAGGTTCAAGACTGATTTCCCACGTTGGAAGAGACAAATAGCACCTAATCTGTATTGTTTGTAGAAAATCTTTGGAAAAATCCAGTTCAGCTGTCAGTAGTCACATTGTTCTCTGTGAAGGGCATTAGATTTTATACTCTTTTTGATTGATTTCAAAGTAAACCCCAGGAAAGGAATCTTCCCTCCCAGTCTATTTTAAGAAAAAAAATTCTGTATAAGTGGAAATAAACTTTCATTGCAGTTAATGCAAACTTAATTTTTTTAAGTCTCCAGAATACATTTACATATATCTAATATAGACAAATCAGTGAACCTCGTGCTTTGTCAGAAGAGAAAAAGTCAATACAACTAGTTTCAATAGGTAGATATCCTTTTTAAAAAAAAAAAAGGCTAAAAATTTAAAAATACCTGAATTGGTACAACTGTACAGAATTACAAGTTTGAAATCAGTCACAATTGATTATAAATGCATATTTGCATGTATCCATAAGTATACATAATGGTTTTCTTTATAAATTTGAAGATATTGAAGGTATTTATTTATATAGGAAAATTCAGTAAAACTTTTTAGAAATTAAAGAGATTAAATTATACTGCAGGTATAATTTGCAGGTATTTTGGCTTTTTCAACTTTGAATTTCTGCCAGTTAACACCATGTCTGGCGTAAGGTAGATTCCCAATAAATATTAGTGCAATTGAAATTGAGTGGGAGTAGACGTGCTTCTTTAAGTCACCTATGAAAGAAGCATTTTAATATTTGTCTAACAGGCAGTTACATGGCACACATTATTGAGAAGTAGCATTATTGTTTCTGATTTATAAATAAGAAAACAGAAAGAGCAGAAGTTATATAGACCATCAACAAATCAACAACAATGATAATATCAAATTTGGAGGGTCTTTTGTTTTTTACAGAGTATCCAGGAACATTTATCCCCACTAATCCTATAGCAAAATAAATTTAACTCCATTTTATAGACCAGGAGATGAGATCCAAGACAAGAGTCAAAGCCTGGAGACAAACTGATAATTTTTTTTTTTTAGGATTTTATTTATTTATCTGAAAGAGAGTGAGAGAGAGCACAGGAGCAGGGTGAGGGGCAGAGAGAGAGGGAGAAGTAGACTCCACACTGAGCCGGGAGCCCAATGTGGGACTCCATCCCAGGACCCTGGGATCCTGACCTGAGCTGAAGGCAGATGCTTAACTGACGGAGCCACCCAGGTGCCCCGACAAACTGATAATTAATAGAATGAGGTGGGGCTGTGTGGAAGTAGCCTTGTTCTCCTGCTATCAATTTTACTCATCTTTCTATTGGAACGTGTGACATCTTTTGACAAATAACATTTTTCCCATCACTCCATCCTCTCTTTTCCAATTCCTAGCAATGAATATTCTACATTTTTGAGGGTGTGGGCCACAGCTAACCAGAGACACACTTACTTTCTTATTGTTAGGCATAAACTAAGCGAAAGTAATGTTGTTGCTCTCATTCTTTCATCAAGATCAGAGTCATATAAAAGTATAGGTCATCAGAGATTTTCCACAAGTGTGCCAGGACCATTCAGTGAAGAGAAGAGAATCTTTTCAACCAATGGTGTTAGAAAAACTGGATATCCACATGCAAAAGGATGAAATTGGACTCTTACCTTATACCATATACAAAAATTAACTACAAATGTGTCAAAGACCTAACTTTAAGAACTAAACTATAAAACTCTTAGAAGAAAACATGGGGGAAGAAAACTTTATGACTTTGGATTTGGCAGTGATTCTTGGATATAACACCAAACCATAAGCAACAAAAGAGAAAAATAGAGAAATTGAACTTAATCAAAATAAAAACTTGGGTGCATTAATGGACACTATCAACAGAATGAAAAGGCATGGGAGAAAATATTTACAAATCATATGTCTGATAAGAGATTAATATTCAGGATATTTAAAGAATTCCCACCACCCAACAACAACAACAACAAAACCCCCCAAATAACCATATTTTAAAATGGGCAAAGTACTTGAATAGACATTTATCCAAGGAAGATATACATATGGCTCAAGAGCATACAATAAGATGCAGAACATCACTAGGGAAATGCAAATCAAAACCACAGTGAGATAACACTTCATACCCATCAGGATGGCTATTTAAAATAAACACGGAAAATAACACATATTGACAAGATGTAGAGAAATTAGAACTTTTGTGCACTGCTGGTGGGAATGTAAAATGGTGCAGCTATTATAGAAAACAGTATGGCGGTTCCCCAAAAAAGTAAACATAGGATTACCATGTGATGCAGAAACTCCACGTAAGTGAATTGGAAAGCATTGAAGAATAGAACGCAGGGACTTGAATACTTATTTATACCAATGTTCACAGCAACATTATTCACAATAGCCAAAATGTATAAACAACCCAAGTGTCTATTAACTAATGAATGGACAACTAAATGCAGCTATACTGGGATCACATATAATGAAAAGTTTTTCAGTCAAAAAAGAATGAAATCCTAACACATGCAGCAACATGGATGAACCTTGAAGACATTATGCCAAATGAAATAACCCAGCCACAAAAGGACAAGTAGTGCATGATTCCATTTATATGAGATAGCCGGGTCAATGTCATAGAGACAGAAAATGGAATGGTGGTTGTTAGGGTTACTGTTTAATGAGTTCAGAGTTTCAGATTGGGAAGATGAAAAAGTTCTGGAGATGGAAGGTGTTGATGGTTGCATTGCAACATGAATGTACTTAATACCAATGAACTGAATGTCTAAAAATGGTTAAAATGGTAAATTTTACATTATGTATATTTTACTACAATGAAAAGTATATGCTGTTATATAGAGGACCTATTTCTATGCTTAGAACTTCATATTTCTGAGACCAAAGGACAAATCTATAAATGCAGAAAAAGTTCCTTTCATAGTCAAACAGAAGAATATATCTACCAAGTGGAGATGGAAAATATTATACAGAGCATGTTCAGTGTCACCTAGCTATTAGTTTCAAGGCTATTTCTGCTATTCAGTGGCCTGTTGGAGGAATTAAAATAGCTTTTCCTCTTCTGTGCATGCTCTGGAGAAGAAAGAGGTGCAGCTGCGTGTGTGCATGTGGGAGAGATGCTTAGAATTTACTCCTTTCTTACCTGGTTCATTCTTATTTATCTTCCCTTTATTTGTTTCCGAATCTGAGCTCCAAGAGTCAAAATGCAGCATGCCCCCTTGTCTCCCTCTTCTCAGATTGGGCCTTTGACCAATGCAGGAGTCATTAAACCCCAAGACATCCTTTGCAATGAAGAGTCTGCAAAGGATGCTTAATAGGGGTTAGATCAATAGTAGGAAGTGGACTTCAACCAATCGTGTGGCTGTAATTTTTTAATCAGGCAGAACTGAGTGAAAGACAGTGTTCCTTCCATAGTCATTTTGTTACAGGAAAAAGAATCAGTTTCTTTTGGTTTTATAAACATGACATAAAGTAAAATAATACCTTCAGCTGTCTCTCTTGCAGTCTGTTTTCCACATCTCCCTTCCACATTCTTTCTAAACTGCATCTTGGATTATGTAATCTTTTCCCTTTTGGTAAATGGAGTCCAAATTCTTTAGCGTAGTCTCTAAAACCTTCCTGACTGGGACTTTTCTTGCCCAGACTAATCTCTCTTAGTTGCCACCACAGTGTCCCTATGCTTTAACGATGCTAAATGCAAACATCTCTTTAAAGGTGACTTACAGTAGTTCGCACTTCGCCTTTGTAACTGCTATTCCCTTTGCATAGAATCCTTGACTTTCTCTAAAACTAAGTGTCACCTCCCCGGTGAAGCTCTTCTGCCCACACCAAGAAGAATCAAATGCATCTTCCCCCATGATTTTTTAGTATCTCGTATATCTTTATTGTATCACTGATAACGTTGCTGACGTTTGATATGCCTGTGTTCCCTGGTGGAAAAGAGAGATTTTTCTACGTGTCTCATGAGATACATAGACTGGCACATTTCAATAGTGGTTTCTTTTTGAATGAATAAATGAATGAAAGAATAAATTTCCCATAGCTTTGTTCCTGAACAACAGCAAAACCAACACAGGGGCTTATGGGCATCTCCCAGTCAAACAATAAGAATGAAAACCAAAGATGCTGATCAAAAATGTACTACTTGTAGGTAAAATTCTAAGGTGATGTCATCAGTCATCTTACCAACAGATATTCACAGAATGTGCTCTTTACTGGTTTGGCCAGGCACCCTTTCTGTACCAGTTGTGCTTCATACATCTACACCAAGTGTAGAACGGAGACAATATAGACTGATTTAAGAATGTATGAAGATTTTGGGATGCCTGGGTGGCTCAATGAGTTAAGTATCTGCCTTCGGCTCAGGTGATGATCTCAGGATCCTGGGATCGAGCTCCGTATGGGGCTCCCTGCTCGGCGGAGAGTCTGCTTCTCCCTCTCCCTCTGCCCCTCTCCCCTGCTCCTGCTCTGCTCTCTCTCTCTCAAATGAATAAATAAATAATCCTAAAAAAAAAAAAAAGAATGTACAAGGATTCTTAAGATTGTAGTAGAAATTCAGGTGATCATCTTACTAAAATAATTATCTGGTTTCCGAAATAGAAGCTTTGAGCAAAAGTGATTTCTCTTCTCAGTTAAATGGTTTCGGTATTGAATTGGCTACTTGTGCTCCCAAGGTGATTGCTCAATTATACTAACCTACTCAGTAGGCTCAAATTGACTTTCACTAGCCTGAAACAAATTTTATTACCTTTTCAGACTCCGGTATCATTTCAGTAATTCTGGGAATTTTAGCAACAGGCACTGCCTGGTTTTGTTTTGGTCAAGTCGAATTTTTTCAGGGCAAAGACTTATAGGAAATTTACAGATTTATACAATGTTAGTGCTGGGAAGAGTTGACTGTGCTTATCTTTAATCAATTATCTCATTTTTAAGGATGGGGACCCTGAGTCCAAGGTGAGTCAAGTGACTTGCTGAGGTTTCCTAATGCTAGCTGGTGGCAGGCATGCTTTAAAGTTCTGTTTTTCTGTCTGTGAGGCCAGCGTTATGTTCACCACCCTGTGCTGCCTTCCACAAATGAGTTACTGCTTTATGTTTTCAATCCAGGGCAGTGCAAGTATATGCCACCATGTGCACATTGAAGGCTTTCGAATTATATTTATAAAATTGAAGTTAGTTTAAGCATAGGCTTTGAATTTATTCACCATTTAGGAAAATAGATGTATGTGATATTCTCAACCCACTGAACCATAATCTTTCTACAAAATACAAATGAAATACACAGTGTGATCCAGCTTTTCATTTCTCTTCTCCCCCTGAGCACCCTCTTTCCATCTGCAGCACTCCATCTGAAGGCAGTGGCATGCATATAGCCCCTTCTAGATAACCTTCATGACAGAATGTGCAAGACAAAGATCTCTTTGCCATGGGAACATCAACCAAAGGACATAAGAATGAGAATCCATTTCATAGAAGAACTGAAACCAAATGAAAAAAATAATGCACAGCAGTTTAAAAATTCTCTGAATCTCTGAAAGAAAATAAACCCCAAAATATGTATAATTTTAGTTGACCCATAAAGTATGAAGCCCACAATGTCTCAATACAAAGGAGAAGATTATAGCTGAGGTTCTGAAAGAATTTTACAGACCAAGGCTCGTTGGATTTTGGAGCAGTTTGAGTTTAAGGAGATGGGAAGGGGAAAAAATGGTGGATGGGAAGAATGGGGTGGCAAGGAGTTCCCTGCTGGAACTCAGAGCTGGTATTGCTCTCTGTGTGCTGAGCAATCTAAGCCGTCTGGAAGGCTGTACGACTGGTAGCAGAAAGAACAGCTAGCCTGAGTCAGGAGACCTGTGTTTGAGGAAACCACTTTTCCTTTGGCTGTGGATACTCATCTGCAGAATACTGGGGCAGGATCAAACAACCTTATGACTTTTGCATTCTGGGCTTGTGGAGATTTTACTTCTTCGGAGTTCACACTACAAAGAAATGGTAAAAGAAAACGTGCTGGAAGTGTTGCCTCGGTTCATTCCTTGTCTCAGACTGTTCCCTCCATTTAGGCCTTGGCCTGATGAACAGGGTTAACTGAAAATCACAGAGGAGGAGTATGAAGTAGTCCCTCTATTTTTCTCTATTATGGGTGATCTACTGTAGTCTTTCCTAGAATACGCTGTTGAGTTTAGCCAACTAATCCGCTGAGGGCCAGTAGGTCAAGCTGCCTTGACTGGGGTACTGGTACACAGCTTAGCAACTGTGGACCTTGGACAAGTCCTTTTTGGATCTTTAGAGGCAACTAATTCATAATTCTTAAGACTTCTGCTTTCACAGATAACTAATGGTCACCTACCAGTAACCAACGCAGAACGTTAATAAGGGTTACCAACATCTCTTAATGTAAAACTACTGCATTGCTAGTGTTTACTGAGACCCAGAATTCAGGACTCTCCTCAAAGCCTTGTTGCAGTTTCTGGGCACAGGGCGTCGGTCTGTTCTCATTGATCTTGGGCGGGGTCCTCTCTGCCTCTTGGACATGAATGTTTGTCTCCTTCCCCAGATAAGGGAAGTTCTCAGCTCCGAATTGCTCAAATATATCTTCTAGACCTCTTTCTCTCTCTCTCCACTCCCTCAGGCATCCCAATAATTCTGACATTGGAACGTTTCATGGCATCATTAATCTCTCTCAGTCTGATCTCTTAGGCTTTAATCTGTTTTTTCCAGGCCGCCTCAGTTTCCTTCCTTTCTATCATCTTATCATCTAGTTTACTAATTCGTTCTTCTGCCTTGTTTATCCTGGCAGTCAGAGTATCCAGTTTAGACTGCATTTCATTCATAGCATTTTTAAGTTTGGCCTGATTAGATCTCATTTCTGCCCTTAGAGATTTTATATTGTCGCTAATATTTTTCTTAAGCCTAGATATCGACTTCATGATTGTTACTCTGAAATCTATTTCTGACATCTTGCTTATATCCATATCCATTAGGTCTGTGGCAGAGGCCACAGTCTCTGATTCTTTTCTTTGTTGGGGGGTCCTCCTCTTAGTCATTCTGTTGGGGGTGGTTGAGGGAATGTACAGAGTCCAAAGTATAAACCACGACTGAAGCAAGATGCACCTGTTTTATAGGGACCTTAGGGTTGTAGTCCTCTTGTTCTTCCAGCTTGTCTTCTGGGGGAGGGTCCTTGACCATTCTCTTACACCATACACAAAGATAAACTCTAAATGGATGAAAGACCTCAGTGTGAGACAGGAATCTATCAAAATCCTAAAAAACATAGGCAGTAACCTCTTCGACATCGGCCACAGCAAATTCTTTCAATGCACATCTCCAAAGGAAGGGAAATAAATGTGAAAATGAACTTTTGGGACTTCATCAAGATAAAAAGCTTCTGCACAGCAGAGGAAATAGTCAACAAAACAAAGAGACAACCCACGGAATGGGGAAGATATTTGCAAATGACACTACAGATAAAGGGCTGGTACCCAAGATCTGTAAAGAACTTCTCAAACTCAACACCCAAAAAACAAATAGTCAAGTAAAAATGGGCAGAAGACATGAACAGACACTTCTTAAAAGAAGACATACGAATGGCTAACAGACACATGAAAAAATGTTTAACATCATTAGCCATCAGGGAAATTCAAATCAAAACTACATTGAGATACCACCTTATACCAGTTATAATGGCAAAAATTAACAAGGCAGGAAACAACAAATGTTGGAGAGGTTGTGGAGAAAGGGGAACCCTCTTACACTGTTGGTGGGAATGCAAGTTGATACAGCCAATTTGGAAAACTGTGGATGTTCCTCAAAAAGTTAAAAATAGAGCTACCCTATGACCCAGCAGTTGCACTCCTGGGCATTTACCCCAAAGACACAGATGTAGTGAAAAGAAGGGCCATATGCACCCCAATGTTCATAGCAGCAATGTCCACAATAGCCAAACTGTGGAAAGAGCTGAGATGTCCTTCAACAGATGAATGGATAAAGAAGATGTGGTCCATATATACAATGGAATATTACTCAGCCATCAGAAAGGATGAATACACAACTTTTGCATCAACATGGATGGAACTGGAGGAGACTATGCTAAGTGAAGGAAGTCAAGCAGAGAAAGTC